>NC_137970.1:117528388-117983388 GCF_963924665.1 Micromys minutus | reverse complement strand
AACTAACCCAGTAACTTCTAAGGCCAGGTGATAAAAGGGAATGAATGATGACTGTTTTGCTAGGCTTGCCAGTTGAACTAAGAAACAATATTGTGAAGAAATCTAGGCAACTAAAGAAGTCATCTGTCAGAGCTTTGGCTAGTAGCCCAGGCAAGTTTCCTTCTGAAAACTTGTAACTATCAGACATGTAAGCACAGTATTAGAACATTTCTCCAAGTTCAATCTATACCACCTAGTGATTCCTAGGTTCACAGGTAATATAAATATTAGTATCTTTTAAAAAGAGATTAATTTTGCTTTTCTCTGGATTATTTAAAATAAACATATATTTTCCTTATTGTTCCACGTTTACTTTTCTATTCTCCAGTAGATTATAAACTCTACCTAGAAAATATCTTTAGACTGTTTGCTACCATCTCCCTAGTGACTATAACTAAGGCTACTTTATCTCCTTTCTCTGCTTTCTTCTAAGCTGATGCTACAAATGACATTTACCATTTGTCCCTGCCTATGGGTTTTCTTATCACCCAAGTACAAATTCCTCCTTCTACTAGACTTCTTAATCAACTCTTCTCTGACCATCAATTTCTTTGCCCTCTAAATGAAGACAGTGGGCTCTTCAGGACTTAGGTAATTAAAATAACACCAGTGCCAAATATATCTCCCTAGCGCTACTCACCCTGCTGAGTTGTATTTTTAATTACTTTATCTAAAATTCCCAGCCCAATGCAGAGACATTTAGAAAGTATTTTTCTCTAAGAAAGTTTTTAGATCACCTTCAGTGGTATAGTAATTATTAAATAACATGATTATTTGATGCAAATGACTGTTAACTGTAACTTTTGATATAGAAAGGGAGAATATGTAATTGCCATTTTATGGATGCTAATAAGCTTCTTGTAAAGCTTGAAAAAGCTAATGCTAAATTTTAATCAAAATGTCTTATACCAGGGAAACAAAACTAGATGTATTTAATAAGAATAGTGAAATATGTATATGGTTTATTATATATTTAACAAGGAAAGAATGGATGACTTTGAAAATGAAAGGCATTGTCTTTCCCTTTTAATGGAACAGTTTGTTTGATGTGTCCTGAAACACATCTATGTTTCATCTCCTAAACTTAAACTAAAACATAACTGAATTCAGAAGTTTTGAAAATGAAAGATGGCCTGAGGGATATTACATAGTGTTAATAGACACACTTTCTTCACTTATAATGAAATGAAAAAACATCAATCACAGAACCTTCAGGCTGGAAGAGTTCCCTTGAGACATTGGAGCCCATCATCCTAACTCTCACGAGAACTTTCATGCAAGTTGTACCTGACCGAAGACTATTTGGATCTTCTGATCCATTAAATAGCCATGTCTCTGATAAATATCATGGAATTAGAAATATGAGTGATGGGGTTTTAGAAGTGATACATTTAAGCCTCCAGTATGCATAGTTTTTGGACGATCTTGACTTGCCTTTGGAATTCTTCCTGTTTTATAAATAATCATATTTATGAAATTACATATGAGGGTACACACTCAGAAATTATATTTCTTAAAAGGAAATCATCAGTTTCTTTCACTTAATGGTTTGATTTTTGGTAAATTTTATATTATTATTTCCCTACCTTTAAATGAGCATATATGGTATATTGGCTCTTAAGTGTCCTCAGAAGCATATGCCAATAGTTTGGTGCCAAAGGGAAGGTAGAAAATATTCTTACTGGTGGCATCCATTTCAGGCCCCTTATAACTATTATTTATATATATGATGAAATATGATGCTCTTTATGCCCATTTCGTCTCTTCAACTTTCTTCTAAGGCCTTCCCCAATTTCTCTCTCAATATCATGTTTTTTTCTATTAAAAAATAGCCCACTAAGTCCAACTATCACTTTTCCTATGTTCAAAGGTGTAGAGGATCCACTAGATCAGGAGTAACCACTGGAAGCCATATTCTCAAAATTAAACCCCACAATTCTTGCCCATACAGTTATCAATGTCCAATAGCTCCTAACTAAGGTCTAAGCCTTGTGCTGTGCCTTGTCTATGATAAAATGGTGACCGGTCTGACCCTGGACAAGTATAAAATAAATATTTAAAAAACAAATATGCAATATAATAATTTATCCAAAGCTTGTTATGTTTTCTACTGATATGGAACTTTACTACTGACATACTTGGTACTTAGTATACATGAAGTAGAAAGATGGGATCAAATGTTATTATTGTTTCATTTTTTGTTATTTATCAATATCCCATCTAAAGTTGTAATCATGTAAATCCTATCAGCACTGTCTGTGTTTGCATTGATTCGGATCCTGAGCATTCACTGTATAATTTATTATCACTTTAAGAATGTATATGTACATTTCTTTATTTTTATTTTTATTTGCAAATGATATTTATCATTTTATTAAAAATTGTTTTATATATACCTATACAATAGTATCATGAAATTAAATGCCCATACTAAGAAAAACATGTAGCAGTTAAATTCCATGGCTATTAGAATTAGAATTGGTTATATATTTATCATTTTGCAAAAAGAAAGTATTTTCCAAGGTTAGAAACAGAAGACAGTGTCTGTCTGAGTTAATAGAAAATATGAACCGAAGCAAATACAACTTGATTACAGATATGACATGTCAAGATGGCCATAACCTTTAACTTATAGTAAAACAACAAGTCTCTAGCCATCCTTTATGCTTTCCCAAAAGTCTTCAGATTTATCTGGAAATGTTAGAATTCATTGCAAAATCAGCAATGGGATTTATTTATCACATGTAATCCAAGTTTGAAATGTTCCCTCATGGGCTCATTAAATTCATCTGCAACTGCTCACTGAATCTTTTTGTTAAAGAATGTACAACATTTCAAAGTTAAGTAGAACTAGCAGAAACAAAAAAGTATACTGAAGTCCAGTTTGCTATAATTCAGTGATGTTGAAGAATCCTTTATTTCTTTCAGGAAAATCTACGATTTTGTAAATATGTCATAATGTAGATATGCCAAAGCAGCAAAATTCCCAGGATAATATTTGCGTAGTTTTCTCAGTAAAATTCCTCATAAGCAGTGATTCAAAGATTGCCAAAATGCAATGCATATTTTAGGCTGTACCTGGTTGACATAGGAAAGTAGCAAAGATAAAGGTAAAAAGGTCTTATTTCTCTCATCTCAGGAGGGGCTGTATTCTATGGATTTACAGGAGAACTTGCAAAGCAATGACCAACAAACTCCATAAAGATCCGGACAGTAAATATGTTTGGTTTTTTGTGTAAATAGATTCTTCTCACAGCTGTGAACAGTGCCAATATAACATAAAAGCCTGCTGGAAAGAATGAACATGGCTATAATTCAGTAAAATAATATTTATCCAAACAGATGGCCCATGGGCCTTAGTATGCTAAGTGCTGCTGTAGTATATAGCAGGGAAATACATTAAAACACAGAGGAACTAGGTTTAAAAACAGAATGCAATTAAATCAATTAAGATTATAAATTAATGATTTAGGTTATGTATCATGAGTAGGAGTAGGGCATTTTGGTAAATAGACACAATTCTCATTCTTGAATTTGGATTTAAACACTCACAGAAACACAGTGCTTAAAATATTATTAGCATTTAAAATTCTGAAAGAAAAGAAAGCAAGTTCTAATATTCTGGGTCAAACAGTGACACCAATATGAATACATAGTGTCTGTTACCAATATTTCATAATAAAAAGCTGCAAAGATTGAGAGGGCAAAACAAAGGGAAGAAAAGGACCAGGGCTAATTAAATTATAAAGAAAAGTAAAAGTTATGCAGAGTCTTATTATGTCATGGAAATGTATTCTATTAAATTTAGAAGAGTTCCAAGATATGGATGGCTAATATTTTATAATAGGCTATATTTAGAGAGATAAGCCACAATCCTTTTAATTCCCTTTGTTGTTGATGAAAAATCACATTTTAAAACACCAAAATAGACCTCAAAGGGATACATTGTTCAGGTTTGTATATGCAGTGAGGATTAATCAGTGTAACAACTAACCATGTACCCAGTATTATTGTGTGCCAAGAATTTTCAATGTAAGGTAAATTAAGGTAAAACCTCCAATTCTTATGTGCTTTAAATCACACTTGTGTTAGTTACTACCTTTGTGAACCAGGACCATAAAATTGATCTCTCTGAGGCTTCTACTGCAGGGTTTCTCTGAAGTCACACACTTCAGAAAACTATGGTTTGAAATGGTTATGGGATTATATAATGAATTTTAATTAAGCATTAATTTCTGTGTTTAAGCAAATTTTACTGGCATGTATATATGTGCATTAAGCATAGGCTGGATCTCACAGAACTTTTGGTTCAGAGTGTTCAGATCCATCAATTAGGTGATAGCAAATGAACCTTGGTTCTTCCCAAGATCAACAAGAACTCTTAACTACTGAGCCATGTCTTCAAACCATTCATTTACTCTAGCAAGGATAGTTAGCAGTGATTTAGAAGCTGTGCTGGCCATCTAAAATTACAATGTATAGGGGCCCTGTGATGAAGCTAGCAAACCTGTTGACATGTTGCAGTCTGGGCAGCAGATAAGTATTTGTATTTAATTTCATTTGCTTTAGAGCTTCTCTCTAGCATGAAATAGTTTTTAACCACAATATCTGACAATGATCACTGGGAGAAAGCTCAGAAGAAAAATAGTACTTTATCTTCTACATGATGTATCAGAAGATAAAAGAACAAACTCTACAGAACTTATAACCTCATTTTACCTTAATATCTTAAAACATAGAAGCAAGCAAAGACACAAACAAAATAAAACATTCAGGCTTAAGGCAGGAAAACAGTAAATATAGTTGTAATTTAAAGTCTTCTCTCCTTCATTATTTCCCCTCTTATTACCATTTGTATTCAGACTGGAATATTCTATAGTGTCATGCTTCATCTTAGCTGTCAATTAAACCAAAAACCAACGAAGTGAAAAGCTGGAAAATACATATACTTATGAGAAATAATTTTGAAATAAAAAGTTATTTGAAATAAAAATATGACCCACAAATATAGGCAGTTCTTTTCTCTAATGTTAGCAAGCTCGATAAGGTAAGTCCAACATAAAAGTTTTGTATTTTGTCCCTTTCAACTAACCTGTATCTGCGGTTGCCATTGCAACATTCTCTTGGTAACATAAGAATCAAGTTTATTTGCATTTCCAACAAAGACTGATTAACAGATTTTTGCCAGGAATCTTCCAAGCCTTCAGTGCCAAGAAATAAACTGCTAAAGAAAATAGTCTTGAGGACTGAGCAGCTATCGAACTGTAAGCCTATCCAGTGGATAGCTATTGCTAAACTATCCATATCCAAACATCACACACACACACACACACACACACACACACACACACAAACACACACGCACATCTTTCTCAATATATGTATATATATATATATATATATATATATATATATATATATATATATATAGAGAGAGAGAGAGAGAGAGAGAGAGAGAGAGATAGATAGAGATAGATATAGATGATATAAATATAGATACATATACAGATACAGATAGATATAGATATACATATACATATACATATAGATGTAGATGTAGATGTAGATGTAGATATAGATATAGATACAGATATAGATACAGATATAGACATATAGATATAGATATATATCTGCTCTAGTCTTATACTCCTGTAGTTTTTATGTCCTTGATTTAATTTTCTTTAATACAATAATGGTCACCTATGCCCTGACTAGGATCCTGGTAATTTTGATTTGAAAAGCAAATGACACTCATTAGATCAATTATTATGTTCTCTGCTCTGTGATACACATTGCATTATGTAAGAGGACCCTAGTGAGCATAACACAGGTACAATTCTGCCCATCATGAACAATATTTAATTTTTTCTTGCTCTTTCTGAGGGTTAAAAGCTACTGATTTAGGCAAATAACACCTGTAACCTAAAGTCAGGTGTAGGGGATTAAGTAAAGGATTAATGGCTAGAGCCTCTCTCCTTTTGTTCAGATGTCTCTCACTTGTCAGGCAAGGGGGAAGTTTGGAAAAATAAACTCTTATTGAACTAGAAGAGAATCATACTCAGAAAAACTTTTACATAAGCAAATAAGCATAAACTCACATAAATTTATATACAACTTTACACATTCATACTTATATATTTCCATTCAATCCAGTTAGGTTCAGCTTATAAACATTCTCATAATCACATCCTTATACTCACATCTATGTATATGGTCAAAAGACCAAGTGCCAGTGCAGAAAGAACTCACTCATTCTGGGTGAAAAAATGAGCTTCAATCTTTATTGCATAGAGAAAAAAAGCCTACAATTTTATTGCTAAATGAATTAAACCCAAGTATGTAAGAAGGCTTTGTTTTCTTTAATGAGACTAAGTCTGACTTGTTATTAAGAAACGGCTTGTTCTGTTCCACGGTAAGGTGAAGCTTGCCTGCTCCTTCTGCTCTCTGCAGAGTCTTTTTTTTCCACGTTCTTTCTGCATTCTGTATGCTGATCTGTAAGCATTTTAAGTTGCCTTATGATTTCTAAGATATCCCACTCTAGATTCTTCTTCTCACCTTGCTCTTCCCTCCTGCTCTGATGTCACAATAATGCCCTTATACTCAAGATCATTATTCCTAATATTATGCCTTTACTTCTAAGTTCTTCCTCACTTCAGTTCTGTCTAAAAAGTTCTTCTTAAGTGAAGCAGTGGGAGTGAAGAAGGAACAAAGAAATCTGTAACTGCTTTGAATCAAGTAGTTGTAAACACTACTGCTCTCAACAGGAGCCCATCATGGCTGCCCTCCAAGAGGCCCAACAAGCAGCTGAAAGAGGCAGATGCAAATATTTGAACCAATGGAGAGAATCCAGAAACACCTGTGGCTGAATTATGGAAAAGCTGGAAGAAGCTGAGGAGGCAGGAAACCCCTTGAGAAGACCAGCAGTCTCAACTAACCTGAACCCCTAAGATCTCTCAGACACTGTGCCACCACAGAAGCAGCATATATGAGCTGGTCTGAGGACACACGCACACATATGTATATGTGTGCAGCAAAGGAATTCCTGGTCTGTCCTCAGTGTGAGAAGGGGCATCTAACCTTCAAGAGACTTAAGGCCTCAGAGAGTAGGAAGGTTTGGTTTGGTGGGGTAGAGATTGGGGTGTTGAGACATCCTCTGGAACACATGGGAAAAGGAATGGATGAGGATCAGTCAGAGGGTGAACAGAGAGAGGGACAATGACTGGACTGTAAAAAACTTTAATAATAATAATAATAATAATAATAATAATAAATAATAATAATAATAATAATAATAATAATAATAATAATAATAATAATAATAATAATAATAATAACTTCTCAGCTCAGTTCTGTTCTATCTAAAAAATTCTGTCTAAAAAAGCATCTTTTCTTTGGTCCTCAGCACTAATACATCTTTCAGAATACATGATCACATGATAAAAAGATCACATGTCCACACATGAATTTAAATTATAAATCAAATAAAAAGTTCACAGCAGAGTATGTCTACATGCATATATCTATTAGGAGTAATTATCTGCCTAAATATACATCATCTGTCATAGCTCTACTGGTTCATGTAGAGTTAAAAGACATAACTAAGTTATTAGCAAAGTTTTGTGTAGATAAACCCAGTCTATGTTTTACCTTCTGTTCTCAAATAAATTGGTAGTCCCCTTTTTATGACCTTTGGTTAATGATTTTACAAATTTTTGAATGTGCTCTGAATAGTAGATGACCTTTGGTTATCTCAGAAGCAATTAACTCATGACACTAAAGACTTGCAGAGTTGTTTTAACTACCAGAAAGGGTTTAATAGCACTGTTATTAAAAGAGCTTAATAATCACAATAATTTTGGGAAGTCTTATAGGATCATCATTAAGGATTACAACATCATTTATCTGTCTATATAGCATTATCATATGATGGTATATCTTCATTGTTCTGCAGAGATCTGCTCAAAAAGGGTGGGCTAAAACTTAGTTATTATTATATATATATTATATATATAATAATAACTAAGTTTATATATATATTATATATAATAATAACTAAGTATATATATATATATATATATATATTCCCACGAAAAGCATATTAATGGTAGGAATCTTTCCTAAAATGAATTTCTTCTGGGCCTTGCCTGCCAGAGTTCCATCGTCATGTTCTAAAACATAGGTTTGTATTGCCTTCTATAATAAGATCTAACAGTTCTGAGAGTGAAGGTTCTTAAATGTTCTAACCATCCTTATAGTTAACCACTTGAGAAAAAATGATATGGATAAAATGGACCTTTTTAGAAAGGTTCTTTGGAGCAACTCCCATTTGTTGTCTAGAAATCTGCAGTTAAGTTCACAGGTTAACAGCTTGGCCAACTCATAAACACTTCATGAATGTATCATGAGTCCAATTTGATAGAGTTGGGGTAGCGAACATGAATCAGAAGTGGTGACACTACCTAGAAGTGACAGCCAGGTCTCAGCCTCAGCAGGAGTCAGCAGAAGGTATCCAGCAAGAAGGCCAGGAAAAGTTCTTAGCTGTGTCTCAAGCCAAGCTCTTTCTCTGTCCTTGTCTTTCAAGTTCTTTTTCATATTCCTTCAAAAATCACTGTCTGTCAAGACATTTTTATGCTCCCTCCAAACATCATGTGCCCTCTATGGGTCTTGCCACAGCATGTATGCTTGTCAGAGCTGATATCACTCTACCAATCAGCCTGAGTCCACAGGATCAAAATTTTTTTGGTGCATTCCTCTCTATAGAGTCCCAACAAAAGGAGCTAAGCTAAACAATGTGAGGTGGCCCAGTACATGTGTGTCATTTGCAAAGGATCCTTCATCATGTGTCTTTTTACTTCTGTGCTTTAGCAGAACATCCTTTTACTTTATGTCTGCTTCAAGAACTGTTCCTTCAAGAGTCTGTCTGCCTTATCCTTTTACCTGTTTCTACTGCAGAAAAACTCCTTCAAATGTTTGACCCAACAAAATATCATCAAACACACCTGACTTTCCAAAGAAACCTCAAGTTTCTACTTCAGATTGCTTTCTTTCCTCCCTCCTTCCCTTCTTTCCTTCCTTCCTTCCTTTCTTCCTTTGTCTATTTTTTATTCTCTTTACATTCTGATCATATATGCCCTTCCTCTTCCCCTCCCAGTTCATCCCTCACCCCATTTCCCCTCATTTCTCCCTCCCATTGTCCCAAGAGAAGGGAACATCCTCCCTGAAACCTGCCTTGGCATATCAACTCTTACCAGAAATTTGCACTCTTTCTCCCACTGAGGTCAGGCAAGGTATCCTAGATAGGGAAAATGGATCTAAAGTCAGCCAACAGAGCTAGAGTTGGGGTCAGAGACAGTCTTCTACAAGACTTCATGAGTTATGTCTAATATTTGGCTATGGGGTTTTAAACCTGTTTCTATTGGCTGCTGGATGAGTCTTCTCTTTTTTATTTTTTTATTATTTCTTACTGCATTATTTATAAGAAAAGAGGGATACAATTACAGATTTTTAAAGTCATTTTGGAAAAACATTATATGAATAATTTTGTCAGTACTTAATTCTTTTAGAGGTTTGATAGCATGCATAGAAATCCCACTAGTTACCATAAGCATGAAGTACATGTAGTACAGAATGTAACATGGAAACAGATTTCTTGATGGGTTTAGATTAAGCATAATGGTCTGTCAATACCAAAAATTGCCACAAGGCTATTATCTTAGCTCTTGGATTATTTATGATTTGAGGTCATGGTGTACCACACTCTGAGAGGGTACTATACATTTGTTTTTTTTTTTTTCCCTAAGAAGGACTGAGACTTTCTTTCTTTCGTTCTTTCTTTCTTTCTTCTTCTTTTTTTTTTTTGCCCTTTGTTTTTCTTGAGCTTCACATAGTCTGTGAGTTGTTTTTGGGGAGTTCACAGCTTTCTGGGGTTAGTATCCAATTATCAGTGACAGCATATTATGACTGTTCTTTTGTGACTGGGTTACCTCACTCAGGATGGTATTCTCTAGATGCATCCATTTTCTTAAGAATTACATAAAGTCATTGTTTCTGATAGCTGAGTAGTACTCCATTCTGTGAATATACCACAATTTTTTGTATCCATTCATCTACTGAAGGACATCTGGGTTCTTTCCAGCTTCTGTCTATTATAAATAGAGCTCCTATGAACCTTTTGGTGCATGTGTCTTTGTTGTATGTTGGAGCGTCTCTGGGATATATGCCCAGAAGTGGAATAACTGGGTCTTCAGGTAGTACAATGTCTAATTTTCTGAAGAACTGCCAGACTGATATCCAGAGTGGTTGTACAACCCCAACAACTGTGGAGAAGTGTTCTTCCTTCTCTGCATCCTTGCCAGATGACAGTTACATTAGGCTTCTCTCTACAAGCATAGCAGAAAATCATTAGTGTTATCAGGGGTTGGCTCTCTCCATGGAGTAGAACTCAAGAGGGCTAGTCATTGGTTAAACATTCCCTCAGTCTGTTTCCCATTTTATTCCTCCATAACTCGTAGGCAGGACACATTTTGTCTTAAAGGTTTTGTGGGTAGGTTGTAATGTAAATTTATTTTTCTTTTCTTTTTCTTTTCTTTCTTTCTTTCTTTTTTTTTTTTGAGAAAGGTATACTTCTACCTCCTGAATGCTACTATTAAAAGTGGGCTCCACAACTTTTCCACCAGACTAAAATTTTAAACTCTTCATAGTTACTTTAATATCCATAATTTTACACAAATTGTATTGGTATAAAAGTTTTTCACATAGCTTCTACATAATTTTTAATTAAATGGATTGATTCCAATAATTGTTTTTTTTAACTTTATTTTTTAATAAAGAGATAAAAGAAAAAAAATTAAACATTTTGGCATAAATGTATACAAATACAATTATGTCAGTGCTTGGCTTTTATTTTCTTTTTTTTTTAAGGTTTGATACTCTGCATTAAGGTCTTACTAGTTAAAATGAGCAAGAAGTACATGTAAAACAGGATGTAACCTGGAATTAGTCAACATTTTCTTGGTGTGTAAGGTTGAGCATGACTTTTTTTGTTTTGTTTTGTTTTCTTTTCTTTTTCTCTTGAACTTCACAGAGTCTGTGAGTTGTTTCTGGGGCAGTCCAAGCCTCTGGGGTTAGCATCCCACTATCACTAACTGCATATTATGTCTGTTCTTTTGTGACTGGGTTATCTCACTCAGGATGATATTCTCTAGATGCAGCCATTTTCTTAAGAATTTGATTAAGTCATTGTTTCAGATGGCTGAGTAGTACTCCATTGTGTAAATGTACAACAATTTTTGTATCCATTCACCTTCTGAAGGACATCTGGGTTCTTTCCAGCTTCTGGCTACTATAAATAGAGCTGCTATGAACATTGTGGTGCATGTATCTTTGTTGTATATTGGAGAGTCTCTGGGGTATATGCCCAGAAGTGGAATAGCTGGATCTACAGGTAGCACTATGTCCAATTTTCTGAGGAATCGCCAGACTGATTTCCAGAGTGGTTGTATCAGTTTACAACCCCACCAATAGTGGAGAAGTGTTCCTCTTTTTAGGCAATCTCGGCAGCATTTGCTGTCATCTGAGTTTTGGATCTTGGCCAATCTGACTGGTGTGAGGTGGAATTTCAGGGTTGTTTTGATTTGCATTTCCCTGATGGCTAAGGATATGGAGTTCTTCCTTAGATGTTTCACAGCCATTCGATATTCCTCAATTGAGAATATTTTGTTTAGCTCGGTACCCCATTTTTTAATAGGGTTGTTTGATTCTCTGGTGTCTAGCTTTTTGAGTTCCTTGTACACCTTGGATATTAGGCCTCTATCTGATGTGGAGTTGGTAAAGATCTTTTCCCATAATGTTGGTTGTTTTGTTTTCTTGACAATGTCCTTAGCCTTACAGAAACTTTGCATTCTCATTAAGTCCCATTTGTTAATCTTTGACCTTAGAGCTTGAGCCATTGGTGTTTTGTTCAGAAAATTTTCTCCTGTGCCTATGCTTTCTAAGATTTTCCCTACTTTCTCATCTAATAGTTTCAGTGTATCTGGTTTACTGTGGAGATCTTTGATACACTTACACTTGACCTTTGTAAAACAAGATAAGAAAGGGTCTATTTTCATTCTTTTGCATGCTGAGTGCCAGTTGGACCAGCACCATTTGTTGAATAGGCTGTCCTTTTTCCATTGAATGTTTACGGCTCCTTTGTCAAAAATCAGGTGACCATATACGTGAGGGTTCATTTCTGGATCTTCTATTCTATTCTATTGATACACATGCCTATTTCTGTACCAGTACCATGCAGTTTTCAGCACAATTGCCTTATAATATAGCTTGAGGTCAGAGATGGTTATTCTCCTAGACGTTTTCTTGTTGTTGAGGATGGATTTAGCTATTCTAGGTCTTTTGTTATTCCAGATGAAATTGCACATTGATCTTTCCAACTCAATGAAGAACTGGGTTGGAATTTTGATGGGGATTGCATTGAATCTGTAGATTGCTTTTGGTAGGCTGGCCATTTTTAAAATGTTGATCCTTCCAATCCATGAGCATGGGAGATCTTTCCATTTTCTGAGATCTTCCTTAATTTCCTTCTTTAGAGGTTTGAAGTTCTTGTCATACTGGTCCTTCACTTGCTTAGAGTTACACCAAGGTATTTCATATATTTTGTGACAATTGTAAAGGGTACCTTTTCCCTAATTTCTTTTTCCACATGTTTTTCCTTTGAATATAGGAAGGCTACTGATTTGTTTGAGTGAATTTTATATTCAGTCACTTTGCTTAACTTGTTTATCAGCTGTAGGAGTTCTCTGGTGGAATTTGTGGTGTCACTTAAGTACACTATCATGTCATCTGCAAAGAGTAATATTTTTATCAGATAATTGTTAATTCACCAATTCATTTTATTTTTAGTTTAAAGAGATGATAAACGAAACTTGTGTAAATTCTTTATTATAGTAAGCTATTATACAATAAAATTCCCAGGTTATATGACAAATTCAATTTTATCCTTTGTAGGATGTCAAAGTATTTTTCACAACAGTATCAATTTATATTTTCATTAGCAATTAATTAAACTCCAGTTTTTGTTAAGCACCAGCCTCCTCTTGGAATGAGGTTCTGAGAGAAGGAATGTCTGGAACAATAAAATAAACAACTCAAAAAATCAAATCATGGGTATAAACTGATAACCTATGTTCTGCTTGAGTTGTATTTCCAGTTTTCTTTCTCTCTGTGTTCACCTAAAGAGAGCTTTTCATACTGCTCTTTATGTTTTGCTCTGCTCCAGCCAGGTTTCTTTTCCTAGTTTCATCTCTTATAGATAAAAAGCACAGTCTTTTATTTACATATCACCTCAGTCTTTGCCACAGGCTTTATTTTTATCATCTCACAAATCAGCATCCCATGACTCCAGCTTCTCGATTCTTATAAAAAACAGCAAACATAAGCACAGAAAATAAGATTATTGGGTGTGAACCAACCCTCAAATTACCATTCTTGACATGCCTGAACCTAAATTAGCTTTGTTCCAGCTTGACTTGAATTCAGAATCTATTTGCTTTTATTTATTAATTGATTGATTTTATTGGATATATTTTATTTACATTTCAAATGTTATCTACTTTCCCGGATTCTCCTCCAATCTTCCTATCCCATCACCCCTCCCCTGCTTCTAATAGGGTGTTCACCCACCACCTACTCCCTCCTGCCTCCCCACCCTTACATTCCCCTACACTAGGGCATCAAGCATTTTTCCAAGGGCTTCTCCTCCCATGGATGCCCAGAAAGGCCATTCTCTACTACATGTACTGCTGGAGCCATGGGGTCCATTCATGTGTACTCTTTGGATAGTGGTTTAATCTCTGGGAACTCTAGATGAATTTGTTCCTGCCATTCTTTTAGATTGGAACAGTGCTGAGTCATAAATTTTGATGGTGAGATAGCAACCTCATTCATCCACTTGATGCCCTGTCTTTCTTTCCTTTTTCTCATTTTTCTTGGATATTCTCTGTGTTTACATTTCAGATGTTATCCCCTTTCCCCAATACTTTCCCCTCTCCCCCTACCATTGCCTTCATGAAGGTGGTCCATTTCCTAACCATCATCCCCAACTCAGCACAATGGCATTCCCCTACTTTGGGAAAATGTTCCTTCAATGGATAAAAGCCCTTTCCTCCTATTGAAGCTAGAGATTGCTCTTCTCTGCTGAATATGCAACTGGTGCCATGGGTTGCTCCCTGCAAACTCACTGGTTGGTGTTTAGTCCCTAAGATCTGTGATAGGCAGAGAATCAAACAACCCTATTCAAAATGGGGTACAGAGCTAAACAAAACGTTCTTAATTGAGGAATATCGAATGGCTGAGAAACATCTAAGGAAGTGCTAGCCATCAGGGAAATGCAAATCAAAACAACTCTGAGATTCCACCTCACACCAGTCAGATTGGCCAAGATCCAAAACTCAGATGACAGCAAATGCTGGCGAGATTGCCTAAAAATAGGAACACTTCTCCACTGTTGGTGTGGTTGGAAACTGGTACAACCACTCTGGAAATCAGTCTGGCGATTCCTCAGTAAATTGAACATATACTACCTGATGACCCAGATATTCCACTTCTGGGTAAATACCCCAGAGACACTTTAATATACAACAAATATACATGCACCACAATGTTCATAGCAGCTCTATTTACAATAGCCAGAAGCTGGAAAGAACCCAGATGTCCTTCAGTAGAAGAATAGTTACAAAAATTGTGGTACATTTACACAATGGAATACTATTCAGCCACCAGAAACAATGACTTAACCAAATTCTTAAGAAAATGGCTGCATCTAGAGAATATCATCCTGAGTGAGATAACCCAGTCACAAAAGAACAGACATAATATGCAGTTAGTGACAGTGGTATACTAACACCAGAGGCTTGCACTGCCCCAGAAACAACTCACAGACAGTGTGAAGTCCAAGAAAAAACCAAACCAAAACAAAAAAACTCATGCTCAATCCTAACACACCAAGAACACATTGAAAAATTCCGGGTTACACCCTGTATTACATATACTTTTTGCTCACTGTAAAAAGAAAAAGAAAAAAGAAAAAAAATTGTATTGATTGATGTTTTCTACAACATTCTTTTCTTTCTCTTAAACTCTCTAAAATGTTTTTCTAACGTCTTGGACAACCAGGGGACTATTGCCTGCAAATTTTTCACTGCCTTATTTACCATGTGGAAAGAGTTTGGTTAAATTCTGTGTACTAGAAACACTGTGCTTCTCCTTTAGATGTTTTGTGTACTATTGCTCTTTCTAGGAAACCCCTTTGTGGTTTTTATTGTTTCTATGTGCTCTTTTACCAATAAAAGACGGTATATGAAAAAAAAGATCTTTGGTAGGTTTGATTAGTTGATAATTTTGTTATTCCCATGGTGTTGAAGACCCTTTCCGCTCCTTAAGTCCTTTCTCTGTCTCTTTCATTGGGGTCATCCTGTTCAGTCTGATGTCTAGCTGTAAAATCCTCCTCTGTATAAGTATGATTCGGGCAGAGCCTTTGAAAAGACATCCATATCATGTTTCTGCCAGGAGGCACTACTTGCCACCATCAGTAGTGCTAGGGTTTAGTGGCTGCATTTGCAGTGGATTTTATGATGAGGCAGTTTTGGGATAATCTTTTCTCCAATCCCTGTTTCTCTATTTGTCCCTTTATTTTCTCCCTTGAGTGTTTAGTTCTACCCTCTAAGAAGGATTGAAGCATCCACCTTCTGGCATTGCTTCTCTTTGAGCTTCATCATTTGTGTGAATTGTTTCTTGACTATTCAAGCATTTTGGGTTAGTATCCGCTTATTAGGGAATGCATACCATAAGCATTCTTTTGTGACTAGGTTGCCTCACTCAGAATGATAACTTCAAGTTCCATCAACTTGTCTAGGAATATCATTAACTTGTTGTTTTTAATAGCTGAGACATGCTCTGTTTTGTTTATGTATCACAATTTTTGTATCCATTCCTCTGTTGTAGGACATATGAGTTCTTTCCAGCTCCAGGTTATTATAAATAAGGCTGCTATAAAAATGGTGGAACATGTGGTCTTGTTACATGTTGGAGCTAATTTTGGCTATATGCCTAGGAGTGGTATAGCTGGGTCCTCAGGTAGTACTATGTCCAATTTTCTAAGAAACTGCCAAACTGATTTCCAGAGGGGTTGTACCATTTTACAATTGTACCAAGAGTGGAGGAGTGTTCCTCTTTCTCCACATCCTTTCCAGCATCTGCTGTCACATGAGTATTTGATCTTAGCCATTCTAACTGGTGTGAGGAAAATCTCAGGGGTTTTTGTTGTTTTGTTTTGTTTTGTTTTTTGTTTTGTTTTTCCTGTTTTGTTTTTTTTTATTTTTTAATTTGCATTTCTTTGATAACTAAGTATGTTGAGCATTTCTTTAGGTACTTCTCAGCCATTCAATATTCCTCAGTTGAGAATTATTTGTTAAGCTCTGTCCCCCATTTTTAACAGGATTATTTGATTCTCTATAGTTTATCTTCTTGAGTTCCTTGTATACATTAGATACTAGCCGTCTATCAGTTGTAGAACTGGTAAAGAATTTTATAGCAATTTTATGGCAGAGAGATCATCACGTTCCTTTAATACTTCAGAAAAAGATGAATCAACAAAAATAACTGAAAAACAAAAATACAACTGTATGGTCTCTAATGAAAAAGAGCAGGAAGTTGGGTGGTATAGTACCTATTATTGGTAGTCAGCTCTGGAATAAACCACAATCCAGAACTGGGACGTTCACCTTTGATCATGATCTTGAGGCATAGAAGGTATGGATCTTAGGACAATAAGTCAAGGAGATCTCTGAGCTCAAGGTCATCTAGAACAAAGCAAGTCCCAGATGCAGGTGTGGTGGTACACATATACATTCTGGGATACACCTTCTTTGGAGACCTGCATAACGACATTGGAAGAAAGAGGGCTCTATCTCTTAGCCTGCTTGCCTTGTGGAACTGAGAATCTGATAGATCCTTGGACTTCCACTCACAGGTGCTGCCAACCATTGTTGGGGAGTTGGACTACAGACTGTAAGTCACGAACACATACCTTACTATATAGAGACTACCATAAGTTCTGTAACTCTAAAGAACCCTGACTAATATAGGTGGGTAACAGTGACACTGTATTCCATACTGTGGTTTGAAATGATAGTGTGGGAAGGGTTATCAATATAGTCAAAACCACATAGATATGGTTTACTAGAAAACAATATAAAACAATCAATTTAGTAACTATTTTAGCAATTATATTAGAAAACTTCATAAATGTCTACTATGTGACCTTTGACATACATTGCTCCCTAAATGTGACATTATTTATATCAAAAGGAGTCTGAAGTAATGATACAACACTGAAATAAGTTCAAAAATGCTGAATATCACAATCTTTCTACATGTTTGCTTATTTAATTTTATAAAATGATAAATTGGTGTACTGAGTAGACCCTTAAGAGATTAATTTTCCTTTTCAATAGTTATTATATAAAAAAGTAGCATACACACACAAACACAAACAAAAAGAAATAATCAAAGCGAAATTGTGTCAAAACCAAAATCTTATATCGGCCTACCTCCCTTTTTCTCTCTTTATATATTATTTCCTGGAGTTGTTCTATCTCATGCTTCAGTCTGCTGAGAAACAATACTTGTGGCCTGAAACATTTCTCAGATGCCATCATGATGGGTTGTCTTTTGGTCTGTGTTTGTCTGTTCTGGCCTTGTGTGCCCCTGCTTCAAAAAGTTCTATTGCAGCCTCAGTCTCTCCAAAGGAATTCGGCAGCTCATTTCTCTAGCAGAAGAAAATCATTCTCTGCCCTTAACTCAGTGATCTCTGTGTTTCTTCAATCTCTGATTGTCAAAACCATCTTTCTGTAAGTGATCTGTACAATAATATGGATCAGTTGGGCTGCAGGACCTCTCATTGTGTTAGCAGAAAATTTTCAAAAGTCAATGTCTAAATATAGAGTCGAAATGAGGAAGTATTGACTCATCTTGTCATTTTCTTGCTTTGGAGATTGCAGGGATCTGCTTGACCTCTCAGTTTTCTTTGGTTCAGTGAAGGCAATGATTTCTGCCTTGTCTTCCAGATGTAGGTGAGTAATTAAGGGTTGCAGAGTCCTTTTGAAACTTGAAAAGGAAATTGCAGAGGCTAATCACTAGCAATATTCACCTAAGATTTTGAAGTAATTGACACACACAAACTAGAATGTCTGGATGTAGAATAAAAAAATTATGTAAGTTAACACAAACTCATCCACAAATTCAGGAGATAATTATGATGACAGGAGATGAAAATCTCCTGTGTTTCGCTTCTTGTCTCCTTCTGAGTTTAGGTTTATGTATTTTGTTTTGTCATTCTGACATGTTTGATAACTTCTTGATCAATAGGTTAAGTTTGATAATGTATACATTTTCAAACCTAAGACTCACTTATAAACTTTATTGTATTACTTACAACTAAAATTGATGGACAGTGATGTTTAAGATGTTTTATATCACTTAGACTCCATTTTCTTATTTTGTACAGTAAACAATCTTATAATACATACATATATCCAAGATGACATATTTTTTGAGAGCAGAATTACATTTAATTTTTTTCTATAATTACATTTAGAAGCAGGACTCCAGAAGTGCTTCCTCATTTCAGTTGATTTTTAAGATAGCACTACATGTCTTACTACTGCTTTTTTTAAAATAAATAGAACAACTTTATTTAAAAAAAAAACAAAGATAAATGTACAGATTTTGAACATTTTTGCATAAAAGTATATGAATACATTTTTGTCAGTACTTGATATTTTTAAAGGTTTGATAGTATGCATTAAAATCTTACTAGTTACAATGAGCATACAGTACAGGTAAAGCAAGATGTAACCTGGAAATTGTCAAAGTTTTCTTGGTGAGTAAAGATTAAGCATATGGATTTTTCTTTTCTTTTCTTTTCTGTTTTTTTTTTTTTTTTGTCTTTGTTTTTTCTTGAACTTCATATAGTCTGTGAGTTGTTTATGGGGTGTTCAGAGTTTTCTGGGGTTAGTATCCAATTATCAGTGACTGCATATTATGTCTGTTCTTTTGTGACTGGGTTATCTCACTCAGGATGATATTCTCTAGATGCAACCATTTTCTTAAGAATTTCATAAAGTCATTGTTTCTGAAAGCTGAGTAGTACTCCATTGTGTAAATGTACCACAATTTTTGTATCCATTCAACTACTTAAGGACATCTGGGTTCTTTTCAGCTTCTGGCTATTATAAATAGGGCTGCTATGAACCTTGTGGTGCATGTGTCTTTGTTGTATGTTGGAGCTTCTCTGTGGTAAATGCCCAGAGGTGGAATAACTGGGTATTCAGGTAGTACTATGTCCAATTTTCTGAGGAACCACCAGACTGATTTCCAGAGTGGCTGTAGTAGTTTACAACCCCACTAACAGTGGAGAAGTGTTCCTCTTTCACTGCATTCTCACCAGAATCTGCTGTCATCCGCATATTTGATCTTAGCCAATCTGGTTGGTATGAGGAGAAATTTCAGGGATGTTTTGATTTGCATTTCCCTGATGGCTAATGATGTTGAGTACTTCCTTAGATGCTTTGTCTATGTTTTCAATGTTTTTTTCAGCCCCTGAGATTCTCTCTTCCATCTCTCGTAGTCTGTTGGAGATGCTTGAATCTATGACTCCTGATTTCTTTTTTAGGTTTTCTACACCCAGGATTGTCTCTTTTAGTGTTTTCTTTATTGTTTCCATTTCCATTTTTAATTCCTTCTTCAATTCCTTGATCTCTTTTTTTCTGTTTTGCTCTAGTTCTTTGATTTTTTTTTTGAGTGTTTTTCTTGTTTCCTCTTGAAAGGCATCTATTTCTTTATGCTTTTCCTCCCGTTCTTGTGTAAGGATCTCTATTATCACCTTGAGGTATGATTTCGGGTCTGAGTCTTTTTTATCTGGAGTGTTTGGCATTCCGCTGTTTGCTGTGATGGGAGATCTGGGTTCTGGTGTTGCCAAGTTGTGTTGGTTTCCATTGGGAAAGTTCTTTCGCTTTCCTCTTGCCACCTAGTTGTCTGTGATTATACATGGTCTTGTTGTCAGTGATTGGTTCCCGTCTCTCACCTGTACATGACCTGTGTCCCTGGATCTCTGCTGTTCCACGTGGTAGATGGCCTGAGTGTTTTTTCTGTACTCAAGGGCCCTCCGAATGGAAACCAACTCCCTATGGCAGAGTTCCTGCTTCCCTGAACCAATGGGGTGGGGGGTGCATTCTGGACACTCGTACCAGACCTCTCTCTGCCCCAGCTACTCCCAGCTCAGTCTCATCATGCCTGTGTCCCTGGAACTCATGTGTTCCTGGTGACAGATGGCCTTATTGCTTGTTCTGCATTCACGGGCCCTCAGGTTGGAAACCGAGTACCTACAGTTGAGTTCCTGCTCCCCTGAACCAATGGGGGGGCGTATTTTCTGGGCTCTCGTCCCAGAACTCTCTGTGCCCCGGCTACTCTCGGCACAGTCTCACCAGGCCTGCATTCCTGGGTCTCCACTGTTCCTGGTGGCAGATGGCCTGAGAGCCTGTTCTGCCCACACAGGCCCTCAGGTTGGAACCTAAGTCCCTGTGGCAGAGTATCTGCTCCCCTGAACCAATGGGGGTAGGGGGTGGTGTGATTTGTGGGTGCTAGGTCCAGACCTCTCTGCACCCTGACTACTCATGGTGCAGTCTCACCAGGCCTGAGTCCCTGGATCTCTGCCATGACATATTTTAAAAGCATGTACTGATGCCATCATGGCATGAACAAATTTCATTTCTCCATTTCTTACTGTTTATATGCTTGTTTATTTTTCTATGTATGTATGTATGTATGTATGTATGTATGTATGTATGTATGCCCTCTTCTTAAGTTGTCAGGTATCCCATGGTTATCTCAAATATACTATATACCTGAAGCTTGATTTAAGCCTATAGTTACCTTCCATGTGCTGAATTACATGTGTAAGATACCAAGGTCCTTGAATTTTATGAGTTTCAAATATTGTTCCTGTCTCCTAATATTTGGAAAAGATATAGAGGGTACATGAGTAGAAAGTGCTTCTAATATTTGGGAAGGATAAAGAGTTTTCATGAATAGAAACTGCAGCATCGATTATTCTTAAATCCTTGAAGATACCAACCTGACATATAACAGCCCTGCAGACAAAATGTAATCAAGTAGGTTAGATACAATTTGAAGATATCAAAAAACCTTTACTGTGCTGGAAACCTACTCCCTACTGTAATGATACTGAAAGTTAATATAGAATCTACTTACCACAGGTTAGTCATTTAGGAGTACCACCCATGATAAAAATTAATGCAGATATTATATAAAGTACTTTTTTAGATCTTTAGAAAATAATTTTTTATTAAATAGGGTAAAAACATGGACATAGCATCTGCATA
The DNA here is from genome assembly GCF_963924665.1 of Micromys minutus. Taxonomy (NCBI): domain Eukaryota; kingdom Metazoa; phylum Chordata; class Mammalia; order Rodentia; family Muridae; genus Micromys; species Micromys minutus. The sequence goes on along the minus strand of NC_137970.1, from coordinate 117,961,894 downwards.
CAACTATTCTTACACTTTAAAGGCTTGAAGTTAAAAAACTGTCTGTTGATATTGTATTATGTTAGAATTTCACCATCTAAACTGTGAGATAAAAAATGCCTCTTTATAAAGTGCATAGTTTTAGGCCTGTTATAACAGAAGATGGATTAGTGTGCAATGGAAAAAGCAAGTTAAATGCACTTCATAGGTTGAGTTTTACTATTATTTATTTGAACCACATAAAAATAAGCTTCAGACACCAGATTAAATGCATTTATTGTGCTACTAGAAATACTTCCAACTGTGTTCTAAAACGAGGAAAACACTGTATATCACTTAAATTTTAAATATTCTCCTTGTATAGGTCCAGAAGCTAAAAAAATTGAAGGTACCTTGTGGAAGAACATCAAAAAATATGTTTCCTTTTTCTTTCTTTTCTCATTACTATTGGATATATTCTGTATTTACATTTCAAAAGTTATTTATTTTCCTCCTACTCCTACCCCCTTCCCTTGCTTCCATGAAGGTGCTCCCTTTTAGGGAAGTCTCTCTTCCCTCTCTTTCCCTCTCCCACTCACCCTCCTCTTCTTCTCCCTTCCCCTCCCCCACCCTCTCACTTTCTTTCTCTCCATTAAGAACTCAAACAAATCAGTAGCCTTCCCATACTCAAAGGACAAACATGTGGAGAAAGAAATTAGGGAAAAGGTAACCTTCACAATCGTCACAACAACTATGAAATACCTTGGTGTGACTCTAACTAAGCAAGTGAAGGACCTATACGACAAGAACTTCAAACCTCTAAAGAAGGAAATTGAGGAAGATCTCAGAAAATGAAAAGATCTCCCATGCTCATGGATTAGAAAAATCAACATTTTAAAAATGGACATCCTACCAAAAGCAATCTGCAGATTCAATGCACTCCCCATCAAAATTCCAACCCAGTTCTTCATGGAATCAGAAAGATCAATGTGCAATTTCATATGGAATAACAAAAGACCTAGAATAGTGAAATCCATCCTCAACAACAATAAAACATCTATGGGAATCACTATCCCTGACCTCAAGCTATATTACAAGGCAATTGTGCTGAAAACTGCATGGTACAGGTACAGAAATAGGCATGTGGATCAATGGAATAGAATAGAAGATCCAGAAATGAGCCCTCATGTATATGGTCACCTGATTTTTGACAAAGGAGCTGTAAACATTCAATGGAAAAAGGACAGCCTATTCAACAAATGGTGCTGGTCCAACTGGCACTCAGCATGCAAAAGTATGAAAATAGACCCTTTCTTATCTCATTTTACAAAGCTCAAGTGTAAGTGGATCAAAGATCTCCACAGTAAACCAGATACACTGAAACTATTAGTTGAGAAAGTAGGGAAAACGTTAGAACACAAAGGCACAGGAGAAAATTTCCTGAACAAATCACCAATGGCTCAAGCTCTAAGGTCAAAGATTAACAAATGGGACTTAATGAGATTGCAAAGTTTCTGTAAGGCTAAGGACATTGTCAAGAAAACAAAAAGGCAACCAACAAAATGGGAAAAGATCTTTCCCAACTCCACATCAGATAGAGGCCTAATATCCAAGGTATACAAAGAACTCAAAAAGCTAGACACCAGAGAATCAAATAACCCTATAAAAACGGGATACAGAGCTAAACAAAATGCTCTCAGTTGAGGAACATCGAATGGCTGAGAAACATCTGAGGAAGTGTTCGACATCCTTAGCCATCAGGGAAATGCAAATCAAAAAACCCTGAGATTCTACCTCACACCAATCAGATTTGCCAAGATCCAAAACTCAGATGACAGCAGATGCTGGCGAGGTTGTGGAGAAAGAGGAACACTTCTCCACTGTTGGTGGGGTTGCAAACTAATCCAACCACTCTGAAAATTAGTCTGGTGATACCTCAGAAAATTGGACATAATACTACCTGAAGACCCAGCTATTCCACTTCTGGACATATACCCCAGAGACACTTTAATACACAACAAAGATATATGCACCACAATGTTCATTGCAGCTCTATTAATAATAGCCAGAAGCTGGAAGGAACCCAGATGTCCTTCAGAAGATGAATGGATACAAAAATTGTGGTACATTTACACAATGGAATACTACTTAGCCACCAGAAATAATGACTTAACCAAATTCTTAACAAAATGGCTGCATCATCCTGAGTGAGATAACCCAGCCACTAAAGAACAGACATAATATGAAATCATTGATAGTGGGATGCTAACCCCAGAGGCTCACACTGCCCCAGAATCAACTCACAAACTGTATGAAGTCCAAGAAATAAAGAAAACAAAACAAAACAAAACAAAACAAAACAAAATAGTCATGCTCAATCCTCACCCACCAAGAACACATTCACAAATTCAGGATTGTACCCTGTATTACATGTACTGTCTGCTCATTGTAAAAAAAAAAAAAAAAAAAAAAAAAAAAATCGTTACACACCAAGAAACTTTGACTATTTCCAGGTTGCATCTTGTTTTACATATACTTTATGCTCATTGTTACTGGTGGGATCTTTATCACACTATCAAACTTTTAAAAAAATAAAAAGTAGTGAAAAAATGTATTGTATAATTTTATGCAAAAATGCTTAAAATCTGTACATTTATCTTTGTTTTGTAAAATAAAGTTGTTAAAAAAAAAAAAGAACAAAGTTGCAGAATTGACCATGTGCAGAATTTATGAATAAAACTTACCATTTTTAAACTTTCCTCTTAGCCCCTACATTTTATTATTAATTTATTGTGAACACAACTGTCACGTGCCCACGCTTCCCGCCGATAGGAACAGGCGTGCAACAAACAGATTCGTCTGCGGATAACCTTTATTGTACAGCACTTTGAGCAGGGGGCTTCTTGAGCAGGAAACTTCTCTCTGAGCCGGGGACTCCCTACCGGGTTCTACAGTCTAGGCGACCTCTCACGCACAGTCCCCCACGAGCGATCTCTCTGTCCAGTCTCTGTCCACGCGGGATCTCCCACAATCTCTCCTATCGGGTCTCTCTCCACGTGGTACCTCTCCACCATCCCTCCACGTGGGGTCTCCCGCAATCTCTCCACTATCTTCCTCTTCTCCTCATGTGGGGGAGAAATGCACTGCTATATATGCCTAGGAAACTCCTTTCGCTACCTGATTGGTGCGCCCTCCAGTAACTCAATAGTATGCCCCAGAGCAGGCTGTGACATATGTGGTGCATGCGCATTAAGTCTCTTGGCTGGGAAACAGCTCTGTTTGCTGAGTTCTCTGCGGGAAGCCGGTGCCATGTTTGGGTGTGGCACAAACGGCTCCCTACAACAACAATTTCATCTATATACATGACACTTTTTAAATATGTAATATATTAGTTTTAATTTTGAAATTTATATTACCTCTAGATTTAATTGTCTTACTATACAAGTAAAGTTATGCATTGCTTTTATAACACTTCCCCCTTTTCCCAGAACTTCACTTCTAAAATTTATTATTTTATAAATGATATTACTGTAAATATGTCATAAATTATATATAATGGAGTATTTATGCTTATCTCATTTTTTTTATTTAATAAATTTTCATTTACCTTTTCAGAATTATTAATTTTATTAAGTGAAAAATAGTAATTAGTTGTGTATATATAAAACATTTTAAATTAATCTGTCAGGAATCATATTATACTTTTATAATTAGCTACTCTGAATAGTGTTGCAATAAATGTAGTAGATACATGCTTTTAATTTTTTATTTACTTTATATATATATATATATATATATATATATATATATGAATTCTAAATTTATTGTTTTGATGAATTTCTCAGATTTTACTTAGTTGCTACAGCAATTTACATTCCTCCCATTTGGAAAACAAGTGTTTTATTTACACTTACTTTAATCTTTTATATGTTAGTTTCAATTTGTATAACTTTCATATTATGAGATAATACATTCTTATTAGCACTTTCTGAGTGATTAATAATATTGAATGCATTTTAATATTTATTAGCCACTTCAATGTCTTTAAGTAAATGTTCTACTTTCTTATTCATATCTTATTTGCTTTGTTTGTCTTTATTAATATTTTTTCATTTGTATATCTTGTATTGTTTGTATTTTAAATTTTTAGCAGATGAGTGGCTGATAATATTTTTTCCCACTTAATAACTATGATTTGACTTCTCTGACTGTTTTTCTTCATTGGCTTAACATTTTTGTTTCTATTTAGGTTCCATGTCATATCTAAAAGAAACTGTAACAGCAGCTGTTTAGATACTCTGTCTCTTACAATCTTTTTATGTGTGTGTGTGATGAAATGTTTGTGTTATACAAGTATCAGGTGTGCCTAGAATGTCTATAGTCACATATTTTTTAACTATTGAGTAGCTGTGTATTTCCATAATACTTTCTATCTGAGAAGAGGAGGAGGAGGAAAATAAAGAGGAGTAGGAGGAAGAGGATGCTGCTGCTTATTATAAGAGAGGTGAAATCTACACATATTTGTGGGTATAATCATAACTATGTAGAATACATTTAACATAATATTTCTTTAAATTAATGGAATTAATAGGGTTTCCTCTAATGTCTGTGACCTTTCCAACCATAGATACATGGTTGGGTTTACAGTAACAGAAATGAGGCTTCTAATATTGGGCAGACCTTTAAGTCTATTTAGATAGCTGCTGGTTTAAATCAAGATATATCTGTCACTAATAACCCTTTATGTTAGCTTGCCAATGTGACTATTATTCTGTTTCTCAGACTTCATAGTTGGGTAAGATGTTTGATGACATTTCTCACTTGGCAACTCACACCACATTGTCCTCTGTAACGGGACCTATACAAAATTATCTATAGCTTTGTCATATGCAGCAACATATGTTAAGTTGAGGTAAGTTCTCTCCATCTCTATGCTCACCTGGGATTTTTGTTATGAATGGCTTTGTGTTTGTCAAACATTTTCTCTGTGATGAGCACATAATTTCCGGTCTTGAGACCCTTTATATAATGAGTTGCAATAACTGATTTCAATATATTGAACCATCATTTTTAGTGTAAATTAAAGCAATCATGATTATGGTAAATTATTTTCTTGAATTTTATTTACAACTTTTATTTTAATGATTTTGCTTTTTTCTTCATCAAGGATATTGGTTTGCAATATTTTGTTTGTTTCTGTGTTTTCTGTGGTTTTGGACTTAAGATAGTATTGGCTAAAAGTAAGAATAGTGAGCCTTAATTTTTAAAAATTATACAATAATTTGAGAGGTATTCTTGTGATTCTTCCATAAGTTCATTTAATTCTTGGAAATTCATCTGGGCTTGGGATTTTTTTTTTAATCAAAAGATTTTTAAAAATCTTTTTAATGGATAGTTTATATATTTACATTTTAAATGTTATTCCATTTCCAAGTTTCCCCCTTTCCCATTCGTCCTGTCCCTGCTTCTGTGAGCATGCTCCCCCTTCTACCCGCCCACTCCCACCTCAACACCTTGGCATTTTCCTGCACTGGGGAAAAAAAAGCCTTCATAGAACCAAGGGGCTCTCCTACTGATGCCAGACAATGCAGTCCTCTGCTACATGAGGAGTTGGATTCATGGGTTTCTCCCCATAGGAAAAACAACAAAAATCAGAAAATTTTTAATTTACTGTTTTATCTCACTGGCATTTTTGGATTTCCTTAAGTTATTCATCATATGGAACACGTTTGGGAATTTTTACATTATTATATATAAATTTATTTTGTATTTGTAGAAAATCATTTGTTCTCATAACCTATACATTCTGCAATAGAAGTTTTGGCACTGCTCTGTGGAGAAATTTGAAGCCAGATCTTAGTTACTTTTCTTATGGTTCACATTATTTTGAAGATGGCATTGACTTGAATGCCTACTAAAATACTGAAGGTGTGATCCTATGAGGTACATTTTTCCATACTTGGATGATATTTAAAGTTCCATATGTGATAACCTTTCTTGTATAACCAGAAAAAAGCCCTAAAAAACAAACAAACTAACAAACCAAACCCAATGATGAACTTTTCAACAGGAAGAAACATATATCCTTGCTCACAATTTTAGAGGTTCTAAATCATGTTCCTTTCTATTACTTTGACACTGAGATGGAACAAAATATCATGGTAACAAAACCATGTGATAAATGAGACTATTTTCCTGAAAGTAGCTTAAAAGACGGTGTGTAGAATGAGCCCAAGTATAAGGACAATAGTTGGCTTCCAGTTACATGTTCTAAATGATCTACACCATCCAACTCTGCTCAACTCCCTACATTTTCTACTCCTTAACTATAGTGATATAAAAAAGTAAACCCATCATTGTATTAATTAATATGAAATGCATATTTTTGTGGTTAAATCACTTTTCAAAATTCTACCTTTAAACAATGCAATAAAGATTTAGACTTTATTGTATAGTCCTTTTGAGACATGCTTTCTCTCTAAACCATTATTTCACTACTCAAGATTGGCAATGTTTGTACAGATAGTACATGATTTTTACATCACATCCTTGTGAAAATGGTGAATTATATAATTTTACTGTTTATTTTTTCTTGAATTGGAAATATATTACGAAGTTAAAATACATTTCCACCTTCCCTTTCTTCTCTACAGCACCTATCACATAACCTTTTCCCATCTCTTACTTGACCAACTCTGAAATTCTGAAACTGTTATATTTTTCTATGAATGTTATCTATATATGAATATGAATAAGTATTTATGTAACTACATCAATATGACTGTTGAGCACATTTTTGCTTTTGTGTTTTTATGGTTTGAAGACTGGTCATTTTGTATTAGCCAGTTAACAGTAGGGTTCATTTCTAGGAGAGGAATTTCTCCTTCTATCAGCAGTCATTAGATGCCTATTTTTTTTTATCTGAGTGTTTAATCTAGTAAAAATTTTCCCCTTCTACATTAGCATGCTTATGTATACTGCCACTTTTCACAAACTTTTTATAGTTATTTAGAGGAGATAGTTTCACGCAGACTTCTTGGTACATGAACTCTTACACTATTTCTGTACTCTCTGTCATGATGTAATATAAATTCTACATTCAGGAGCTGTATTATATACAAATCCCTTGGTCCTGGGATTCCCCATATTCGGTTCATTTTAATTGTGTGTCCACTTGTAGTTTTTCTTGATGGCCTCCATTTGCTATGAACGGATTTTCTTTAATAAGGAATAGAAGCTACAGCATTTGTCTATAGGTATAAGAAAAAGATTTAGAATGTAGCAATAAATTATGATGGTCTAGCAAAGTGGCAAGAATAGATTGTTTTCTAAGGTCTATGACTTTACTAGCACCAGAGAATTGTCCAAGTTTTTAGTAAAGATATGATTTTACTCTCAGTGAGTAGACTTATTACAAAGAGACAGTTGGTTGCTACTGTGAGAATTACTTGTGAGAGTCACATTTTGCACCTTTAAGGACATCTTGACACATTCACCAGTTTTTTGGTTACAGTTTTAGTTTGTTTCTTTTTTTGCTTTTGTTTGTTTGTTTGTTTGTTTTTTGTTTGTTATTTAACCATGATAAGACTATAAATTGCTTCCTTCCCTTAACAGCTTGCATACATTTTTTTGGTACCATGGAAGTTAGATTATAGGATAAAGGCTCTCTAGTTATGTCTAGGTTTCTCTAATCACTCGAGTCCTGTGTCCTAAGTGTTTGGTTTCTTTACCAACAGGCACTTACCTCCAACCTCTGAGAGTCAGTGAAAAGCTGTATCAATGGTATCTATTGTTTTGAGATTCACATTGAGTAACATGCCCAAGTATTTGAAAGGAAATTTATTGTGATTGTTATAGAGTTTTTGTTAGCATTTCTTGTGGGAAACAGTATCAGCCATAGTATTATAACTTTCATGTGTGTGTGTGTGTGTGTGTGTGTGTGTGCGTGCACGTGCTAGTGCTAGTGTATATACATAGATTTTAATTGTAATGTATATAGTTTTGTGTAAATATGAAATAATATGATTTCTTAATTTAGCAAGGAAATTATTTGCCTGCACCCTGCCTTCTCCTTCTGAATTGATTTCCCACCTTCTTCCTTTTGGGAAAGGTCAGGACAGTAACATAGATAAGAGCCAAAATTTATGGTTTTTATGGTAATCGTGGCAAAATCAGATATGTGCTTTAAATAAATAAATGTCTCACAAAAATAGAAGTCAAAATATTTATCCATTTAGTAAATCCTATAGATATTATCAATATCAACTGTAATTCCTTTCTATACATAATCCAGCACCAAATAAACTAACAATATAGAGAAGTCTTGGAATACTGTAGAATTTTGAAGCTTTGACAACCATAACAGATACTGTGAAACTTCATGCAAGAGGATTCAATGGAGGCGGTTGTTTTACTACAAGGAACTGTTATTTGAGATAAAATAAACTCTACTGATAGCAAATGATGGTAAATTTATGAAACCAAATTTGAAGGACAGTATTGATTTTACATAACCTTGTACATAAAGTCCATAGAGAGAACCAATTGGACTTCAAAGAGAAATGAACCACCTATTATATCACTGGTAGATTTCTCATATTGAACTGCACCTCATTCTTTTTCTTTCTTTCTTTTCTTTTTTTTACAATGATCACTTTTCCAAAATAAAGTCTGTGCTAAGTCTTGAGGTTTTAGATTAGGCTTCTAAATTTAATATCAAAGAAGAAGGTAAAAAATATCTTTAAAAGGCACTGTATCAATTGTATCTTAAAGTTTATGATGGTATTTATTCTGAAAATGAAGTTTTCATCTAACACAAAGGAGTTTTTGAAACAAAGCAGAGTAAAATTTTAGAACAAAAAAACAATGAACAAAATACAACACATTATACAACTTTTAGAAATTTTTATAAAAGCTTTCAAAGAAATGTGACAATTATAGTCATTTCATTCTCTTTCTTATGTGGCAAATTGTTTTCAGAAGGAAACTGCTGAATTTTATTTTGAAGCAAATAAAATTTGGAAAATGACCCAAACTGTGAATATTTTTAAATCTTAAAACAATATTTATTTTCTGTATCTTATAGCAATCACTATATAGAAAGAATATTAAAGCAGAATGTGGAAAATTAAGTTACACGGTGTCTTAGTTAGGGCTTTACTGTTGTGAACAGACACTATGACCAAGGCAACACTTATAAGAATGACATATAATTGGGGCTGACTTATATAAGTTCAGAGGTTCAGTCCAATATCATCAAGACAGGAATATGGCAACATACAGGCAGGCATGTTATAGGAGCTAAAAGTTTTACATTTTCATTTGAAAATGTCTAGGATAATACTGGCTTCTAGGAAGGTAAGACCACCAAAACCACACCTACTCCACACCTACTCCTCCATTGTTGGTGAGATTGCACACTGGTGCGACCACTCTGGTAATTAGTCTGGCAGTTCCTCAAAAAATTGGACATAGTACTACCTAAGGACACAGCTATACTACTCCAGGAAATATACCCAAAAGGTACTCTAACATAACAAAGGCACATGCTCCACTATTTTTATAGCAACCTTATTTATAATAGTCAGAAGCTGGACAGAACCCAGATGTCCTTCATCAGAGGAATGGATAGAGAAATTGTGGTACATTTACACAATGGAATACTACTTGATTATTAAGAAACCATGACTACATGAAATTCCTAGGTAATGGAATGATCTAGAAAATAGCCTGGGTGAGGTAACACAATCACAAAAGAACACACATGGTATAAACTCACTGATAAGTGAATACTAGTAAAAATTTAGCTTGGGATATCCATGATACAACACACAGGCCATATGAAAACCAAGAAGAAAGAAGATCACACCAAAGTGTGGATGCTTTAGTCCTTAGAATGGGAAGTAAAAATATTCTCAGTAGGAAATATGGAGACAAAATTTGGAGCAGAAACTGAAGAAAAGGTCTTCCAAATACAGTTTCAAAACTGTATAAAATGGAGAGAAGCAGGTCACAGCCATCAGGTCTCAGGGCCTGCCAACAGATGCCTGAGCACCCTGAGGAGCCTTACAAGTGCTCTCCCATCTGAACCCAAGGTGAGCCTGCCTCAACCCCCACATTCACAGGTTTCCTGAGGAGAACCTCTGGGAACTCTCAGGGCATAGTTAGGGAGGTCCTCTCTGGGAACAGGTCCACTTTTGCCCAGAGACAGAGACAGGTCACTGCCATCAGGACTCAGAGCCTGCTTACAGACGCCTAAGCACCCAGAAGAGCCTCACAAGGACTATCCTACTCGAGCCCACAGAGATAAAGCTGAGTTACCAGGACCAGAACTGACTAACTGCCTGAAAAGAACCATATATCCAAGAGTAATCTCTCTCCTGAGCCCAAGGGCCAACAGACCCAAAGACCCAAAAGAGAGACAAACCCCCAGTCAGAGACAAAAATATCACCTAATATCACTGATATCAAAATGGCAAGAGGAAAGTGCAAGAACCTAAGTGATGGAAACCAAGACAACATGGCAACATCAGAACCGAGTTCTCCTACAACAGCAAGTGGTGGATTTCCCAACACACCTGAAAAATAAGATATGGACTTAAAATCATACTTCATGGCGATGATGGAGGTCCTTAAGAAGGGCATGATTAACTCCCTTAAACAATTATAGGAAAACCAGAAGAACCTAAGTAAAGAAGTAGAAACCCTTAATGGGGAAACACAAAAAGCATTCAAAGAACTACAAAAAAAAAAAAAAAAAAAAAAAAAAAAAAAAAAAAAAATACAACTAAACAGGTGAAGGAACTGAAAACAAAAAATAGAAACAATAATTAAATCACAAAAAGAGAGAATCCTGGAGATTGAAAACCTAGGAAAGAGATCAGGAGTCATAGATGCAAACATCACGAACAGAGATAGAAGAGAAGATCTCAGGGGCAGAAGGCAATATAGTAAAAATTGACACAACAGTCAGAGAAAATGGAAATACAAAATGTTCCTAACTCAAAACATCCAGTATATCCAGGACAAAATAAGAAGTCCAAATTAAAGAATAATAGGTGTAGTAGAGGGTGAAGACCCCAGATAAAAGGACCAGTAAATATGTTCAACAAAATCATAGAAGAAAATGTCCCTAACCTTCAGGACAAGATGACCATGAACATACATGAAGCCTACAGAACTCCAAAAAGAATGGACCAGAAAAGAAATTCTTCCAGACACATGATAGTCAAAACACCAAACAATACTAAAAGCAGTAAGAGAAAAAGTACAAGTAACACATAAAGGCAGACCAATCAGAATTACACCAGACTTCTCAACAGAGACTATGAAAGCTAGAAAATCCTCGACAAACATCCTACAAACACTGGGAGAATACAAATGCCAGCCGGGGTTACTATATTCAGCAAAACTCTCAATTATCATAGATGTAAAACCAAGATAATACAGGACAAGACCAAATTTACACAATATCTGTCCACAAATCCAGACTTACAAAGAATAACAGATTGAAAAATCCAGTACAAAAATGGAAGCTACATCCTATAAAAATTAAGAAAATATACAAATAATTAAGAAAAGCACATAAATATAATTATATGTCAAACAACAAAAATACCAAAAAACAACTATCATTATTCTTTAATATCTGTTAACATCAGTAGACTTAATTCAGCAATAAAAATGCATAGGCTATCAGACTGGATGCATAAACATAATTCAACATTTTGCTGCATACATGAAACTCGTCACAGAGACAAAGACAGACACTACTTCAGAGTAAAACCATGGAAAAACATTCTAAACAAATGGCCACTGAAAACAAGCTGGAGTAGCAATATTTATATGGAATAAAATAGATTTTCAACCAAAGTTATAAAAAAAAAATAAGGAAAGACACATTAAAATCATCACAAGAAAATTATAAGACCCTCTCAATCTTGAATATCTATGCTCCAATAAAAAGAGAACCCACATCCAAAAATGCAACCAACTGAAGCTTAAAGGATATATTGCATCACACTCAATAGTGGGAGAACTTAACACCACACTCTCGTAAAATGGGAGATCATGGAAGCAGAAACTGAACAGAGACACAGCAAAACTAGCAGAATTTATGAACCATTTGGATTTAACAAACATCTATAGAATATTTCATCAATCTTTACACATTAAGAAAACATTGAGTATTTCCATTTTAAGTTTTGTTTTACATATACTTTATATTCATTGTAAATAGTAAGATTTCAATGCACACTATCAAACCTTTTTTGAACAACTTTATTTTACAAAACAAAGATAAATGTACAAATTTTAAGGATTTTTGCATAAAAGTATACGAATACGTTTTTGTCAATGTTTGGCTTTTTTTTTTCCCAAAGGTTTGATAGTGTGCATTAATGTCTAACTAGTTTCATTGAGCATAAAGTACATGCAAAACAGGATGTAACCCGGAATTATTCAACATTTTCTGGTGTGTAAGGATTGAGCATAATGATTTTTTTTCTTTTCTTTCTTTTCATTCTTTTTTTTTTTCTTGAGCTTCACACAGTCTGTGAGTTGTTTCTGGAGTGTTCAGTGCTTTCTGGGGTTAGTATCCAATTATCAGTGACTGCATATTATGTCTGTTCTTTTGTGACTGGGTTATCTCACTCAGGATGATATTCTCTAGATGCATCCATTTTCTTAAAAATTTCGTTAAGTCATTGTTTCTCATAGCTGAGTAGTACTCCATTGTGTAAATGTACCACAATTTTTGTATCCATTCACCTTCTGAAGGTCATCAGGGTTCTTTCCAACTTCTGGCTATTATAAATAGAGCTGCTATGAACTTTGTGGTGCATATATCTTTGTTGTGTACTAAATTGTCTCTGGGGTATATGCCCAGAAGTGGAATAGCTGGGTCTTTAGGTAGTACTATGTCCAATTTTCTGAGGTATCCCAGAATGATTTCCAAAGTGGCTGTATCAGTTTGCAACCCCACCAACAGTGGAGAAGTGTTCCTCTTTCTCTGCAACCTGGCTAGCATCTGTTGTCATCTGAGTTTTGGATCTTGGCCAATCTGACTGGTGTGAGGTGGAATGTCAGGGTTGTTTTGACTTGCATATCCCTGATGGCTAAGGAGTTCTTTGTATACCTTGGATATTAGGCCTCTATCCGATGTGGAGTTGGTAAAAATCTTTTGCCATTCTGTTGGCTGCCATTTTGTTTTCTTGACAATGTCCTTAGCCTTACAGAAACTTTGCAATCTCATTAAGTCCCATTTGTTAATCTTCTACCTTAGAGCTAGAGACAGTGGTGTTTTATGCAGAAAATGTTCTCATGTGCCTATATGTTCTAAGGTTTTCCCTACTTTCTCATCAAATAGTTTCAGTGTATGTGGTTTAATGTGGAGATCTTTAATCCACTTACACTTGAGCTTTGTACAAGGAGATAAGAAAGGGTCTATTTTCATTCTTTTTCATGCTGAGTGCCAGTTGGACCAGCACCATTTGTTGAATAGGCTGTCTTTTTCCATTGAATGTTTATAGCTCCTTTGTAAAAAAAAAAAATAAAAGGTGACCATATACATGAGGGCTCATTTCTGGATCTTCTATTCTATGCCATTGATCCACATGCCTATTTCTGTACCTGTACCATGCAGTTTTCAGCACAATTGCCTTGTAATATAGCTTGAGGTTAGGGATAGTGATTCCCGCAGATGTTTTCTTGTTATTGAGGATGGATTTCGCTATTCTAGGTCTTTTGTTATTCCATATGAAATTGCATATTGATCTTTCCAATTCCATGAAGAACTTGGTTCGAATTTTGATGGGGATTGCATTGAATCTATAGATTGCTTTTGGTAGAATGGCCATTTTTAAAATGTTGATCTTTCCAATCTATGAGCATAGGAGATCTTTCCATTTTCTGAGATCATCCTCAATTTCTTTTTTTAGAGGTTTGAAGTTCTTTTCATACAGGTCCTTCACTTGCTTAGTTACAGTCACACCAAGGTATTTCATAGTTTTTGTGATGATTGTGAAGGGTACCTTTTCCCTAATTTCTTTCTCCACATTTTTGTCCTTTGAGTATAGGAAGGCTACTGATTTGTTTGAATTAATTTTGTATCCAGCTACTTTGCTGAACTTGTTTATCAGCTGTAGGAGTTCACTGGTGGAATTTTTGGCGTCACTTAAGTACACTATCATGTCATCGGCAAAGAGTGATGTTTTTATCTCTTCCTTTCTGATTTGTATCCCCTTGATATCCTTTTGCTGTCTAATTCCTGCAGCTAGGACTTACAGTACTATGTTGAATAGGTAGGGGGAGAGTGGGCAACCTTGTCAAGTCCCGGATTTTTGCGGGATTGCTTCAAGTTTCTCACCATAAAGTTTGATGTTGGCTGTTGGTTTGCTGTATATTGCCTCTATTATGTTTAAGTATGGACCTTGGATTCCTGTTCTTTCCAGGACTTTTAACATGAAGGGATGTTGAATTTTGTCAAATGCTTTCTCAGCATCTAGTGAGATGACCATGTGATTTTGTTCTTTGAGTTTGTTTATATGGTGGATTACACTGATGGATTTCCTTATGTTAAACCATCCCTGCATCCCAGGGATGAAGCCTACTTGGTCATGATGAATTATTTTTTTGATGTGTTCTTGGAGTCGGTTCGCAAGGATTTTGTTGAGTATTTTTGCATCAATGTTCATAAGTGAGATTGGTCTGAAGTTCTCTTTCCTTATAGGATCCTTGTGTGGTTTAGGTACGAGGGTTATTGTAGCCTCAAAAAATGAGTTAGGTAGTATTCCATCGGATTCTATCTTTTGGAATAGTTTGGAGAGTATTGGTGTTATATCCCCAATAAATGTCTGATATAAATCTGCATTGAACCAGTCTGGACCTGGGCTTTTTTTGGTTGGGAGGCTTTTGATAATTTTTTCTATTTCTTTAGGTGTTATAGGATTATTTAGATGGTTTACTTGGTCCTCGTTTAACTTTGGGACCTTCTATCTGTGGAGGAATTAGTCCATTTTCTCCAGATTTTCCAATTTTGTGGAGTATAAGTTTTTGTAGTAGGATCTGATGATTTCTTGAATTTCCTCAGTTTCAGTTGTTATGTCTCCACTTTCCTTTATGATTTTGTTAATTTGTATACTCTCTCTTTGCCCTCTAGTTAGTCTGGCTAGGGGTTTATCAATCTTTTGATTTTCTCAAAAAACCAACTCTTGGTTTTGTTGATTTTTTTCCAATGGTTCTTTTTGTTTCTATTTGGTCTATTTTTGCCCTAATTTTGAATATTTCTTGCCTTCTACTCTTCTTGGGTATATCTGCTTCCTTTTGTTCTAGGGCTTTTAGCTGTGCTGTCAGGTTGCTGAAGTAAGGTCTCTCCAGTTTGTTTTTGGGAGCATTTATGATTATGAGTTTTCCTCTCAGTACTGCTTTCATTGCAGCCCATAGGATTGGGTATGTTGTGTTTTCGTTTTCGTTGAATTCTAGAAAATCCTAAATTTCTTTCTTTATTTATTCTTTGACGTTGCTATGGTTTAACAGAATGTTGTTTAGTTTCCATGTGTATGTGGGCCTTTTGTTGTCTTTGCTGTTGTTAAAGACCAGCCATAGACCATGGTGATCTGAGAGGATGTATGGGAGTATTTCAATCTTCTTATATCTATTGAGGCTTGTTCTGTGTCCAATTATGTGGTCAATTTTCGAGAAGGTGCCATGGGGTGGTGAGAAGAAGGTGTATTCTTTTACTTTAGGATGATATGTTTTGTAGATGTCTATTAATTCCATTTGGTTCTTAGTCTCTGCTAGTTTTATAGTGTCCTTGTTCAGTTTCTGTTTCCATTATCTGTCCATTGGAGAGAGTGGGGTATTAAAGTCTCCCACTATTATTGTGTGGGGTGAAATGTATTTTTTGTGCTTTAATAGGGTTTCTTTTATGAATGTGGGTGCTTTATTATTTGGAGCATATATGTTAAGGATGGAGAGTTCCTCCTGACAGATTTCCTCGGTAATCAGTAAAAAGTGTCCTTCTTTATCATTTTTTGATAACTTTTGGTTGGAAATTTATTTTATTCGATATTACAATAAGCATCCCAGCTAACTTCTTGGGGATGTTTTCTTGGAAATTTTTTTCCCAACCTTTTACTCTGAGATAGTGTCTGTCTTGTCTCTTAAATGAGTTTCCTGTATGCATCAAAAGGCTGGATTTTGTTTATGTATCCAGTCTGATAGCCTATGTCTCTTTATTGGGGAGTTGAGTCCATTTATGTTAATAGATATCAAGGAATAGTTGTTTCTGTTTTCTGATATTATTGCTTTTGTGGGTTGAGTTGTGTCTGTGTCTTTTTCTTCTTCTGGTTTTCTTGTTTAGTTTTCTTGATTTCACTAGGCTGTATTTTCCCTCATTGTATTGGATTTTCCACCTAAAATTCGTTGTAGTGCTGGGTTTGTGGTCAGATATTGTGTAAATTTTGATTTTTCTTGAAATATCTTCATCTGTCCATCTATGGTGATTGATAGTTTTGCTGTGTATATCAGCTTGGGCTGGCACTTGTGCTCTATTAGGGTGTGCATGATGTCTGTCCAGGCTCTTCTAGCTTTCATAGTCTCTGTTGAGAAATCAGGTGTGATTCTGTTTGTTTTGCCTTTATATGTTACTTGACCTTTTTCTCTTCCTGCTTTTAGTATTCTTTCTTTGCTTTGGGCACTTGGTGTTTGGACTATTTTGTGTCGGGAGGTATTTCTTTTCTGGTCCAATCTATTTGGAGTTCTGAAAGCTTCTTTTATGCTCATGGTCATCTCATTCTTGAGGGTAGGGAAGTTTTCTTCTACGATTTTGTTGAAGATATTTACTGTGCCTCTTAGTTATTACTCTTCTCCCTCTTCTATTTCTATTATCCTTAGGTTCGTTCTGCTCATTGTGTCTTGGATTTCCTGGACATTTTGGGTTAGGAGCTTTTTGTTTTTTGCATCTTCTCTGGCCGTTTTGTCTATGTTTACAATATTGTCTTCTGCCTGCAAGATTCTCTCTTTGATCTCTTGTAATCTATTGGAAATGCTTGCTTCTGTGACTCCTGATTTCTTTTTTTGGTGTTCTGCCTCTAGGCTTATCTCTTTTAGTGTTTTCTTTATTGTGTCAATTTCCGTTTTAATTTCCCTCTTCCATTCCTTCATTTCTTTGGTTCTGTTTTCCTCTAGTTCTTTGAGTTCTTTGAGTGTTTTTCTTGTTTCCTCTTCAAAAGCTTCTGAATTTTTTTGCTTTTCCTCCCATTCTTTTTTAAGTATCTCTATCAGCATCTTGATGTATGATTTCATGTCTGTGTCTTATTTTTCTGGAGTGTTTGGCATTCTGATGTTTGCTGTTATGGGAGAACTGAGTTCTGGTGTTGCCCGGTTGTCTTGGTTTCATTGCAATATACTCTTTCGCTTTCCTCTTGCCATTTTGTTGTCAGTGATATTTTCTTGCCTTTCCCTTGTATCTATCTGGTCTGTGTCCCTGGATCTCCACTGGTCTAGATGTCAGATGAGCTGAGCCTTGTTTTGTGCCTCAGAGTCGCCGGGTGGGAACAGAAGTTCCAAAGTTGTGTTCCTGGTCCCTGGATCGGGCAGGGCGGGGGTGCGCTTTCTGTGAGCACTCCGCAGAGATCTCTCTGCTCCCTGACTGCCTCAATCTCCTACTCACCAGTTTTTAAACCTTTAGTGCCTGCTGAACTGGATGGCAGATGGGCCGGGCTTTGTTCTGCACCCTGAAGTCACTGCAGGGTGGAAACCTAAGATCCAAAGTTGTGTTCCTGGTCCCTGGATCGGGCAGGGCGGGGTGGGGGTGTGCTTTCTGTGGGCACTCCGCAGAGATCTCTCTGCTCCCTGGCTGCCTTGATCTCATACTCACCATTTTTTAAACCTTTAGTGCCTGCAGGACCGGATGGCAAATGGGCCTGGCTCTGTCTCAAACCTTTTTTTAATTGAACAACTTTATTTAATGAAACAAAGATAAATGTACAGATTTTAAGCATTTTTGCATAAAAGTTTATGAATACATTTTTGTCAGTGCTTGGTTTTTCTAAAGGTTTGATACTGTGCATTAAAATCTTACAAGTTACAATGAGCCTAAAGTACATGTAAAACAAGATGTAACCTGTTAGTACGCAAAGACTTCTTGGTGTGTAATGATTAAGCATAATGGTTTTTCATTTTCTTTCTTTTTTTGTTCTTGGCCTTCGTTTCTTCTTGAACTTCATATAGTCTGTGAGTTGTTTCTGGGGTGTTCAGAGCTTTCTGGTGTTAATATTCAATTATCAGTGACTGCATATTATGTCTGTTCTTTTGTGACTGGGTTATCTCACTCAGGATGGTATTCTCTAGATGCATCCATTTTCTTAAGAATTTCATGAAGTCATTTTTTCTGATAGCTGAGTAGTACTCCATTGTGTAAATGTACCACAATTTTTGTATCCATTCATTTATTGAAGGACATTTGGGTTCTTTGCAGCTTTTGGCAATTATAAATAGCGCTGCTATGAACTGTTTGGTGCATGTGTCTTTGTTGTATGTTGGAGCTTCTCTGGGGTATATGCCCAGAAGTGGAATAACTGAGTCTTCATGTAGTATTATGTACAATTTTCTGAGGAACTGCCAGACTGATTTCCAGAGTGGTTGTACCAGTTTACACCACCACCAAGTGTGGAGACTTGTTCCTCTTTCTACATATCCTCGCTAGCATCTTTTTTTATCTGAGCTTTTGATCTTATCCATTCTGGTGGTGTGAGGTATAATCTCAGTGTTGTTTTGATTTGCATTTCCCTGATGGCTAATAATGATGGCACTTCCTTAGATGCTTCTCAGCCATTAAATATTCCTCAACTGAGAACTTTTTGTTTAGCTTTCTTCTTGGACCATGGTATTATTAAATACAACATTGTCTAATTTCCATCTGTATATGGGCTTTCTGTTGTCTTTGTTGTTATTAAAGATCAGCCTTAGACCATAGAGATCTGAGAGGATGCATGAGAGTATTTAAGTCTTCTTATATGTATTGAGTCTTGTTCTGTGACAGATTATATGGTCAGGTTTGGAGAAGGTGCTGTGAGGTGCTACGAAGGTGCATTCTTTTGTTTTAGAATGATATGTTCTGTAGATTTTAATTAATTTCAAATGTTTCATAACCTCTGCTAGTTTTATTGTGTCCTTGTTCAGTTTCTATTTCCATGATATGTCCATTGATGAGAGTGGGGTGTTTTGGTCTCCCACTATTATTGTGTGGGGTGCAATATAGTTTTTGATGTTTTGTAGGGTTTCTTTTATGAATATGCGTGCTCTTGTACTTGGAATATATATTTTAAGGATTGAGAGGCCTTCCTGAAAAATTTTCCCTGTAATGAGTAAACCGTGTTCTTATTTATCGTTTTTGATATCTTTTGGTTGAAAATCTACTTTATTCGATATTAGAATGGCCAATCCAGCTTGCTTCTTAGGGCCCTTTGATTGGAAGGTTTTTCCCAACATTTTATTCTGAGATAGTGTCTGCCTTTGTCTCTGAGATGAGTTTCCTGCATGCATCAAAATGCTGGATTCTTTTTATGTATCCAGTCTGATAGCCTATATCTTTTTTATTGGGGAATTCTATTCATTTATGTTAACAGATATTAAGAAATAGTGGTTGCTGTTTCCTGATATTTTTGCTTTTAGAGGTAGAATTGTGCCTGTGTGTCTTTCTTCTTTTGGTTTTCTTTATTAGTTATTTTCTTGTTTTTACTAAAATGTAGTTTCCTTCCTTGTATTGGGTTTTCCACCTATAATTCAATATAGTGCTGGGTTTGTGGTCAGATATTGTATAAATTTAGTTTTGTCTTGGAATATCTTGGTCTCTCCATATACTGTGATTGAGAGTTTTGCTGGGTATAGCAGCTTGGGCTGACACTTGTGTTCTCTTAGGGTCTGCATGATGTCTGTCCAGGATGTTCTAATTTTCATAGTCTCTGTTGATAGGTTGGGTGTGATTCTGATTGGTCTGCCTTTATATGTTACATGACCTTTTTCCCTTATGCTTTTAGTATTCTTTCTTTGCTTCAGGCACTTGGCATTTTGAGTATTATATGTCGGGAGGAATTTCTTTTCTGGTCCACTCTCTTTCAAGTTCTGTAGGCTTCTTTTATGCTCATTGTCATCTCTCTTTTAAGGTTAGAGAAGTTTGCTTCTATGATTTTGATGAAGATATTTATTGTGCCTCTTAGTTGATATTCTTCACCCTCTTCTATTCCTATTATCCTTAGTTTTGGTCTTCTCATTGTGTCCTGGATCTCCTGGACATTTTGCTTTAGGCGATTTTTGACTTTTACATCTTCTCTGACTGTTTTGTGTATGTTTTCAATGTTGTCTTTGGCCCCCGAGATTCTCTCTTTCATCTCCTGTAGTCTGTTGGAGATGCTTGCATCTATGACTCCTGATTTCGTTTTTAGGTTTTCTACCGCTAGGGTTGTCTTGTTTAGTGTTTTCTTTATTGTTTCCATTTCCATTTTAAATTCCTTCTTCAATTCCTTCATCTCTTTGGTTCTGTTTTGCTCTAGTTCTTTGATTTCTTTGAGTGTTTTTCTTGTTTCCTCTTTAAATGCTTCTATTTCTTTATTCTTTTCCTCCCATTCTTGTTTAAGAATCTCTATCATCATCTTGAGGTATGAATTCGGGTCTGAGTCTTCCTTTTCTGAAGTGTTTGGCATTCTGCTGTTTCCTCTGATGGGAGAGCTGGGTTCTGGTGTTGCCAGGTTGTCTTGGTTTCCCTCTGGTAAGTTCTTTCACTTTCTGCTTGCCATCGTGTTGTCTGTGTTTATAAGTAGTCTTGTTGTCAGTGTTTGGTTCAGTCTCCCCAGTGTACCTGGCCTGTGTCTCTGGATCTCTGTTGTTTCTGGTGGCAGATGGTCTGAGTGTTTTGCAAGCATCGCCCTCAGGTTGGAAACCAAGTTCCTAAGGCAGAATTACTGCTCCTTTGAACCAATTGGGAGAGGGGTTCATTCTTTCCGGCCACTGAACCCAGACCTCTCTGTGCCCTGGCTATTTGCAGCCCAGTCTCATCAGCCCTGTGTCCCTGGATCTCTGCTATTCCTGGTGGTAAATGGCCTTATTGCTTGTTCTGCCTACACAGACCAAACCTTTACAAAATCATGTACTGACGAAATATATTTATATAGTTTTAGCTAAAATGCTTTTAATAATCTGTACATATATATCTGTTTTTTAAAATAAAGTTGTAAGAAAAAAGTGTATACTTTGCAATATATTCAATCATAAAATAGAGAAAGCAAATTTATAGGATCATAAATTCTCAATGTTCACCCTCAGTGATATATTTCTTCTAGAAATGTGATAAGTAAGTATAATCTCTACAAATATTGTAGCCAACAAGATACCAAATGTTCAAATGTTGGTTCTCATGAATAATTCCCATTAAAGCCACCATACATTACATTGAAAAATCACTAGGAAATGTACTGATATTTTTAAAAAATCATATACTCTAAACATCATGATTGTGTCTATTGGCTGGACATCCTGTTAATCTAATCTCATTTTAATGGCTGAATTTGGTTGAAGTTAGGTTCATCTACAAAGATTGAAATCATCTGATCTTGTTCTTTGTAGTATTGCATCTTTATATTACATCTAGTCAAAGTAAGTACCACTAAAGTATATTTAATAGAGCATTAGAACCTCTAATACATACTCATGGA
This sequence comes from Micromys minutus, assembly GCF_963924665.1. Classification (NCBI taxonomy): domain Eukaryota; kingdom Metazoa; phylum Chordata; class Mammalia; order Rodentia; family Muridae; genus Micromys; species Micromys minutus. The sequence continues at coordinate 117,940,226 of NC_137970.1, read as the reverse complement.
AACAAAGATAATTAAGCAAGACATTTGTGTTAGTAACATTTTCATAGATAGGGCTAGAATACTTTGAAGGGAAAAATTTAAACAGAAAGTATTTCAGTTTACTAATATTCTGAAAGGTGAAAATGTATAAGGTGTGGCCCCATATTCTTGAGCTGAACATTATGGTAGCAGGAACGTGTGATTGTAAGATTTCTTCACCTCAAGGTGTACAGCAAGCAGAGAGCATGAGAACAAGGACAAGTTATCACATTCTAAGGCATGCCCTTTGTATTTTCTTCTTCCAGCTGAGTCTCATTTCACAAAAATCATATATCTTCCAGAAATAGAAGCACCAAGTGAGAACCAAATATTGAAACACATGAGCCTTTCATATTCAAGTCAGAGTAACCACAATTGCAAACAAATATGACTTGGAATTTCCAGGAGAGCTTGGATAACCCGAGTTTGTTGGACAATATATTTAAGGTTTATTTAGTGAATTTACCATGGGGGCCAACACTTTGCCTTTCTTACAAGCTCTCTGATATATCTGTTGATTCTGAGATGTGAATTCCACTTTTCAAAACTTCTGAAGTAACAAATTATACTTTCTCTGATTAACTACATAAGACTAGCCTTATTTGGTGTCCTTGTACCATTTCAAACATATTTCAAGCTCTACGTACCAAAGTGAAAATTTTGTTATTCACATAATAGAAAGAACACAAATACAAACAGGAATAAGCTAATTAGTAAAAGAGGAAATAATGTTTATGTGTGTGTGCACGTGTGCTACATGTGTTTTTATGCACATGTGTTTATGAGTTAGATAAAAAGAACAACAAGAGTTTCACATTACCCACATTACATTGATTATTAATACTAATTCCCTTGATTATAGTCAGTTGCCTGATTGCTCATCCATTTTTTGGAAGCTTCTCCATTAACAAAACCAGTATAGTTAGAAAATTATACTGTTTTCAAAACTGGAAAAGATATACATTTGCTTCTCCTTGTTATTGGCCTCACTTTACTTCATTGTGAAATACACTATTTTTTATGAAAGGTCAGAAAATTAAAGCAGTTTCAAATATCAATATGTATTTAAACTATTTCATTTCAGCAATATAGCTTCCCCCTGCATCTTAACTATCAAATGGTGAATGTTACAAAACTAATATTGTGCAGTGTCTCAAGGAAGGGCTCCTGATATCTTTCACATTGGTTTTCCTATAGGTGTCGAAGAATTAGTTAAGTAAAAGAAGTGTTTGAGGAAAAGCCGGACATCACACATTTAATTATTGTAAGCGTCATGAGTATGTAAGTTAGTTAAGGTTTATAATAATTCAAAGTACACTTATTCTGCTTATAAAGAATAATAAAGGAAACATTTGAAAGACTTTCTCTGTGATGGGGAGTTCTAAACTCTTGTGACTCAGAAGTAAAGTTGACACCCACCTCACTGTATGATAAGGGAAAGAATACCACATTGTTTGTCTATGCTCTCTGACAAATATATCTTTTTTGCATACATCATTAAATACACAACTACTTATTTCACTGGAATATTTATTAATGGGCAAATCTAATTCTGTAAGCACAGAGTTCACTAGCATATTTCCTTTTTTGTAAGTTAGATACTCTTTGTATTTACATTTCAAATTCTTTCCCCATCCACTTGTCTCAACAAAGGTGTACCCTATCCCAACATTTGCACCTCAGTGCCTTGACATTCTCCTACACTGGGAAAACTCCCCATCACTGGATGAAAGGCTCTTCTCACACTGATGCTAGACAGTACTATCTTCTGCTACATATGCACCTGTAGCCATGGGTCTCTCCATGTGTGCTCAATGGTTGGTGTTTCAGTCTATGGGAGTTGTGGAGGGTGTGGTTGGTTGATAATGTTGTTCTTGCCATGAGTTTGCAACCCCTTTCAACTCCTTTGGTCTTTTCCTTAGCACCATCATTGGTACCCCAGTGTTCAGTCCGATGGTTAGCTGCAAGCTAGCTCAGCTATATCTATATGACTCTGGCAGGCACATATTTTCTTATAAAATGGGTTTTGAGGTAGAGTAGACAGTGTACTGTTTGGATCAAATTTCTGTCTCTCGTTTGCACTGTCCTAGAATGTCAATTTTTTTTTCTCTTCTATTTCATTTTATTTAAGACAGTTCATATTCTTATTTCATTATTAGTATTCTGGCTGGATGAGTTCTTTCAGCTGTCATTTAAAAATGCATAAAGCTAAATTAAAAGTGGAAAAGGCCTTGGGAATGATAATTAGGTAATCATCTGTGTGAGATGTGATTAAAAACCTTAATCATAACATACTTTCATTATATTTTTGCTAGATATAAAAAATAAATGATCTATGACATTTACTCTTACTACATTATCATCTACAAATAGGATTTTACCAACAAAATATATACATTGATAGATGAAAATAACCATTAATTTGAAATATTATCATTGTTTTGAATAAAATATAGTCTCAAAAAATTATTCTTAAAAAGTTAAAGATAAAATAAAAATAATGTTTAAATTGGGTATTTTTGTTTTTTAAAAACAAAAAAGAAAAATTGCTGGATGAAGTTTTTCTGATAGTGATTATGTAAGATTCATGTATAAGAGTATATGAGAATATCACCAGGAATCATTTCACTTATTTTTTTTTTTCATTTTGTGGGTTGGTTCTATCTTAGGTGTCTAGTTTCTCTAGTCTCTCATTTCTAGGAAGCCTTCCTTAGTCTGACATAGGTCATTTTCATATATGCTACAGTTGCTTACCTTGGTCTTCTTTTGGGTCTATCAGTGGGAGTAGTAACTGTCTCTGACACCATTGACTGTTTGGGGGAACCCTTGTATTCCTACTGGGTTGCTTCATTCAACCTTGATAAGAGGTGAGATGCCCAGTCTTCTTGCAACTTGATGTGGTATGTTTGGTTGATATCCCTGTGAGGTCTGCCTTTTTTGAAGAGAAATAGGGAGGGATTGAATTTGGAAAAAATGTAGGGGAAGATGGGAGGAATGGAGAGCTAGAAAATTATGGTCAACTTGTAATATATGAAAGAAGAATAATAGGAGGTTCATCCAGAAACTGACCAATGTAGATGTGGATGCTTGGATCCCACCAATATACTGAGCTTGGGCACCCTGATTGGGGAGCTGTTAAAAGGACTGGAAGACTGTTGAGGATTTGCAACCTTGTAGGAAGAACAATGTTGGCTGCTTGGACAACCCTGTAATCCAAGGGACTAGGACACAAATCAAGGAGTGTACAGAGAAGGATCATTTGCTCCAGGTACATATGTAGCAGAGGATGACCTTGTCTGACATCAATAGGAAGGGAGACCCTTGGTCCTGTGGAGGATGTTTGACGGCACAGACTAGGGGCATGCTGAAGCCATGGGACAGAAGTGGGTGGGGGAGCACCCTCGTAGAGGCAAAGGGTAAGGGAAAGAGGACAGATGTGGGAGGTAATTTTGTGGAGGAGTAACCTGGAAGCGTCCTTCATATTATTTGAGATGTAAATGAATGTGATGATTAATAAAATAGTAAAGTTAAATTAAAAAAAAAAAAAACCTTTTTTGCCAGATACATGACCACATTGAAACTTGTTAGCAAACTATAACTTGTTATGTATTAAAAGTAAAAGTAAGAAAGCCTAATCTCTAAAACATATATTCTATTGCCAATGAATGCTTCTGATGGGTAGTTTGTTCAAGGGCTTTCACTGATATAAAGGAAGCAGTAATATCATAGTGAAAGTCAAAGCAGACAGGCACAGTTTGACTTCTGTACTCTAATAAATACATGAATGTATGACATCTGACTTTTCTGTCTCAGTTCCATCATATATACTATTGTAATATAAATGACACTTTCATATTTATAATGAAAATATACCTAGTTTGGGGCATAACAAATGGTAAATGACATCATTATTCTTGAGAGTAGCAATAATATCTTCAATTTTCACTTTATTATCATTTTAAATTTAATAACATTACTTTCTTTCATGATTAAAAGAATTAGCAATATTTAATGAAAATAGTGTGCTTTGCACTTACTTCAGATGCTGTGTCCCTATGGAACCAACCCCTCTCCTTTGTTACTAGCATTTTAGTTACCTTTAATTCTTTATGAATTCCTTTTTACTGACTCTCTGATCCATGTAGTACTCCAAGTGCAAGCAGTATCATGTAGAACAATACACTACATACTTTTCTCAATTTTTTGAATTTTGTGGTTAGTAGACAATGAGCTATAATAGGGCAGGAAGAATAGGAAACAACTTAAAAACCAAGGATTATACTTCGCTTGTTCTAGCCTCTTCAGAACTAACTGTACTACAGAGAGATATTGGGTATCTTAGGAATTATACATACAATGGCCCAACATGGATCTCCTCAGGAACCTAATGGAATCTAATTACACATTTCATTTAATAACTTCCATGGATTTGGTAGACACAGCTGCTGACCATTGATAATAGTATTTTAACAGTGCTCATCCTGCTGATCAAGGATTCAGTCTTAGTCTGAATGACTCAGGAATACATGTTGAATTCATCTATGCACATGTATTGTTTTAGATTTTTTCAAGGATTTTATTAATTATTCAACATTCTTAATACTGTCTGGAGCTTCTGGCTCTTCATGATTCAGTCGTTGGAAGGTGTTTATTTTCAGGATTGTATGCATTTTTGTTACCATAATCATTGGCATATATACATGTTCATCATTAGTTTTAGGAGTTTTTATATAACTGTTGTCTCAGTTGTAATGTTTCCTCTTTTATTTGCTTTCATTTGCATTCTCTTCCTGGCTAGTCTAGTTAAAGTTTCCAACTGATGTTTATAGTTTATAAAGACCAATTTATAGATGCTTTTCAATAGAACTTCCCTTTGTTTGTCTTGCAGCATAAGTATTATTGCTTTACTGCATTTGCTAATTCTAGGCATACTTTCATCTTTTCTAGTTTCCTTGTGCATATAGAATTTGTTTTTACTATGAAATACTTCTTTTAACTTAGTATAGTCATTCATAATAAATTTCATTCTTAGAATTGTTTTTGAATCATTTCATATGTTTCCATTTTTGTTCTAATTTTTTTACTTTATGATCTACAATTCATTTTTGAATATGATAACTATACTATATTAACTATAATAGTGAGTTCTCTTATGATATTTTAACAGATATAATATGTTTTCATCTTATTTGTTTTTCCATTATTTGCTCCTCTTATAGACCTGCTGATATCTTTCATCTACCCAATCAATGTTTATATATAATTTCATGCTTTTAGGTATAATTAGAATTGACTATATAAACAAAGAGAATATTTTACCCTTGTTTTGTTATGGTGAGTAGAGATGCAATAACTTTATCTCACCACTTAAGTTTAGTCCATATTCGTTAAGGGCAGTTTCTTTCCCACAAAGGAAAAAAAATTGATATTGTTTTTCTTTTGTTATTGATATTGCCCTCAGACAGTTAAACTTGCCCTTTATGACACAGGAATCCCAATTACATGCAGAGGTACTGATTTTGCATGTTGTAGAAATATCTCTAATTCATATTCACTTCCCAATTACTTGTGCTAGTAAAGATAAAAAAGCAAACTATTTTCTGCCAGACAAGAATAGATAAAACAGTACTTGATAATGGACACAAAAAAGAGCCATGGAATGTAAAAGAGAAAAGAAGGAAACCTATCATTTGTGATAACAGAAAGAAGAAGAAAGAATGATTTACAAAGATGAAGAATTCAGAAACATTAAGCTCAAATAAAGAGAAAGTAGTTACTACTAAATGGATGACATGAATCAATAAAGACCTAAATTAAGAGTACACACATTTTTAGGTTTGGTAAAGTAATATACCTTAACAGTTTAGTGAAAGTTACTATGAATTTATACCAAATTTCAAATTTGATAGAAATAAGTGTAATTGTTCTCAAACACATAATAAATCATTGGGATCATGGCCGTACTGTGCACACTTTTGTGTGTGCATGTCTGAGTGTGTGTGTTATTTGTCATTTAGATAAATGTGAAGCTAAAATAAGTTTTTTTTAGGTGAAAAAATTATTATATACAAGAGGATCTAATTTTTCTTAAAGTTTATATTAACAATATATTTGAATTTTTATCAATGTAACTCACTCTTTTAGTATTTTTGTTTAGTCACTCCTTAATTTCATGGCATTTTCTACTATCACTTTAATTTCTCTCTATTTTTCTTTGGCTACATCTTTATCATGTAAAATTTTTATTGTATTTTCCTTAGATATAGAATTCCTAAACTATTTATGCTGAAATTTCCATCAACTCTAATATGATATACATAAATCAATCTTTCCTTTCTAATTACATTTATTTATTAATTATTAGATTTAGAAGAAATAAATTATTATTTCTGTGGTTAACACTTTCTTCTTATTCTTTTACTTTTTATAATTTTGTTTCATTCAATATATCTTATCATTCAGTGTTTTGACACTACGAATATAAAACACTATAAAATATTTTTATAAATTTTATACATTGCTATTATATGGCACATATACTTTAATTTATAGTGTTTCTTCAAGCATTTTATAGTCATCTGTTTCAGGACCTTTTATTTTCATAGATAAAAATATGAGTACGTATTGCTGAATTTCATTCCTTTGTTCTAGATTGAGTAAAACTCTGGTGTTTTCAACATATCACAAATTATAATGTGGCTTAGAGAGGAAACTAATTTGTTTATCATATAAAATTAATCCAGATTTCTCCTTCCATGCTTACAGATATATGCAACGTATATATAAACAGAAAACAGGATAACTCCTTTCTGTATTTAGAACATCTGCTGGAACTTCAGCCAATATATTCACATTTCACACCAGTCTACAAATGACTCATCAATATTTGGAAACAGAAAATCCAACTAAAGTAGAATTTCAGATAAATAATTGACTTATTAGCAAAACTATATCTCAACTATTCCATATTATTTAAAGTTGTATTTTCTGTTGAATCAGTCAAAGTAATTAATCAACAGAGATTACCTTTAAAATTTTCATTTTACTCTTTGGGAATAATCTTTCAAACCTTTGTTCTGAAGTTACAAAATCAGACTCATAGGCCAATACATACTTTCTTTTCATACTGTCTTCACAAGCACCAATCAATAATCCTGTACTCTTTACTCATAATGAAAGACTAAGACTGGGAAAATGCAGAAAACGAGTGTGTCTGGTTGCTACTTTATTATATTTTACTGTGTTTCTGGAAGTTTATTTTTTCCATATTCTGGTAATTTGAGAAATGTTGATGTTGTTAATATTTTTATTTTTACGAGTAAAGGCATTTTTTTCCTGAATGTATGTCTGTATATTACTTGTAGGCTTTTACAGATGGTTGTGAGTTTTAATTTGTTTGTTTCTTGTTATTTTTTTTTTCTTTTTTGGTGTGTGTGTTTTTCTTTTCTTTTTGTGGGGTTACTGAATGTGTTATTTACTGTATGTACTAACCACTCGTGTTTCTGATCATTTAAACTTCTTTCCACCTAGCATAAAAAGAAAAATGGTCTATCTTGCTTTCTGTGTCTCTGTCAAAACATGCTTGATTGAATTTTCTACAAAATAAAATAAATCATGACTCGTTTTTTCACTTTAAAATTTACATGATAGTGGTATATAGAGAGAATAGTTACTAATTAAAATTATTTTACAATTTAAAATAGTTTATCTTTCTGTAATAATAACTTTTAATATTATGTTCTTTCATTTCCATTGATTTTTTTTGTAGAGTTTGGAAAGCTATTTTTATAATAACACTTAATTTAATTATATCATTCAATGGCTTAGTTTCTATTAAAATGTTGATGCAATATCACTATAATAAAAGATATAATTTTTGCTTTGTTCAGATGTCTTAAATAATCAGGTTCATTCTATTCCCTAAATTCTATGAGAGTAACTTTTTTTTATTAGATTGCATTTGTTTCATAGAAGCCACATTAATGTTATGCCCATAGACAATATAATTTTTAAGGTAGAATTATTTCTGTGATTTACCCTGAACTGGAAACCACACGCTATTGCTTAATTACATTACCTTCCATGTTTTGCTTAGTTATTGATTCCCTGTGCTTTGAAAGGACTTGGTTAAGAATCACTTGCATAAGTCTAACTATCATGCAGACTCGTTCTAGAATGTTCCAACTGAGAACACCATTTATAGTAACATATTATTTACCTGATGTTGATTTGTATAAATGATGAAAACTAGATACTAAACTTTTGTTGCACTTCTAGAGTCAGGGACTTTGAAGACAGCAGCTCTATAATAGTGCCCATGTTCAGCTGGAAGACAAAACTATCTTTGGTTTGGTGATGACTGAAGGTCTGTAATGCAGAAAGGGAATCTTGTTTCTAATGTATCTTCTTGAATGAATAACACTGTCTCAATGATCTACATGAGGGTGTGGCTGAAATTCCAGCCCCAGGACCTGTCCCTTATGGTTGGTTTTAGGTCTCATTTCTCCTGCTTCTTTTATTACACTAGAAATGCCATCATAATATTTGCCATCCCTTGACCAGTTAGACCCACTGACCAAATAAAGGAATAACTTTGACCCAAAGCAGAGATATTATATTTTGATCTACTAAAAAGGATAAAATATTACATACTCATAATCCAGTTGAGACCATCAATCACCTTGCCAAAAACCTCTCAGTATTACGGATCCATCTAAAGTTATTCTAAATCGATGAGAGAAGTAATTATCCCCTTAGTGTGATAATACATTTATATATTTCAGAAATTCATCTTCTAGATATTTTTCTATGTTACATGATGAAGAAAAAACTTTTTTTTACTGTCTTGCTATAACATATTTTCATATAAGGACCAAAATCCTAAGAATGCTTTTCTTGACTTTTTTCTCTCTCACTCTTTCTTTGGTATACTCTCTATTTGGACTATGTAGCTGTTTATATATCTGTGTTGTTGAACTTTATTGCTTTCTTGGAGTCTAAGTCCAAAAGCACAATTATTCTTTTCTGTTTCTTCATGCCCTTCAAACCTCTTGGAAGCTGCTAAATTGTGCATTTTATCTTCTCTGTGGCTTTCCACTCAGCCTTAATGAAAATTGTCCTCACACTTTCTTGCAAATCAGTTTTAAAATTACTTTATTAACTACATGAAAGACCTAAACTGGAGCCTCAAATTTCTTAGCAATAATCTTTCTAGGTATGTTTTATCAACCCCATATGAAAGGAAACAATTATGAATCACATGGCATTTTTGGCACTATTACACAGAGGAATTGATTATAAATCAATTAATTCTAATATTAGAACAGAGACTGAGACCAGTAAAAGTTATTCCTACTTTTAAAAGCCTACATCCAAATAATCAAATGGCTATTTTTTTTTTAAATTTTGGTCTAACTGTTAGATATTATTGAATCACATGTTATATAAAAGTAAAATAGTTTCAATATTTTTATGTAGTTATAATTTGATTTTTATAAACTCCTTTCTATTTTCTTTTCTTTTTCTTTTTTTAAACTTTATTATAAAAAACAAAGATAAAAGAAAAAAAATTAAAAATTTTTGCATAAATGTATACAAATACATTTTTCTCAGTGCTTGGCTTTTTTTTTTAAGGTTTGATACTCTGCATTAAGTTCTTACTAGTTACAATGAGCAAAAGTACATGTAAAACAGGATGTAACCCAGAATTAGTCAATGTTATCTTGGTGTGTAAGGATTGAACATAATGATATTTTTTTGTTTTTGTTTTGTTTTCTTTTCTTTTTTCTTTTTTATTAAACTTTATTTTAAAAAACAAAGATAAAAAAATTAAACATTTTTGAATAAATCTATACAGATACAATTGTGTCTTTTTTTAATGAATACTTTTCTTATTTTTTTTTTTTTACAATGAGCAAAAAGTACATGTAAAAAAGGGTGTAACATGGAAGTTGTCAATGTGTTCTTGGTGTGTAAGGATTGAGCATGACTTTTTTTCTTGTTTTGTTTTCTTTTCTTTTTTATCTTTAACTTCACACAGTCTGTGAGTTGTTTCTGGGGCAGTCCGAGCCTCTGGAGTTAGCATCCCACTATCAGTGACTGAATATTATGATTGTTCTTTTGTGACTGAGTTATCTCTCTCAGAATGATATTCTCTAGATGCAACCATTTTATTAAGAATTTTGATAAGTCATTGTTTCTGATGGTTGAGTAGTACTCCATTGTGAAAATGTACCACAATTTTTGTATCCATTCATCTACTGAAGGACATCTGGTTCTTTCCAGCTTCTGGCTATTATAAAAAAACTGTTATGAACATTGTGGTGTATGTATCTTTGTTGTGTATTGGAGTGTCTCTAGGGTATATGCCCAGAAGTGGAATAGTTGGGTCTTCAGGTAGTATTATGTCCAATTTTCTGAGGAAATTCCAGACTGATTTCCAGAGTGGTTGTATTAGTTAACAACCCCACCAACAGTGGAAAAGTGTTCTTCTTGCTCTGCAACCTCGCAAGCATCTGCTGTCATCTGAGTTTTGGACCTTGGCCAATCTGACTGGTGGGAGGTGGAATCTCAGGGTTGTTTTGATTTGCATTTCCATGATGGCTAAGAATGAGGAGCACTTCCTTAGCTGTTTCACAGCCATTCCATATTCCTCAATTGAGAACATTTTGTTTAGCTCTGTACCCCATTTTTAATAGGGTTGTTTGATTCTCTGGTGTCTAGCTTTTTGAGTTCTTTGTATACCTTGGATATTAGGCCTGTATCTGATGTGGAGTTGGTAAAGATCTTTTCCCATTCTGTTGGCTGCATTTTGTTTTCTTGACAATGTCCTTAGCCTTACAGAAACTTTGCAATCTCATTAAGTCCCATTTGTTAATCTTTGACCTTATAGCTTGAGCCATTGGTGTTTTGTTCAGAAAATTTTCTCCTGTGCCTATGTGTTCTGAGGTTTTCCATATTTGTTCATCTAATAGTTTCAGTATATCTGGTTTAATGTGGAGATCTTTGATCCACTTACACATGAGCTTTGTACAAGGAGATAAGAAAGGGTCTATTTGCATTCTTCTGCATGCTGAGTGCCAGTTGAACCAACACCATTTGTTGAAGAGGATGTGTTTTTTCCATTGAATGTTTACAGCTCCTTTGTCAAAAATCAGGTGACCATATAGGTAAGGGCTCATTTCTGGATCTTCTATTATATTCCACTGATCCACATGCCTATTACAGTACCAGTACCATGCAGTTTCCACAACAATTGCCTTGTAATATACCTTGAGGTCATTGATAGTGATTCCCGCAAATATGTTCCTGTTGTTGAGGATGGATTTTGCTATTCTAGGTCTTTTGTTATTCCAGATGAAATGGCACATTGATCTTTCCAACTCAATGAAGAACTGGGTTAAAATTTTGATGGGTATTGCACTGAATCTATAGATTGCTTTTGGTAGGATGGCCATTTTTAAAATGTTGATCTTTCCAATCCATAATCATGGGAGATCTTGCCATCTTCTGAGATATTCCTCGATTTCCTTCTTTAGAGGGTTGAAGTTCTTGTCATACAGGTCCTTCACTTGCTTAGTTAGAATCACACCAAGTTATTTCATAGTTTTTGTGACTATCGTGAAATGTATCTTTTCAATATTTTCTTTCTCCACATGTTTTTCCTTTGAATATAGGAAGGCTAATGCTTTGTTTGAGTTAATTTTATATCCAGCCACTTTGCTGAACTTATTTTTCAGCTGTAGGAGCTCTCTGGTGGAATTTGTGGGGTCACTTAAATACACTATCAAGTCATCTGCAAATAGTGATGTTTTTACTTCTTCCTTTCCGATTTGTATCCCTTTGATTTCCTTTTGCAGTCTAATTGCAGTCCAGTCCAGCCAGGACTTCCAGTACTATGTTGAATAGGTAGAGGGAGAGTAGGCAGCCTTGTCAAGTCCCTGATTTTAGTGGGATTGCTTCAAGTTTCAAACCTTTAAGTTTGATGTTGGCTGTTGGTTTGCTGTATATTGCTTTTATTATGTTTAAGTATGGACCTTGGATTCCTGTTCTTTCCAGGACCTTTAACATGAAGGGGTGTTGAATTTTGTCAAATGCTTTCTCAGCATCTAGTGAGATGACCATGTGATTTTGTTTTTTGAGTTTGTTTATATGATCGATTACATTGATGGATTTCCTTATATTAAAAGATCCCTGCATCCCAGGGATTAAGCCTACTTGATTATGGTGAATGATCACTTTGATGTGTTCTTGGAGTCGGTTCGCAAGGATTTTGTTGAGTATTTTTGCATCAATGTTCATAAGTGAGAGTGGTCTGAAGTTTTCTTTCCTTGTAGGGTCATTCTGTGGTTTAGGAATGAGGGTTATTGTAGCCTCAAAAATGAGTTAGGTAGTATTCCATCTGATTCTATCTTGTGGAATAATTTGGAGCGTATTGGTGTTATGTCTGCAATAAATGTCTGATAATATTCTGCACTGAACCCATCTGAACCTGGGCTTATTTTTGCTGGGAGGCTTTTGATGATTTCTTCTATTTCTTTAGGTGTTATGGGATTATTTAGATGGTTTACCTGGTCTTGGTTTAACTTTAGGATCTTGTATCTGTCTAGGAATTCATCCAATTCCTCCAGATTTTCCAACTTTGTGAAGTACTGGCTTTTGTAATAGGATCTGATGATTTCTTGAGTTTCCTCAGTTACAGTTGTTATGTCTCCACTTTCCTTTCTGATTTTGTTAATTTGTATACTCTCTCTTTGCCCTCTAGTTAGTCTGGCTAGGGGTTTAACAATCTTGTTGATTTTTCTCAAAGAACCAGCTCTTTGTTTTGTTGACTCTTTCGATGGTTCTTTTTGTTTCTATTTGGTCTATTTCAGCCCTAATTTTGTTAAATTCTTGCTGTCTACTCCTCTTGGTTGTATCTGCTTCCTTATATTCTAGAGATTTTAGCTGTTCTGTCAAGTTGCTGATGTTTGCTCTCTCCAATTTCTTTTTGGAAGCACTCCGAGCTATGAGTTTTCCTCTCAGTACTGCTTTCATTGCAGCCCATAGGTTTGGGTATGTTGTGTTTTCATTTTTATTGTATTCTAGTAAATCCTTAATTTCTTTATTTCTTCTTTGACGCTGCTATCGTTTAACAGAGTGTTGTTTAGTGTCCATGTGTATGTGGGCTTTTTGTTGTCTTTGTTGTTTTTAAAGACCAGCCATAGACCATGGTGATCTGAGAGGATGCATGGGAGTATTTCAATCTTCTTATATCGTTCTGTGTTCAATTATTTGGTCAAATTTTGAGAAGGTGCCATGGGGTACTGAGGAGAAGGTTTATTCTTTTACTTTAGGATGATATGTTTTGTAGATATCTATTAATTCCAGTCCAGTTGGTTCAGAGTCTTTGCTAGTTTTACAGTGTCCTTGTTCAGTTTCTGTTTCTATGATCTGTCTATTGATGAGAGTGGGATATTAAAGTCTCCCACTATTATAGTATGCGGAGAAATGTGTTTTTTGAGCTTTAGAAGGGTTTCTTTTATGAATGTGGGTGCTTTTGTATTTGGAGCATATATGTTAAGGATTGAGAGTTCCTCTTGACAGATTTCCCCTGTAATGAGTAAAAAGTGTCCTTCCTTATCTTTTTTTGATAACTTTTGGTTGGAAATTTACTTTATTTGATATTAGAATAGCCACTCCAGCTTGCTTCTTGGGGCTGTTTGCTTGGAAGTTTTTTTCCCACCCTTTTACTCTGAGATAGTGTCTGTCTCTGTTTCTGAGATGAGTTTCCTGTATGCAGCAAAAGGCTGGATTTTGTTTATGTATCCAGTCTAATAGCCTATGTCTCTTTATTGGGGAGTTGAGTCCATTTATTTTAATAGATATCAAGGAATTGTGGTTGCTGTTTCCTGCTATTATTTCTTTTGTAGGATGGGTTGTGTCTGTGTCTCTTTCTTCTTTTGGTTTTCTTGCTTAGGAGTTTTCTTGTTTTTACTATGATGTACTTCCCCTCATTGTATTGGGTTTTCCACCTATAATTCATTGTAGTACTGGATTTTTGGTCATATATTGTTTAAATTTAGATTTGTCTTGAAATATCTTCATCTCTCTATATATGGTGATTGATAGTTTTGCTGGATATAGCTCTTGGGCTGGTACTTGTGCTCTCTTAGGGTCTGGATGATGTCTGTCCAGGCTCTTCTAGCTTTCATAGTCTCTGTTGAGAAATCACGTGTGATTCTGATTGGTCTGCCTTTATATGTTACTATTATGCTCGTGATCATCTCATTCTTAAGGGTAGGGAAATTTTCTTCTACAATTTTGTTGAAGATATTTACTGTGCCTCTTAGTTGATATTCTTCTCCCTCTTCTAATTCCTATTATCCTTTAGTTTGGTCTTCTCATTGTATCCTGGATCTTCTGGACATTTTGGGTTAGGAGCTTTTTGGTTTTTGCATCTTCTCTGACTGTTTTTTTCTGTTTTCAATGTTGTCTTCGGCCCTCTCTTCCATCTCTTGTAGTCTATTGGAAATGCTTGCATCTGTGACTCCTGATTCCTTATTTAGGTGTTCTTCCTCTAGGATTTTCTCTTTTAGTGTTTTCTTTACTGTGTCAATTTCTGATTTAAATTCCTTCCTCCATTCCTTCATCTCTTTGGTTCTGTTTTCCTCTAGTTCTTTGAGTTGTTTGAATGTTTTTCTTTTTTCCTCTTTAATAGCTTCTGATTCTTTTTGCTTTTCCTCCCCTTCTTGTTTAAGTATCTCTATCATCATCTTGAGGTATGATTTTCGGTCTACGTCTTCTTTTTCTGGAGTGTTTGGCATTCTTTTGTTTTCTGTGATGGGAGAGCTGGGTACTGGTGTTTCCAGGTTTTCTGGGTTTCCTTTGGATTTGCTCTTTCGCTTTCTTCTTGCCATCTTGTTGTCAATGATATGTTCTTGCCTTTCCCTTGTACCTGGTCTGTGTCTGTATCTCCGCTGGTCCAGGTGGCGGATGTTCTGAGCCATGTCCCTCGCCTCAAAGCTGCCAGATGAGAACAGAGGTCCCAATGCTGGGTTTCTGGTCCCTGGATCAGGCATGGCTGGGGCGTGCTTTTTGTGCCCACTCGGCAGAGATCTCCCTGCCCCCTGGCTACTTGGATCTCCTTCTCACCAGGCCTTTGCCTTTGGGAACTCCTGGTCCAGGTATCAGATGGGCCAAGCCCTGTTCTTTGTCCCAAATCTACCAGGTGTGAACAGAGGCCCCAATGCTTGGTTCCTGGTACCTGGATCACCAGGGCTGGGGCGGGCTTTCAGTGTGCACTCGGCAAAGATCTCTCTGCCCGCTGGATACTAGGATCTCCTTCTCTCCAGGCCTTTGCCTTTGGGAATTGCTGGTCCAGGTGGCTGATGGGCAGAGCCCTGTTCTGCCTCCTTTCTATTTTCATACAACTTTTATAATCAGCTTGTTGAGAATCATTTTTAAATTTCTGCTAAGATTTTATTAGTATTTCACATAAAAATTAATCTAATCAGAGAGGATTTATATTTATTGGCTATTTTTATTCTTATGTAGAATTTCTTATCCTGTAGAATTGGTCAATATTTGTAAAAATTGACACCATATTTAGGCAGGTATCATTTCAGTTTTAATTTCTATATGTATAGGTTTAGCTTTTAATTTTAATTTAATATTTCATGTCTATTTTTAAGTGTGTGTATACTTTTGTGTCCATATGGTAATATATATGTGTATGTGTGAATATATATATATATATATATATATATATATATATATATATATATATAATGTTGCTTGCCAGCAGCAGCCCAATGAAATTATCAAAATCCCTGATGCTTATATTGTGAGACAATTTACAAAAGTTTGTTTGGGTAACTAAACTCGAGTCCTCCCCCAAGAGGAGTACAGGCTTTTAATCACTGAGCTATTTCTCCAGCTCCAATTTTTTAATATTTATTTAATTTTTCTGTACTGCTAGAGGTCACTGAACCTATAGCTTTTTCCATGATAGGCAGGCTGTTCCACTGAGGTATCTCTACATGCCTCTACATTTATCATTCAGATGGAATTCCAATTAGTCATTTACTGGATAATAAAATCACCGTTAATGTGTACATATTGATTTTCAGTTACATTCAATTGAACTAATAAAAAAAATCCCACCACTTTACCATTCTAAAAACATAAGGTTTGGTTAAAGTTTCTGTTTGTATACTTTAAAATTCCCTAATTCTTTCCTCAGTGAAGTTTCATTTAGTAGTGTTGTCATTCACATTTTCCTTTTTCATTTCATTCCCTCTTAAAGCTTTTATTTCCTTTATTGCAATTGCATACTTTCTACTTTAGACCTTTCAGCACATTAGTTACAATAATATAAAATTCTTGTTCAAATACAGTCAAAATAGGTGCTTCAAGTTTTAATAATTTACTGTACTTTGGATATTATGTGTATATTTTATGCTTCCTTCATTTTTGAGACATGCTCTCACATAAAAGGATGAAAACTGAGGTAGTGTTTTTTTCTTTTCATAATGCTGTAAAGAGAAAATGCATTCTCTTAGGAAAGGTTTTTATTGTGAGTACTTTAAATCTACATAAAAATTTTGGGTGTATTTCTCTTATTCTAATAGCACTTTATATTTGTAATATGTTTAGCAAATTCATGTTTAATATCAAATTATTTTGCCAGAAACGTTAGTTTTCAATATTTAATTCAAACTTTGATTCTTAACTCTTGTCTTTGATTTATGACTTACAGACTTTTTCTTGCTTTAAATTACTTACTCCTTAATGTTTACCTTAGAAGTCTAAAACAGACTGAATCCGGTACATTTTTATATTGGTTTTCTCTTAAGTATTAGTCTGAGATAGCCATTTATTTCAATTAGTGCTTGATTTTAGGTTTCTATTAGCTGAATTTAGTGTTTTTACTCCAAAAGGGGTTGAAAATTTGGTTTTATAAATATGCCTGTTAGTAAATACTTGTAAATATTTCAAAGCCAGGAATGTCCTGTGGCAAGTACTCAGTTTTTAAATAAAAGCAGAGAAGCAGTCACTGTCAATGAGAAATTCCATACAATTTTGTGCACAAATACAAATGGTTGGCCATATTAGTAGCAAGAAAATTCTTTTTGCATCTTACTTTAGAGGATGCTGTTTACATCTAAGATTTAGATTTCATGGTGTCTGAACAAAATCTCCAAGTACAACTGATGATTATCATTTTAATATAGGTATGAAGTCATTACAACCAGCATTATTCTACCTCTGGATTCTCTCATAATTTTATTGTATAATTGTTTCCCCTAAGTGTAAAGGTCAGGTTTTGGCTACAACATCATAGTGACTTATGGCCCTCTTCTAGTTCATGCTTCTCTGAATAGTCTTTTGCTTTCTGGTATTTTTTTCTCAATTGTAATTTGATTTCTTTATTTTGTTTACGGTTTGTCTAATTTTATTGGAGTGTATTCATCATAAACAGCACTGGATATCACACAAATATATTCATATTAGTAATCAAGTGATATAACCATGTTATCTTTATTTTTATGCTCTTATTTATCTTATACTTTCTGTTAGTCACATAGTCCTTATAGATATTTTGGCTTCTATTTTTCTGCCATGCATATAAACTATCTAGAGATACTAATAACTCTCCTAGTTAGCTTCAAATGTCAACTTGACACAGCTTGGAGTTCTCTCAGAGGGAAGTCTTTTTTACTGAATATATTTTATTTACATTTCAAATGTTATCTCCTTTTCCAGTTTCCACTTCATAAACTCCCTATCCCATCCACCCTGCTTCTATGAGGGTGTTCCTCTACCCACCCATCTACCCAACAACTCCTTGCTGCCTCCCTGCCCTGACATTCCAGTACACTGAAGCATAGAGCCTTGGCAGGACCAAGGGCTTCTTCTCAAATTGATGCCCAACATGGCCATCCTTTGCTACATATACAGCTGGAGCTCTCCATGTATATACTCTTTGGCTAGTGGTTCAGTCCCTAGAAGCTCTGGTTAGTTGGTATTGTTGTTCTTATGGGGTTGCAAACCCCTTCAGCTCCTTCAATTTTTTTCTTTAACTCCTCCATTTGGTACCCTGTTCTCAATACAATGGTTAGCTGTGAGTATTTGGTATGCTTTGAAGAGCCTCTCAGGAGAGACCTATATCAGGCTCCTTTCAGAATGCACTACTTGACATCAGCAATTTTGTATGGGTTTGGTGGCTGTATATAGATAGACTGAATCCCAGGTCAGAGAAGTTTCTGGATGGCCTTTCCTTCAGTCTCTTTTCCAAACTTTGTCTCTATATTTTCTCCTGTAAATATTTTTGTTCCTTCTTCTAAGAAGCACTGAAGAAGCATCTGTAATTTTGACTTCATTCTTTTTGAGCTTCATGTGGTCTGTGGGTTGTAGTGTGGGAAAGTCTTAATTGAAGAATTTTCTAGCTCAAATTTGCATATGGGTATGTTTGTTGGAATCTGTTTTGATTAATTATTAATGTAAAGAACACTAGCCAATTGTTAGTGGTATCATTAAATAGCGAGTGATCCCTATTTTATAAAAAAAACCCAAGTTAGCATGAGTCTATAAGGTATACAGAAATCAACTTTTCTAAATTAATTTTTGATGTATCTATCTATCTATCAATCTATCTAGATAGATAGATTGATTTTCTTTTTTTAATTTATTTTTCATTTCTTTTTCTTACCAATTTATTTTTAAAAAGAGGGATACATATACAGATTTTTAAAGGTATTTCGGCATAACATTATATAAATATTTTTGTCAGTATTTAATTGTTTTAGAGGTTTGATAGCATGCATTGAAATCACACTAGTTACCATAAGCATAAAGTACATGTAGGATGGAATGTAGCATGGAAACAGATTTCTTGTTGAGTATAGATTAAGCATAATGATCTGTGAATTCCAAAATTTGCTACAAGGCTATTATCTTAGCTCTTGGATTATTAATAATTTAAGGTTCAGCTGTACCACAATATGAGAGGGTGCTATGCATTTATTTTTTCCCTAAGAAGGACTGAAGTTTTCTTTTTTTTTTTTTTTTTTTTTTTTTTTTTTATTTTGGCCTTTGTTTTCTTGAGCGTCATATAGTCTGTGAGATTTTTCTGGGGGTGTTCAGAGCTTTCTGGGGTTAGTATCCCATTATCAGTGACTGCATATTATGTCTGTTCTTTTGTGACTGGGTTATCTCACTCAGGATGATATTCTCTAGATGCATCCATTTTCTTAAGAATTTGGTTAAGTCATTGTTTCTGATAGATGAGTAGTACTCCATTGTGTAAATATACCACAATTTTTGTATCCATTCATCTACTGAAGGACATCTGGGTTCTTTCCAGCTTCTGGCTATTATAAATAGAGCTGCAATGAACATTGTGGTGCATATGTCCTTACTGTATGTTGAAGTATTGTATGTTGTCTCTGGGGTATATGCCCAGAAGTGGAATAATTGGGTCTTCAGGTAGAAGATACATTTTCTATTAACTATGTTCTGCCGGTGTATGTGTGTAAGTTCTTATGAGTGGAATCAGATGAATCATGGGAAGCAATATGAACAGTACATTGTGTAACTGAAGACATTTACTTCAAAAACTTCCATGTTTGCGTGCACACACACACACACACACACACACACACACACACACCAAATATTACTACCCCCAACATCAAAATAGCAGAAACTAAAAATCATTGGTCATTAATATCTCTCAAAATTAATGGTGTAAATTCCCCAATAAAAAGACACAAGCTAACAAAGTAGATGCTTATATGGGATCTAGGATCCAACATTCTGCTGCATACAAGAAATACACTTGAAAAATGAAGATAGACATTATCTCAGAGTAAAGGGCTAGAAAAAGGTTTTCTTGAAAATGGACCAAAGAAATAAGCTGGAGTAGTCACTCTAATATCTAATAGGCTATCAGCTGAAACTAATCAAAAGAGAAGCACACAAACACTTTATACTCCTCAAAGAAAAAATTCACCAAGATGACTTCTCAATTATGAACATCTATGCCCCAAGTGCAAGGGCTCCTACATTCATAGAAGGAATATTATTGAAGCTTAAATCATACATAGAACCCTACACATTAATAGTGAGAGACTTCAAAGCAGCAGTCTCAAAAAGTGACAAGTCATTGAGACATAAACTAAACAAAGAAATGATGAAACTATCAAATGCTATGATTCAAATGGACACAACAGATATTTGTAGAACATTTTACCCAATCATAAAATAATATACTTTCTTCTTCCAGATCCTTCTACAAAAATTTACCACTTAGTCATAAAAAAGCCTTAAGCATATAAAAGAATACTGTGATGACTCCTTTTATACTATCAGATCACTGTAGATTAAAACTGGATTTCAACAACAGAAATAAGTGAAATCCTACATACATACTCAACAACTGTCTACTCAATAATCAGTGGATTGTAGAAGAAAAAGACAGAAATTAAAGACCTTCCACAAATTGATAAAAATGAAGTCACACATACACAAACTTATGGAACACAATAGGAAAGTTCATAGAACTAAATATCTTCATAAAAAATAGTGAATTTCTTTATATATTTTGGGTTTTCCGTCAATGTTGATTGAATGTTTTGCTGGGTATAATAGCATAGGCTGACATTTCTGTTCTCTTAGGGTCTACATAACCTATTTCCAGGATCTTCTGACTTTTAGTGATTCTGTTGAAATGTCTGGTGTAACTTTGGTAAATCTGCCTTTATATATTACTTGGTCTTTTTTTTTTTCTTGCAGCTGTTAAGATTCTTTCCTTGTGCTGTTTTTTTTTCTTTCTTTTTTAGTGTTTTTATTATTATGTGATGAGAATATTTTTCTTGTCCAATTTATTTAGTGTTCTATAGTAGGCTTCATCCCAGGGAGGCAGGGTTGGTTCAATATACAGAAATCCATCAACATAATTCAGCATATAAACAAACTCATAGGAAAAAAAAACACACATGATCATCACTATAGAGACTGAGAAAACATTTGACAGAATTCAACACACCTTCATGTTAAAAGTCTTAGAAACAGCAGGAATCCAAGCCCATACCTAAACATAATAAAAGCAATATCATCAAACCAGTACCCAGCATCAAACTAAATAGTGAGAAATTTGAAGCAATCCGACTAAAATTAGAGACTAGTCAAGGCTGCCCACTTGTCCCCTACCTATTCAATATAGTACTGTAAGTCCTGGCCGAAGCATTCAATCTTTCTTAAAAGCAGGAACAAAATGTTCATAGGATGAAATAAAGAGACAAAGTGTGAAGTCTGGTTCCAAATTGAGGAGTTGGAAAAAGGACTAAAGGAGCCGAAAGGGCTTTTAACCCCATAGGTAGAACAAACAATATTAACCAGCAAAACCTCACAGAGCTCCCAAAGACTATACAACCAAACAAAGGGTACACAAGGAGGGACTCATGGCTCTACCAGAAAATGTAGCAGAGGATGGCTTTATCAGGCGTCAACAGGAGGAGAGGCCCTTGGTCCTGTGAAGGCTCAATTCCCCAATGTAGGAGAATGCCTGGGCAGGGAGGTTGTAGGGAGTTGGTGGGTAGGTAAACATTCTCATAGAGGCAGGGGAAGGTGGATGGAATATGGGATAACATTTAAAATGTATGTAAACAAATGGATGTAAACAAAATATCCTGTAAAAAATTGAGAAAAAATATCTTCAACAAAATTATAGAACAGAACTTCCTTACCATAAAGAACAGGATGTCCATGAATATACAACAAGCCTAAACATTTCCAAATATATTGGACAATCTGTGTTTTATTAAGCTGCACATATGTTTTAATTTTTATTGATTATTTTATTTATTTAAATTTCAAATGTTTTGCCCTTCCTGGTTTCTGCTCTACAAGCTCTCTCTTTCCCTTTCCCTGTTCTCCTACCTCTAAGAGGATGGTCTCCCAACTGTCCAACTACTCTTGTCTCAGCATCCTGGCATTCTCCTATCCTAGGGCATCAAGCCTCCAAAAGACCAAGGTATTTCCTTCCCAGTTATGCCAGATAAAACAATTATCTGGTGTATATCCAGCTGAAACCATGGTCCCCTACCCTATAAACGTTGGTTGGTTGTTTAGTTTTCTGGGACTTTTGGGGAGACTGGTTGTTTCATATTGAAGTTCTTCCTATGAGGTTGAAAACCCCTTCACCCCCTTCAATTCTTGCCCTACCTGCTTAATTGGGGTCCCTGTGTTCATTCTGGTGGTTAGCTACATAAATGCACATCTGTATTTGTCAGGCTGTGGCAGAACCTCTCAGGAGACAGCTATATCATGCTCCTGTCAGCAAACACTTTTTTGGCATTAACAATAGTGCATAGGTTTGATGTCAGCAAATGAGATTTATCTCTATGTGAGACATTCTCTGTATGGCGTTTCCTTCAGTTCTGTTCCACCCTTTGTTCCTGAATTTTATTTTGACAAGATGAATTCTGAATTAATATTTTTGAGGTGGGTGGGTGGCCATATCCTTCAACCCGGGGCCAGGCCTATCTACTGAATTTTGTCTCTACAAGTTCTATCTCTCCTGCATATTTCAGCTAATGTCCTCTCTGTTGGGACCTGACAACTACTTGGATCCCTGGAATCTGGGACTTTCTCGTAGCTACTCTAAGTTCTCCCTTCCCCACTGCTACATGCCTACTTTCAAATTTCTGATCCTCTTTACTTATTCCCTATCTCTTCTGTCCCCCCTCACCCTCCCAGATGTCTTTCTTTACCTACTTACCAGAGATTATTTTCTTTCCCCTTCTTAGTGGGACTGTAGCACCCACACTTCAGTGTGATCTTCTTTCTTCTTGGGTTTCATATGGCCTATGAGATGTATCATGTGTATTCCAAGCTTGTTTTGGCCTAATATCCACTTTTCTGTGAGTGCATACCATGTGTGTTCATTTGTTACTGGGTTACCTCATTCAGAATGATATTTTCAAGTTCCACCTATTTGCCTGCAAATTTCATGAAGTCATTATTTTTAATAGCTGAGTAGTACTCCATTGTGTAAATGTACCACATTTTCTTTATACATTCTTCTGTTGAGGGTATCTGGGTTCTTAAATTGTGACTTTATGATTCTCTATATATCTTCTTTTTCTTTAGTAATGTTTCTCAAACTTAATTGTATTCGTTTGGCTTTTCAGAAAAACAATTCTCATTTCACTGATTCTTTGTCATTGTTTTCTGCTTTACTGATTTCAGACCTCAGTTTTGATATTTCTTCATATCTCATCTTTGCGTATTATTATTTTTATTTCTTGAGCTTTAAAGTGAGTCATTAGGTTAGTAATATTGGGTTATTCCAGGTTGCTCTTCTTTTATAGAGGCAATTATTAGAAACATGTGTCTTAGAACAGCCTTAGTCTGTCCCATACATTTGGGTATATTGCCTTTTAATTTTCATTGAAATTTAAAAAGTTTATAATTTTCTTCTTGAATTCTTTCTTACAAATATTTTTATTCAGTAGGGAGTTAACCATCTGTAAGTATTTTTTTTTATTTTTAAAATAATTTCTAATATTCTTGTCATGCTGACATCCAGCTTTAGTCCATGGTGGTAATATCAGGGTTTATTTTAATTATTTTAAATGCCTGCTGTGACTTTACTTGAATGTGGTTAGTTTTGGATCAAGATCTCTAAGCTACTGAGAAGAAAGTATATTCTAAGTATTTGGGTAAAATTTTCTGTGGAGGTGTTCTAGGTTGTTTTGATTTATGGTGTTATTTAATGGCAGAATTTTACCTTTTAGATTTGTCTGCTCTATTAGCAAGAGTCATGTATTAAAGTTGCCCATACTAATTTTGTTAGGAGAAATGTATGGTTTTAGTTGAAGTAATATTTCTTTTATAAACTTTTGTGCCTTAGTGTTGCTAGACAATATCTAAACTTGTTGGATTCTCTTGGACTTTATTTTTTGCTTAGTATGTCTGTAGAGTCTCTCTAAAGCTCTTTTGTTTTGTTTTGATTTAAAGTCTCTATTGTCAATTTGTATATTTTAAAATGTATTTATTTAATAGGCACACAAATGTCAGGTCAAATATACAGTTGGTGTTAAGGGCTATTTGTGGACCTAAATATAGACCAAGACAATTTGTCCCAAGGCCTATAATAGCCCAACACTCTACAATCATAAACAAGTTACAATTAGTCACTCATCTATGGATAAAGTTTAACACATGTGTGACTTTATGTATGTTATTTTTAAGATTTTTATCCTAAAAATTTTAGTTGGTTATTTTAGGAAATATTGGTTTTCTATAGTGCCTTCTGCAATCTCTTGGCTTAAAGTTTTCAATGTGGGGACCTTTTATCTCTTTAGGTTTAGTTTATTTCTATTTTTATTCATTCTTAGAGAGTTTTTTTATAAAAGTCTCAATTGGAAGCATATAGAAATAACCAATCTGCACTCTAACTTGATAAGAAAAAAGTATTCCTACAGCTCTTTGCAAAGATGTCATCAGAAGAAACCTGTTGAACTTCTATTACAGCTCTGAAGCAATAAGTATACACCTAAATTATTCTCAGTGAAGAATAAAGAATCATAAAACACCAAAAACCAGGCATATATCAATACAAACCTTCCAATAAGCTAAAACTACCTACACATCTTGGATATGACAATGAAGATCAAGTAAGAATACCAACTGCATCCCCTTCCATTCTAGGGTCAAATCAGGAGAGAGAAAAAAATCAGCTGAAATGAAGGTATAAATAAGACATATTGTAAAACTGACTGTGTATATACTTCAATTCAGAGCTCCTTTGAAACTCTGTAGATGTGCAAGTGTGACTTGACATGAAATATTTTCTGTTTGGAAGAAAAGATTTGTCAGCCTCTGTTTGATTCACAGCAGCTAGATTCAGCTTCACCTATCGCCTTGAAGTCAGTCTTCCAACAATCACAGGCACTAAATAGCATTAGGTTCCTTTCATTCATTTTTCAAACTGAAAGAAGAACCTTTTCTGAGTGGCATGTGCTATTGTTCCTTGCTGCAGTTCTCCTTAGCCCCTTCCATTACCCTGTTATGCTATTCAAATGCCTAATTATCCTCTAGATACTGCTATGACAGCTACCATCACAGCTCTGACTGCCATGGTTTTCCAATAGCTTCATGTTCTTTCACTGTTATGTCGGTTTTTTTACATTTGTTTCACTCCCCTGCTTGTTGTCTCTGCTACTTGATGGTTCATTGTTCTTCTTTATGCCTTAGTAGTAGTTTAGCTGAACTTATTTCTGAATCTGAGTTCAGTCAAAGTGACACATTGGGATGACTAAACTTTGATGAATTTCCTTGATATCTTTGCAAATGCACTTGAATTCAGGTTCAGCAAGTATTCTGTATAGGGTTTCACTACATTAACTGGGTATAATAGGTGTGTGTGTGTGTGTGTGTGTGTGTGTGAGAGAGAGAGAGAGAGACAGAGAGACAGAGATAGAGACAGGGAGATGGAGAGACAGAGAGAAAAGGAGAGCATGTGTTTGTATCACAAATGAACAAATTTTATGAAATCATAAAATAATCAAATAAAACGAAACATTAATAATAGTAAATGGAGTGGAGATTTATTTCTTTAACAACTGAGTTTTGCACAGGATGTTTTTCTGGAAGCAGTCTTGTGAGAAAGTGTGCTAGGTTTTGCTGAAAACAGACAGTGGAGAGGGTGCATGATGTTTAGAAAGTATAAATGAAAGCTTGCAAACTGTGAGAGGATGCTCTTGCATTGCTATGCTGTGCAACATGTCACCAGTCTTCATTTTACAGAGAGAAGTTCACAAAAGAACTCATAGGATTCAGGGTGATTCTGTTCACGTCAGCTGACTCGTGCAGATTCGGTGGAACCTTGCTGTTTCTGGTGGATTATGCCGCTACTGCTGATTTTGTTTTTGGCATTTGCTTTTGAACTGGACTGCTGGTATCCTGACAATGAAGAGTGGAATTGCCATGAAGAACTATTACTAAACAGGTCCACAAATCGCTTTTTTTAATAACCTTCTTTTTCCCCTACCTGTGCTCAGTGGGCTAGAAGGCGTGGAAGAGTGTTGAAGAAACCTAAATTAAGTAGGATTTGAAAAAACTCTAAGATTATCAAGATAAATCTAGAAAATGAAGAGCTATGACTTGTAAGAATGTGTTGACGATCTAAAGGCCTTATCAGCATTTAAACAAACCTGATAACTTGGTTTGGAGATCAATTAACATATTATTGTTCCCCCCATCTCTCTCTCTCTGTGTAGAAACCTGTTTGAAATATTGATCATTTTCCTTAATTTACCACCATATTTTTTGACCTATTGTCTTACACTAAGCCCAAATTGGCAGTAGGCTGGAATGGGCAGTGAGAGTCCCACATACTCCTGTTTCTGATCTCTTAGTACAGGGATGCTTTTTAGGATTCTCTCAGTGTTATTTTTTCTTAATGTTTTATTCTGTATAAGGTACTTTGTTAATATTCATACATCTCTTATATTCTCCTAGACCCCCTTCCCTACATACCCAATTTTGGTGTGTTCTGGTTTTCTTTTTCTTTTGTTTTATTTTAGATTTATTCTCTTTACATTCCTATATCAGTCCCCCATCTTCTCCTCACACACATTCTCTCATTTCCTCCACTTTTCTACTCTGAGGGTGCATCCCACAGTTACCGCAGTATGAAGTTACTGCAAGACTAGAGACATCCTTTCCCAGTGAAACTAGATTATGTGGCCCAGTTAACGGTACAGGATCCACATGCTGGCAACAGATTCAGGGACAGCCTAAGCTCAAGTTGTTAGGGGACCTGCATGAAGACCACCTGCACATCTGCTACACAAGTGCAGGAGAATTTTCACATTCCAAGTACAATGAAGCAAAAACTACCTGGGAAAACATATTTCTAAAGGTTATCATGGTTTAAAATTCACCTAATTTAAAATGAGGATTACTTAAAACACTAAATGACAAACAATCTGTAAGATCATAAGTATATAAAGAGTGTAAGTATATATTTATGCAAAAATGTTAAATTTTTTTTTCTTTTATCTTTGGTTTTTAAAATAAAGTTTTTTTTTTAAAAAAAGAGTGTAAGTAATAAGCACCAAAAGAATTATCTATTAGCGTTCACTAATATGTAATATAAATTCATTGAAAATGTTTCACAAAATAAATTAAAAAATATGGACAGTACAAAGATCAAAATGATCATGAGTGCTTGAAATACAATAGAAACTATTAAACAAATCCAATGCATAAGTGCTGAAATTATAGTTACTCCTAAGAATAGATTTTTTTTTGTATTTTGACGACATTGTCACACATCACAGGTTGATTCTGAACTTTACAGTTTCAATCATAATTTTTACATCTGAAACTCCCATATTCACCTTCTGAGTGCTAAGATTAGAGGCATGTGTGATTTTGTCTCACTGAGAACAGTTTAAGTGGTAGATTAGACACAGCAAAGGAGAAAAATAATTGATTTGCAATAAATACCCGAATTTTTTTCATAGTACAGAGTACAGAAAGGTGAAGAAATTATAATATTTCAGGTTAAATGATAGAATGCCTAATAAATGTCTAACTATAGTTAAGAATAGGCTAACATACCGAAAAGTACATAATACAAGAATTATCTTAAATTTTTTCAGATCTGATGAAACATATAAAAATAAAGAATCAATATGCACAGAACTGAATGAATAGAACTAATTGAAAGCAATTTACAACTAGGCATTTGTCAGTGAAATGAGACATAAAAGTCAAAGAAAGGAAGCTAAAGAAGACATATGACTTACCATGGAATTAAAATAGACTGACAACAAGGCTTTTAACAGCAACAGTGTATTACAAACTATAGTGGGATAATATTGGAGAATCATTCAGAAAATTTATCTGCCAAGTATAGATATGTCAAGTATTGTGTTTAGATTACATAATTATGTATTTAATCCTTCATGTAACCTTGTGAAATTAGTATTTTTCAAAATTATATAGTGGCTGAGAAAATGATTCTCCAAGAATTTTTTCTAATGATAGAGCTGAAGGATACCTACAACTCTGTTTATCTGATGCAAACTTTTTACTTCAATATTATATTCAATCATAAAGTTAAAGTACAATTAATTTTATTTTAAGTAGGGAGGAATATTACAAGAATATTAGAAATAATAACTATTCATTATTACAACTTATTATCCCTAATATTTATATAATACTTAATGGCCAAATTTGCATATGAAAATGTGAACAAATAATGAAATTATGTTATGAAGTGATATGCAAAAATTAAGTATATTGAGAAGGGGTAATGAGAAGAGAAACAATGCTAACACAGTGTAGACCACTTGGAGAACAGAATGTTCTCATATACATACATACATACATACCATACATACATACATACATACATACATACATATAAAGAAGCATCAAAAAGTAGTTGATGAAGGTCAATTGAGACACACATTTAGTGAGAAGTCATTGCATGATCTTAGTAAGAATATATGTCATTTTGAAATAATTTAAAAAAGTATTTCCCATGCTTTTAGTTCATTACTGTAGCTATCGCATTTAACATGGCCTAGTGATATGAAGGAATATATATAAAGAAAATGACTAATTATTTTTCTCTAGGTGGACGTTATAAGATAGTGTTGAATTAAGAGTTCAGCAGTGGGTAAAAACTATTGAGAAATAGGAAGGTCATTGGTTGATATGTATGTATGTATGATAGATAGATAGATAGGTAATAGATAGATAAATAGATAGATAGTCACATTTATTTTCTTTAATTGTGAAATAAACAGAATTTATATAATACTCTTTTTGCTTGAGACCAAAGAGAACAATATAATGGGTAAATACGAAAATTAACCATTCTTTTATTTTAAACTAAAATAAACATACTGCTAATATCGTCCTAGATTCACTCATTTTTTATTAACCTATTCAAGGAGTCACATATAGTTGGGTTATTCATATATATTTTTAAAAGCATCGTAAAGTTGTAAAGAGTTTATGAAATCACATTAAATTCTAATCAAAATATCTAATAAACAGTAGTAGCACTATAAATCCAAACCTCTGGGGAAAACAATCTTTCCTTAAGTATTCTAGTCCCATTACTGATAAAACAAGCATCACTTAATTTTTTTTTGACAAATTAATGATTTTGTGTCAGTTTACCTTATTATTTGTAAGCTATACTTTTCATATACACACAACATAAGAGAGCTTAGAGTACATACAGTTAAGGTTGGCTGAGAATCACTGAATGGAGATTATATAAGCAGCTGTCCTTAGAAAATTTAAAAGTTAAAGGAAAGTTCTTTGAATACCGTTTTATCCTCTACTTAAGTCAGCTTTTATCTTGAAGGACAGGAAACATGTTTTACAGCAAGACTGAAAGTCTTATAATTGGATTAGTTTTGAATACAAAATAACTGTTCATAAAGTCTTAGTCATAGTGCATAATATAATATTACGGAATGTAGAAGAATATATCAACTTACAGAAAGTTATTTATTTTACTGGTTATGTGGTCTAGAGTTACACCAAATTTTACCATTTATATGGACAAGCATACAATACAAGTCTTTATAAAGAAAAAAATATTGTACAGTTAATCTCCCAGACATTGGTATAAATTGTTATTCCAACAACATTTGACAATAAAGTTAAGTTCCTGAGCATATCTTTATAAACTTGCCTGATTTGAGGAATGAAATCTCCAGTGTTTAATTATTTTAAATGGACAAGAGTAAAGTTGTGATGCTGATTGTTACAAGAAACATGGGAGTATGAAATAAAGATATTTTAATTTTAGTTGCATTTTTTTACTTTACATCACACTAACAATCCCAATTCTGGTCACCTTCTTCCATAATCCTTCTGTTTCTATTCTTTTCTCCTCTGAACAGGCTGTCCCCACCTTAGCACTTCAAGTCACTGTAAGGCTAGGTACTTCTCCTACTGAAGCCAGATAAGATAGTCTATCTAGAAGAACATATCCCAAGTATAGGCAACAGCATTAGGGATAACCCCTATTCCAGTTGTTAGGAACCACATGAAGAACAAGACACACATCTGCTACAGGTGTGCAGGGAGGCCTAGGTCCAGGCTGTGTATGCTCTTGTTTGATAGGTCCATCAGTCTCTGATAGCCCCAATGATTCATGTTAGTTGATGCTGTTGGTCTTCTTGTGTAGTTTCTATCCCCTTCAGGGCCTGCAATCCATCCTTTTATTCTTTCATAAAGTCCCCAAGCAAGCTCCATTTACTCTTTGACTGTGGATGCCTGTATAGATCTGAATCAGCTGTTGCATGGATCCCCTAAGAGGACAACTTGCTCTTGTCTGCATGCATTAACAGAATATTAATAGTGTTAGAGACTGGTGTTTGCCCATGGGAAGGGTCTCAAACTGGGATGGTTATTTGTTGGCCATTCACTCTGTCTTTTGCTTTAGTCCCCATGCCTGTTTTGTTTGTAGACAGGATAAACATTGGGTTAAAAGTTTTATGGGTGGGTTTCTGTCTCTATTGCTGCACTTGGGATCCTGCCTGGCTACAGAAGATGGCCAGTTCAGATTCTATATTCCCAATGTAGTTAGTCACAACTAAGGTCATTCCCACTAATTTTTGGGCACATACATTATATCAGGTCTGTGTCCTGGAGATGTCCTCCATCTCCCGATTCCTGTCAATAGAAAATTTACATTTACTTTCATGGCTATGTAGTCATATTTCCTGTTCTTCCCCACATTATTTATTAATTGTAGATCTTAGTATCTAAGCCATTGATATTCTGTTCAGATAGTTATCTCTTTTGCCAATGAATTCAAGGAACTTCCTCACTTTCTCTTCTATCTGGTTCAATATATGTTGTTTTTTGTTGAAGTTATTGATCCACTAGGACTTTAGTTTTGTGCAAGATGATAATTTGCCTTCTTTTACATGCAACCATCATGTTGGACCAGCTCTATTTGTTGAAATTGCTTTCTTTTTTTCCAGTGTACATTTCTGGCTTCTTTAAAAATTGGTTGGCTATTGGTATATAGACTTATATCTGATTCTTTGATTAAATTCCAATGAGCAATCAGTGTGTTTTTATGCAAATACCTACATCATGACACTAAAAATGGTGATAACTCTAAAAGTTCCCTTATTATACATGATTATTTTAGTTATACTTGGTGTTTTCTTTATTATATATGAAATTGAGTACTAGTTTTTGAATGTTTGTAAAACTTGCATTAGAATTTTGATGGGAATTCCATTGAATCTCTAGACTGTTCTTAGAAAGATGGCAAACTGTCCTATGTTAATCCTGTAAGTTCATGAATCTTTCCATCTTCAATTATCTTCTTCAATTTTTAAAAGACCTGAAGTTCTTGCCATACAGATCTTTCACTTGTTTGGTTAGAGTTACTCCAAGACAAGATATTTTATATTGTTCATGGCTCTTTTAAAAGTTATCGTTTTCCTTTTCAGGTCATAGAAAAGCTACTGATTTTTTTTTTCTTTTTTAGTAATTTTGTATTCAGGTTCATTGCTGAGTGTGTTCATTAGCTGTAGGAATTCCCTGCCAATGTGTGTACTATCGTATCATCCACAAATACAGATAGTTTGACTTCATCTTTTTCTAGTTTTTCCCCTCTTTGGAAAAACTGTATGGCTGTGGGTTTGGCCTGAATCTCCTTTAAAGGTCTTTTTTTCTCTAGCTAGATCTTTAATTAAAAATTACAAATAGATATGTTGAAAGTGAACAGCATTTTCTTTTTTCTTTATTTCTTTCTTTTTTATTAGTTACTCTGTATTTACATTTGAGATATTATCTCTTCACCCTGCCCTGTTCCCATTCCCCCTCCCCCTCCAGTTGCATTCACAAAGGTACACTCCCTTCTGGTCTGCTTCTCCACCCCATTGCCTTGGCATTCCTCTGCATTGGGACAACACACCCTCTCTGGAACAAAGGCCTCTTCTCACATTGATGCCAGACACTGCTATCTTCAGGTACATACGCAACTGAATCAATAGGCCTTTCCAAGTGTATGCATAGGTTGGTGTTTTACTCCATGAGAGTTTTGGAGGGTTTGGTTGGTTGATAATGTTGTTATCTTCCCATGAGGTTACATGCTCATTAGGTCTTTCCTTTAGCAAGCTCATTGGGATCCTACAGTTCAGACTGATGGTTAGCTGCAAACATGTTCAGCTGTATCTATATGACTCTAGTACAGTCCCTGAGGAGAAATCCCTGTCTGGTTTCTGCCAGTAAGTAATTTTTGGGATCAGCTATAGTGCTTGGATTTTTTGACTTCATTTGTGGTAGATCCCCTGGTGAGGCGGCTTCTGAGTGATCTTTTCTTCAATAACTGTTCCTCTATTTGACCTTGTATTTCCTCCCATTAGTGTTTTGTTCTCCCTTCTAAGAAAAACTGAGGCATCCGCATTTTGGTCTTCCTTCTTTTTGAGCTTCATACTGTCTGTGAGTTGTTTCTTGGGTATTGGGTATTCAGAGCTTTCTGGGGCTAGTATCTGCTTATCAGTGAGTGCATAACAAGTGTGTTCTTTTGTGACTGGGTTACCTCACTCAGGATGATAGTCTCTAGTTTCATCCATTTCCCTACAAATTGTATGAAGTCATTGTTTCTAATTTTCTTGTTCTTAATTTTAGTGGAATTGGTTTCAGATTTTTTATTTAATTTTATGTTCACTATGTGCTTACTATAAATTGCCTTGATTATATCTCTCTAAGACATTTACCATGAGCTGTGTTGGAATTTGTCCATGAATTTTTCAGCATTGAGTAAGATGTTTTTGTTTTCTTTCGGTTGGTATCACTAGCGGATTTTCATTATGGAACAGTTACTGCATCTCTGGGATGATGTTTTTAAAGTATTTTTGAATTTTTTGAATGGAAATTGGCGTGTAATATCCTGTTATCATCATGTCTTTAAATGGTTTGTATAATAGGGTGACTGTGACTACATAAAATAGATTTGGCAACATTTTTTTTTTTTTTTGTTTGTATTCTGTGGAATAATTTGATAGGTAGCACCTCCACTGAGGCATTGGGAGAGAGGGGGCAAATAAGATTGGCAGAAAGGAGATAGATAATATCTGAAAAGTAAATACAGACAATATCCACTAAAAAAAGAAAGAAAAGTAGATATAGGAAATCATGTAAGACAGTTTTTTTTTTTTTTTTTTTTTTTTTTTTTTTTTTTTTTAATTAGTGATTGATGTGAGAGTAGACAGCCCAATATGGGAAGTGTTAAACTTAGATTGTTGGTTCTGGGTTCCCTAAGATTGCAAAGTAAGTTGAATAAACCACATTAACCAAGCCAGTAAACAACAGTCCTCTATGGTGACTGTATCAGCTTCTGCCTCTACATTCCTGCCCTGTTTGAGTTCCTATCCTGATTTCATTTGATAATAAGCATTAATGTGGAACTCTATCCCAAATAAACCCTTTCCTTCTCTACTTCATTTTTGGTCATGGTACTTCACCACCACAACAAATATCCTAACTAAGAAAGATTGAATCAAATTATAATTGATTTTACTTTTAATAATCCAATGAACTACCTCAAAAATATGGCAAAGCTTTCTTCGAAAGTGCATAGAACATAACCACCATGTTCTCTGCCATATTTAAGTTGTTTTTCTTTAAATATTGAAATTTGTGAAGTTATAATTATAATTTTTCTCATGTGACTGCTTATAAAGTGTGTCATAATTTCTGCTATTTTTGTCTTTTTATTAACTTATCAATTTTATTTCATCATTGATCAGTCCAGCTTTCAGTAGAGTGTTGTTTAACGCCTAGGATTTAGGGGATTAACTAGAATTTGTTCACTGTCAGGTTTAAATTTTATTGAAGTGAAGTTATTTTAATCTTTTTGAGTTTTATATAAAATTGTGTTCTATCTCAAGGTGAGTTCTATGTTAGAAATGCTTCCATGTGCTGCTGAGTCTAACATGTATTTTTATGGCGTCTGAGTTGAATACGTTATAGATTTCAGATAAGTCTATTTTATTTCTGATGCCAGTTCAGTCTTGTGTTTTGATTTCTACTTATTCAAGTTTCCCTATATAGGAAAGAAAGGATATTGTAGTATCCACTATATATGTATTATTTTGGATCTAGAAGTACATTTTACAAGACTGGGTATATATATATATATATATATATATATATATATATATATATATATATATATATATATATATATATATATATATGTAATGCTGTCTTAGTTATTTCTCCCATTGCTTAGAATTAACGATCCCTCTTTTTCTCTTTTAATTAGTTGTATTTTAAAGTCTATTTTGTCCAAAATTTAAAAATCCATATCTATTTGCTTTTTGTTCCATTTGATTAGAACAGTTTTGCCCATTATTTTACATTAAGACAGTGCCAATCTTTTCAGCTATGTTGTGCTTTTGTAGACAGCACAGATATAGATGATGTTTTTGGTCCATTCAGTAAGCCCATGTCTTTCGATTAAAGACATAAAACCATTTAAATGTGAAGTTATTACTAAAATGTGAGGTTATATTAGTAGTCATTGTGCTGTTCATTGTTGGTGCCTTTGTTGCAATCTCAATACCATTTTGTCTTTTAATGATTGTGTCTTCATATCTCTTTCCATAGTCTCTGTGCTATGTTAATTTATCTCTTCAGCATGAAATGTTTCTTTCCATATTTGATTTGGTTTCATTTGTTGAATATAATTGATTATGCTATTCATACCACAGGATGTTTTTATTCTTCTTAAATTAAGACTAGTCATTTTACTGAATATATTAGTCTATGCTCTGGCCCTTCTAGTTTTCAAAGTTTTCACTGAGAATTCACCTGCTATTCTGATAGTTTCTTTTTTTGGGGGGGTTGCTTTTTTCTCTTGCAGCTTTTAATGAACATTTTCATATTTTAATTATGATATTCTATTGATATCTCTTTTGCCCCTAATCTTGTAAGTGTGGTGTTCTGTGTGATTCTTGGTTCTGTATGTTCATGTTTTTCCTTAATTTACAGGTCTTCAGGGATATCAGTGGCTTCAATGATTTTTTTGAAGTTCTCTTCTATGCCATTGTGCAATTCACTTGGGAATTTTCTCTTTCACTTATGCCTAGTATACAAACAGTTGTTCTTTTATTAGGTTTTCCTACATTTCCTGTTTGATTTTTTGTGTTTCCTTTTTTTTTGAGTTTTTATATTTATTGGTCTGGATCCTCAACTTTATCTTTGAGTTATGATAATTTATCTTCTTGGTTTATTCAACTTGTTAGGATTTCTTTTGAGTTTTCTAGTTGGAATACTTGTGTCCTCTTCAGAACTTCCATTACCATATTCAATTTTTTTTTTAATCTAGGCATCATTTCAATCAGCCTT
This sequence comes from Micromys minutus, assembly GCF_963924665.1. Classification (NCBI taxonomy): domain Eukaryota; kingdom Metazoa; phylum Chordata; class Mammalia; order Rodentia; family Muridae; genus Micromys; species Micromys minutus. Next base: position 117,904,805 of record NC_137970.1, on the reverse strand, counting down.
ATGTTTCTGTTATCTTCTGTATCACACTTTACTGCTCTTAAGCCCTTTCCCTTCAATTTCTTTGAGCTGGTTTGTGTGTATGTGTGTGTGTGTGTGTGTGTGTGTGTGTGTGTGTGTGTATGTGTGTGTGTGTGTGTGTGCGTCTTCATTAAACACTTACATTCATTGAGGAGGCTTAATGTTGTATTAACTTGTGTCTTGCACTTCATGTAGTTAATTCTCATTGGCATGCTTTTATGTAGAACTGACAAATTTTATATTTTCCCCCTATGGTGAAATATAGGTATGTTGATTTCTTTTGTAAAGTAAAAGTCTGATATTAACATATCAGGTTGTGGAGTCTACCTGTTGGAAGTTGCTTAGATGGTTTGTATCCATCTAGTATGTGCCTCCTAGTCCAATCTTACAGTATGGGAGTAGACACTGATAAGTAGATATGTTGGATATGACAGAAGTGTCTTGTGCTGGTGAATAGATAAAGATGTCCCCTATGGCATAGGTAAGGAAGTTCAGAATAGGCTAGGACACTTGACCTGGGACTTTGACTAGATTTCAGAATTGGGTAAAAAGCATGGATGAGGTTGGTCAATGAGACTCACCATTGAAGGATCTTTCTTTCTTCTTAAAATTTTTCATCTTGTTATGCCTTACATCTATTTTAATATTACTTATGTTATACTATTTCTCCTCCCTTAAAATAATGTTCTGTGGTAAACCCTTTCCAAGTTTCTTGATTTTACAGTTTAAAAAGCTCAACACTTGTAACTAAAAATTTAAAATAAGGAATGACATAAGAGAAAATTACATAGTATTTGATTTTATGGGCAGGCTTCACTAAATAGTAATTTTTTTTTTCAGTTTCACCAATTTACCTTCAAATTTATTGTTTCTTTTTTAAGCTGAATAACATTCCATTTTGCTCCACATTTGCATTATCTACTTATCAGTTTATTGACATGTAGGGTGTTCTAATTTTCTACCTATTATGTATAGAGCAGCAATATATATATATATATATATATTAGAACATTGTGCAGTCCTTTAGGAATTTAAGAATGGTATAGCTTGGACAGGTATTAATTATATCTCTAGCTAACTGATGTATACGCACACTGACAGTACATAAGTATTTCCATTCCCTACATCTATGTCAGAACTTTCTGTCATTTAATTTTTAATTATAATTGTTCTGATTCAGCCATGGAAGTTTCTTAGAATTTTAATCAAAATGTTTCTGTTGGCTAAAATTGTTGAACATTTTAAATGTGTTTACTTGGCATTACCAGTATTTATTTTTCTTTTGAAAACTCCCAGTTCAGTTCAGTTCAGTTCAGTGTCATACCCTATTTAGTTTTATCAATTTGCTTATATATATATATCCTCTGTATTTACATTTCAAATTTTATCCCCTTTTTCCCCACTCCTATACCCACCCATGCTTCAGTGATGATGTCCCCACTTGAAACCACCCAGTCCTACCTTAGCAACTTGGTATTCCTATCCATTGGGTAAACAAGCCTTCCTGGAACAAAGGCCTCTCATCCCACTGATGCCATACAAGGCCATCCTCTGCTACATATGCAACTGGAGCCAAGGGTCTCTCCATGTGTGCTTCTGAATGAGGTAACCAAGTCATGAAAGAACACACATGCTAAGGACTCACTGATTAGTGGGTACTAGCTGAAAAATCTCTGAATACCCAAGAAACAAGTCACAAACCTTATGAAGCTCAAAAAGTAGGAAGGCCAGACTGTGGATGCCTCAGTCATAGCCTGTTCTTAATTGATTTGATCAAATTCTATTTTTAGGTTCAATCAGAGGATTTGTAGTGAAAGGAGGTAAATGCTATCACTTATGGCTTCTCAAGGTGCTGACATTTGAGACATTTATATGACCCTTAATGAAGTTTAGGTGATATTACAGAGGAGATAATAGAAAGGAGTTAAGATTTGGAACACAAGCAGAAGGGCTTCAAATGTTTATGTTCTAGGCATGACACAACCATGGTAGTAATGCATTTGTAATATCTGTAACCTCTAAACTGGCCCTGCACAACACCAGGCTTGTGATAATCAGTCTGGCTTAACCGAGGGACTTTTCACTGGAGAGTTATTTACTACTGATGTATACTTAATAAAGGTCAGTCTTTGACTCCAGCTGTATGCCCAATGATAAGTTTGTTAGGCTCCAGTTACATACCTATGGCCAAAAAGCTATGCTTGGTTAAACTCAATGAACCACAAACTAGGCATTATTGTAGGAAAGGAAATTTTGAAAATATGGTGGGGTTCTTAGGGCTTTGAGGGAAAAGGATGGGTCAAGAATGGGAATAATAGGGGTGAGAACGGATTCCGAGTAGCCAGGGGGCAGAGAAATCTCAGTGGAGCACACTGGAAGTGTGTGCCTACCCAGATTGATCCAGGGACTCAGGAACCCAGCAGCATTGGGCCCTCTGTTCCTAGGCAGCAGCTTCTGTGGTGCACAAAAGGCGCTAGGAACATCCACCACCAGGAAGAGCTGAGACCCAGACACACAGGACTGTCTGGGGCAACAACCGGGTGAGAATGGATTCTGACTAGCCAGGGGGCAGACAGATCTCAGCAGAGCACTCAGAAAGTGTGTGCCTGCCTGAATTGATCCAGGGACCCAGGAAACTGACATTGGGCCTTCTAATCCCAGCTTGTGGCTTTCGGGGTGCACAACAGGCACTTGGACCATCTGTCACCAGGAACAGCAGAGATCCAGGGACACAGGCCAGGTACAGGGAAAGGCCTGAACCAATCACTGACAACAAGATGGCAAGAGGAAAGGGAAAGAACTTATCCCAGGGAGAGCAAGACAACCTGGCAACACTAGAACCCAGCTCTCCCATTACAACAAACAGCATAATGCCAAACACTCCAGAAAAAGAAGACTCAGGTCTGAAATCCTACCTCAAGATGATGACAGAGATCCTTAAACAAGAATGGGAGGAAAAGCATAAAGAATTAGAAGCTATTAGAGAAGAAACAAGAAAAACACTCAGAGAACTCAAAGAACTAGAAGAAAACAGAACTAAAGAGATGAAGGAATGGAAGAAGGAGTTTAAAACAGAAATGGACACAATAAAGAAAACACTAAAAGAGACAAGCCTAGAAGTAGAAATCCTAAAAAAATAAAATAAAAAAATAATCAGGAGTCACAGATGCAAGCATTTCCACTAGACTACAAAAGATGGAAGAGAGAATATCGGGGGCCGAAGACAACATTGTAAACATAAACAAAACAGTCAGAGAAGTTGTGAAAACTAAAAATCTCCTAACCCAAAATGTCCAGGAGATTCAGGACACTATGAGAAGACCAAAGCTATGGATAATAGGAATAGAAGAGGGCAAATAATATCAACTAAGAGGTACAGTAAATATGTTCAACAAAATCCTGGAAAAAAAAAACTTCTCTTCCCTTAAAAATGAGATGACCATGAGCATAAAAGAAGCCAACAGAACTCCAAATAGATTGGACCAGAAAAGAAATACCCCCCAACACATAATAGTCAAAATACAAAGTGCCAAAAGCAAAGAAAGAATACTAAAAGCAGTAAGGGAAAAAGGTTAGGTAACATATAAAGGCAGACCAATCAGAATCACACCTGATTTCTCAACAGAGACTATGAAAGCTAGAAGAGCCTGGACAGACATCATGTACACACTAAGAGAGCACAAGTGCCAGCCCAAGCTGCTATACCCAGCAAAACTATCAATCACCATAGATGGCAAGATGAAGCTATTCCAAGACAAAACTAAATTCACACAATACATGACCACAAGCCCAGCTCTACAAAAAATTATAGGTGGAAAACCCAATACAATGGGGGGATACATGTCATAGTAAAAACAAGAAAACTTCTAAAAAAGAAAACCAAAAGAAGAAAGACACACAGGCACAATTCAAGCTAAGAAAGCAACAATAGCAGGAAACAGCAACCACTATTCCTTAATATATATTAACATAAATGGACTGAACTCCCCAATAAAAAGATATAGGCTATCAGACTTGATACATAAACAAAACCCAGCATTTGCTACATACAGGAAACTCATCTTGGAGACAAAGACAGACACTATCTTAGAATAAAAGTTTGGAAAAAAAATTTCCAAAAAAATGGCCCCAAGAAGCAAGCTGGAGTGGCCATTCTAATATTGAATAAAGTAGATTTTCAACCAAAAGTTACCAAAAAATATAAGGAAGGACATGTTTTACTCATTACAGAAGAAATTGGTCAGGAAGAACTCTCAACCCTTAACATATATGCTCCAAATACAAAAGCACCAACATTCATAAAAAAAACCCTACGAAAGCTCAAAGAATATATTTCACCCCACACAATAATAGTGGGAGACTTTAATACCCCACTCTGACCAATAAACAGATCATGGAAACAGAAACTGAACAAGGACACAGTAAAACTAGCAGAGACTATGAACCAACTGGAATTAATAGAACATATTGTCCTAAAACAAAAGAATAAACTTTCTTCTCAGCACCTCACAGCACCTTCTCAAAAATTGACCACATAATTGGACACAGAATGAGCCTCAATTGATACAGGAAGATTGAAATACTCCCATGCATTCTTTCAGATCACCATGGTCTAAGGCTGGTCTTTAATAACAACAAAGACAACAAAAAGCCCATATACACAAGGAAACTAAACAATGTTCTATTATAAGTTAGCTGGGTTGAAGAAGAAATAAAGAAAGAAATTAAGGATTTTCTAGAATTCAGTGAAAATGAAGACAGGACATACTGAAACCTATGGGATGCAATGATAGCAGTACTGAGAGAAAAACTCATAGCTCTGAGTGTTTCCAAAAAGAAACTGGAGAGAGTATACACTAGCAACCTAACAGCTCATTTGAAAGCTCTAGAACAAAAGGAAGCAGATACACTCAGATGAGTGGAAGGCAAGAAATACTCAAACATAGGGCAGAAATAGACCAAATAGAAACAAAAAGAACCATTCAAAGAATCAACAAAACCAAGAGCTGGTTATTTGATAAAATTAACAAGACTGATATACCCTTAGCCAGACTACTGGAGGGCAAAGAGAGAGTATCCAAATTAACAAAATCAGAAAGGAAAGTGGAGAAATAATGACTGAAACTGCGGAAATTCAAGAAATCATTAGATCCTACTACAAAAGCCTATACTCAACAAAGCTAAAAAATCTGGAGTAAATGGTTGAATTCCTAGACAGATACAAGATACCAAAGTTAAACCAGGACCAGCTAAACAATTTAAATAATCCCATAACACCTAAAGAAATAGAAGCAGTCATCAAAAGCCTCCCAACCAAAAAAAGCCCAGGTCCAAATGTGTTCAGTGCAGAGTTTTATCAGACATTTATTGAGGACATAATACCAATACTTTCCAAATTATTTCACAAAATAGAATCAGATGGGACACTACCTGACTCATTTTTAGAGGCTACAATAACCTTCATGCTTAACCACACAAAGATGCAAAAAGGATAGAGAACTTCAGACCAATCACATTTATGAACATTGATGCAAAAATATTCACCAAAATCCTTGAAAATCGAATCCAAGAACACATCAAAATGGTCATTCACCATGATCAAGTAGTCTTCATCCTAGGGATGCAGGGATGGTTTAATATAAGGAAATCAATCAATGTAATTCACCATATAAACAAACTCAAAGAAAAAAAAAATCTATATGGTTATCTCAATAGATGGAAAGAAAACATTTGACAAAATCCAACACTACTTCATGTTAAAAGTCTTTGAAAGAACAGGCTTCCCAACCCATACCTAAGCATAATAAAAGCAAAATACAGCAAACCAACAGCCAACATCAAACTTAATGGTGGGAAACTTGAAGCAATCCCACTAAAATCAGGGACTGGACAAGGCTTCCCACTCTCCCCCTACCTATTCAACATAGTACTGGAAGTCCTGGCCAGAGCAATTAGACAGCAAGAGGAAAGCAAAGGGATACAGATTGGAAAAGAAGAAGTAAAAACATCACTATTTGCAGATGATATGATAGTGTACTTAAGAGACTCTACATTTTCCACCAGAGAACTCCTACAGCTGATAAACAAGTTCAGAAAAGTGGCAGGATATAAAATTAAATCAAACAAATCAGTAGCCTTCCTATATTCAAAGGACAAACATGTAAAGAAAGAAATTAGGGAAAATATACCCTTCACAATAGTCAAAAAACTATGAAATACCTTGGTGTGACTTTAACTAAGCAAGTGAAGGACCTGTATGTCAAGAACTTCAAAACTCAAAAGAAAGTAATTGAGGAAGATCTCAGAAAATGGAAAGATCTCCCATGATCATGAATTGGAAGGATCAACATCTTAAAAATGGCAATCTTTCCTAAAGCAATCTACAGATTCAATGCAATCCCCATCAAAATTCCAACCTAGTTCTTCATTGAGTTGGAATAACAATGGGCAATTTCATCTGGAATAACGAAAGACCTATAATAGTAAAACTTATTCTCAACAACAAGAAAACATCTGCAGGAATCACTATCCCTGACCTCAAGCTATATTATAAGGCAATTGTGCTGAAAACTGCATGGTACTGGTACAGAAACAGGCACGTGGATCAATGGAATAGAATAGAAGATCCAGAAATTAGCCCACTTGTATATGGTCACCTGATTTTTGACAAAGGAGCTGTAAATTTTCAATGGAAAAAGGACAGCCTATTCAACAAATGGTGTTGGTCCAACTGGCACTCAGCATTCAGAATAAGGAAAATAGACCCTTTCTTATCTCCTTGTACAAAGCTCAAATGTAAGTGGATCAAAGATCTCCACATTAAATCAGGTGCACTGAAACTATTAGATGAGAAAGTAGGGAAAAGCTTAGTACTCATAAGCACAGGGGCAAATTTCCTTAACAGAACACCAATGGCTCCAGCTCTAATGTCAAAGTTTGACAAATGGGACTTAATGAGATTTCAAAGTTTCTCTAGGGCTAAAGACACTGTCAAGAATACAAAATGACAGTCAACAAAATGGAAAAAGATATTTACCAATCGCACATCAGATAGAGTCCTAATATTCAAGTTATACAATGAAATCAAAAATCTAGACACCAGCGAATTAAGCAACCCTATTAAAAATGGGGTACAGACTTAAACAATAAGTTCTCAATTGAGGAATATCAAATGGGTGAGAAATATCTAAGGAAGTGCTCAACATCCTCAGCCATCAGGGAAATGCAAAGCAATACTGGCGAGGAAGTGGAGAAAGAGGAACACCTCTCCACTGCTGTGGATACATCTACTCTGGAAATCAGTGGGGCGGTTCCTCAGAATGATGGACATAGTACTACCTGAAGACTCAGTTATTCCACTTCTGGGCATATACCCAGAGACACTCCAATATACAACAAAGATACATGGACCACAATGTTCATAGCAGCTCTATTTATATTAGCCAGAAGCTGGAAAGTACCCAGATGGCCTTCATTAGATGAATGGATACAAAAATTCTGGTACATTTACACAATGGTGTACAACTCAGCTATCAGAAACAATGACTTTATGAAATTCTTAAGAAAATGGATGCATCTAGACAATATTATCCTGAGTGAGGTAACCCAGTCACAAAAGAATAAAATGCAGTCACTGATAATGAGATACTAACCCCAGAAAGCTTTGAACACCTCAGAAACAACTCTCAGACTGTGAATTTCAACAAAAAAGAATATATTTTAATTAAAATAGAACTGTATCACATCCCCCTTTCATCCCTACAGCCCCTCCTGGTTTTCTCTCCAATTCCCTCAAATTAATAACCTCTTTTTATATATTATTGTTACATATATATATATATATATGTATAATATGTGTGTGTGTTTGTGTGTGTGTGTGTATGTATATGTACCCACAAATACTTAATTACAACCTTAAAAGTATGTATTCATATTCTTTTATGCAATAATGCTGAAAATTTGTACATTTAATTTTGTTTTTAAAATAAAGTAAATAATAATAATAAATAAAAGAATGGGAGTAATAAATATTCATTGCATTACATGTACAAAACTGGCAGAGAATAAATTCAATTAATCCAATGTAAGAAAAAAGAAAAAAGAAAAACAAATAAATCTACAAAGGATGTGATCACCATATTAAAATAGAAAAGATGGAGAAACTATTGGAAATTATACCACACATAGTCTGTATTCTTTGTTTTCCTTGAATCTTTCCCAGTTCTCTTAATAAATTTGCTCCTTTGTTATATAAATTTTTGTACAAACATTTATTTTTCTTTTTTCATAGATGACATTTCAATTGAGCGTAGAAGTATGAATTAAATAGGTGATGATGAATAATTTTCTATGTATTTTTGAGCACTAATAATGTACTTTATTTTGTTTACTAGCATCTGGAGAGACACTCTATGTTATCATATTTTGTTAAATATAAAAGGAGTCATGGCATATTATAACTGAAAGGGTCACTACAGTTCCTGTAACATTTTTCCCTACTCTTTAGATGAGAAAAATTTAAGTCCATAGAGGATAAGTTACTTATGCAAGGTCACAAAGCAAGGTAGCAAATCTCACAGTGAACTGCCAATAAATTGTATTCCCATAAGTTTCTCTGCTTCTTAAAGCACTGGCAATGAAAAATGCTAGAGTTCTTGTTTGGTACTCTAAACTTTAATTTTTAATAATGTTCATTTATAATATATTTATGTGATTAGTCTTAATCCATTCATAATATATTCAAATGTGTCCTAAATTTAAATGAGCAAAGTTTATGCTATTTTATAATGGGGTATTTTTGAATAATTATATATTTAAAGGTAAATACTGAAAACACTAAAACCTACTATGGTGTGAATTGATACAATGCACTTGAAACATTTTCATACATTTGGGAAAGAAATATATCCTTTGATAAACATTCATGTGATAACATGAAAACCTATTTCAGAACATAGAAAAAAACCTAGCTTAAAAATAATATTTTAAACTGAAAAAGGGTAAAAATAAACAAACTTAATATTAACAGGAATTCTATGAAATTTTTAGAAATTACATTTTGTAATCTTTAATAATGTTAAAAATCTTGGAATTTTTAATTACATTTCAATCCAGCACTATGCTTTCCAAACAGTGTGAAATATAGCATTTCTTCTCTATCATGTGCATTTTAAATTTACTAAGCATACAATAATATGACTTTTTCAGTGATGATCTCTTCTATATGATACATATTAGATAAGAATAGACAGAATGCTATCCTTTCCTCTCACCTATATCATATTATTTTGATTTTTAGTTCTCTCATAAAATTTTATCATAAGTAAAATTAGTAAAAGTCTTTTTTTTTTAAATTTACAAGTAGGTAAGCATCTGGGCTTCAATTTTTGTTTTGGTAAACACTTGGGAAATGCCTGTTCTTTCCCTTCCATATGTACATTAGTTTTCTGAGATAATATTACTGTCAGCTTCTTTCAAGTGCTATTTCTCTGAATTCCTGGAACAGGTTGCACTGTCTCCTATGAACTCTGATACATCATCTAAAGAGCCTTTTGCTATAGTGGGAACTCTTCAATGGTTTGATTCTGGCTTTGCAGTACAAATGTAAAATAGAGATTACAGGGTGACTTTTTACTACAAAACCATCACGTATTTCCAGAGCTATCTTTTGTATTTGAAACCTGAAGATGCTCCATAGATCCCTCATTTAAATTTTACTTAAGTAGATGCAATTTTAGACAAATAGATTGGCGATGGAGACAGGCCAACAAAGAAATGGCTTCTTCCCTGAGCAGTTGGTAGCAAATTATTTGCTTTTACAGAAAATTGTCTTTCTCAGCCTGCATTAAAAGCACAGCCTTTGTTTATAGTGAATTTAATCCTTAATGCTGTAAAGTATTATTATTTGCATCCATCTACATTGATTTCAAAGGATAGCACAAAGCATTAAAGAACGATGCTCATGTTAGAATACTTTCTATTTACTTATTGGATAAATTAGCATTCTGCTTTAGATTAGCTACACAAATGATGGAAAGGGCAAAGGTCAACACTATTCTTTTACCAAAGTCAATGGATATTTTCAGGGGACTAAGTACACAGAAAATCAAATGTGCTTGTATGTGTCAGTCTCCATGAAGGCAATTGATTATATTGGAATATAGTCAAAGCAGATTCTGCTCAAAGTAAAGCAACTATATAAGAAAAGAATTGGAAATCATATACCAAATAAAGTGCTTGAAGTAACTTAAAATGTTTTCCCTGAGGACCTGTTGACATGATCAAGATCATTTAATTATGAAGTGTCTGCATGGTAAAGAAACTTCCAAGAATAAAAGTGCAAGGGTTATTCGGGGTAAGTCAGGGCTTTGTAGTGGTGTTCATATTGCACAGAATGAACTCATTTTCTGTGCAACTGATCAATTGGCTAACACTTTGAACACAAATGTTACATAACCTCTTTCCTCCTCTATTCTCCTCTGCTCCCCTTCCCTCCCCTTTTCGTTCTTTCTGTCTGTTTCTCTCTCTCTCTCTCTCTCTCTCTCTCTCTCTCTCTCTCTCTCTCTCTCTCTCTCTCTCTCTCTCTCTCTCCTCTCTCTCTTGCATGTTTTTGGGATTAGATATCATGTATCTCAAGTAGGCTTGAACGATTCATGTAGGAAAAATTTATCTTAATGTTCATTATAATACTCATAATTCTATCTCTAAATGCTGAGGTTACAGACATACCCTACCTAACCCAGCTTATGTGGTACTGAAAACTGAGTTCTTGGATTTATGGATTCTATGTCATCACTCTGCCATCTGAATTACAGTCATAGCACATAATTTCATTTTGAAATACGGTGAAAGTTAGTACATTTTCTGTATTGGGAATAGGATTTAATGATGAAAATAAATTCTGAGGCCATGATAGAAGTGAGTCGAACATTTCTTTAGGTGTTTCTCAGCCCTCTGTATTCCTCAGTTGAGAATTTTCTTTTTAGCTCTGCACCCAATTTTAATAGGATTATTTGGTTCCCTGCAGTCTAACTTCTTGAGTACTTTGTATATATTGGATATTAACTCTCAATCAGATGTAGGATTTTTAAAGATCATTTTCCAATTGGTTTGCTGCCATTTTATCCTGTTGACAGTGTGCTTAGTCTTACAGAAACTTTGCAATTTCATGAGGTCCCATTTATTGATTCTTGATCTAAGAACATAAGTCATTGGTGTTCTGTTCAGGTAATATTCTCCTGTGCATATGTCCCCACTTCCTGTTCTAACAGTTTCAGTGTACCTGGTTTTATGTGGAGGGTTTTCATCCACTTGAACTTGAGCTTTGTACAAGGAGATAAGAAAGGATTGCTTTGCATTCTTCTGCATGCTGACTGCCTGTTGAACCAGCACCATTTGTTGAAGAGGCTGTGCTTTTTCCATTGAATGTTTTTAGTACCTTTGTCAAAGATCAAGTGATCATAGGTATGTGGGTTCATTTCTGGGTCTTCAGTTCTGTTCCACTGATCTACCTACCTAGCTCTGTATCAGTACCATGTTATTTTTTTCATCATGATTCTTGTGTAATAGTTTGAGGTCAGGGATGGTGATTCCTCCTGAAGTACTTTTATTGTTGAGAATAGTTTTTGCTCTCCTGGGTTTTTATTATTCCAAATGAATTTGCAAGTTGCTCTTCCTAACTCTATGAATAATTGAGTTAGAAATTTGATGGGGATTTATTTGAACCTATAGATTGCTTTAGACAAGATGGCCATTTTTATAGTGTTGATCATTCCAATCCATGATCATGAGTGAGTCTTCCATCTTCTGAGATCATCTTCAATATTCTTCTTCAGAGACTTGAAATTCTTGTCCTACAGGTCCTTCACTTGTTTGGTTAGGGTCACACCAAGGTATTCTCTATGATTTGTGACTATTGTGAAGGGTGTCATTTCCATAATATCTTTCTCAGTCTGTTTATCGTTTGAGTAGAGGAAGGCTACTAATTTGAGTTGATTTTATATCTAGCTATTTTGCTGAAGTTGTTCATTTGCTGTAGGAGTTCTCTGGTGAAATTTTTGGGGTCAACTAAGTATATTATCATATCATCTGCAAATAGTGATATTTTGACTTCTTTCTTTCCTATCTTATTTCTTTGACTTCCTTTTGCTTTCTAATTTCTCTGGCAAAGACTTCCAGTACTCTATTTTGTAGATGGGGGAAGAGTGGTGTGCCTTGTCTAGTTCCCGACATTAGTGGGATTGCTTGGAGTTTCTCATCATTTAGTTTGAAGTTGGCTACTGACACTCATGGGAGGAAATACAGGGACTGATAGAGGAGCAGGCATTGTAAAAAGGATCATCCAGAGACTGCCTCACCTGGGCATTAACCTCATATGCAGCCATCAAACCCAAGCACAATTGCTGATGCCAAGAAGTGTTTACTGGCAGGAGCCAGATATGGATGCCGCTTCAGAGGCTCTGCCAAAGTCATACAGATACAGATGAGGATGCATGCAGCTAGCCATTGGACTAAACATAGGGTCGCCAATGAAGGATCTGGAGAAATGACTGGAGGAGTTAAGGGGATTTGCAGCTCCAATGGGAATAACAACATTATCTATGAACCAAACCCTCCAGAGGTCCCAGGGTCTAAAACACCAACCAATGAGTACACATGGAGATACCCATGGCTGCAGTTGCATCTGTAGCAGAGGATAGCATGGTATGGCATCAGTGGGAGAGGAGGCCTTTGATCCAGTGAAGTCACATTTTTCCCGTGTAAGGGAATGCCAAGGCACTGAAGTGGTGAGGGTTGTTGGGAAAAGGAGTGCCTTCATAGAAACAAGTTGATGGGTAGGATGTATGGAAGTAGGAAAATGGGGATAACATTTGAAATGTATAGAGAATATCCAATAAAAATTCCTTTAAAAAGAAATTTAAATAAAAACCCAAGTTCTTGGGAAATATCTTATTCTTTGAACAGTGCTTTAGATTTGGAAACCCATGGTTTCTACAGTGATCTTAATCTCCTGTGTTTGGTAACTCCAACTAAACTATTATACATGGTTCTTTCTGTATCTCTGTCTCTTTTTATGTCTCTGTCTTTCTCTGTTTCTTGCTCCCTGTGTGTCTTTCTTTCTCTCTCTGTTTCTCTCTGTCTATCTGTCTCTGTCTGTCTGTCTGTCTGTCTGTCTGTCTGTCTCTCTCTCTCTCACTCTCTCTCTCTCTCTCTCTCTCTCTCTCTCTCTCTCTCTCTCTGTGTGTGTGTGTGTGTGTGTGTATGTGTGTGTTTGTGTGTGTGTGTGCTTGTGTATGTGTGTATGTATGTTGGGAGATATGGTTGTGTGTGGAGTATGTGGGAGAAGTGTGCCTGTGTGGGGGTGAATTCGGGGAGAGAAAAGGAAGAATAGTAATACTTGTATTCCAGTTCTTGATTATCTGTACTCACTATTTGTGATCCCTTCTTTATACCTCTTTTATTGGTGTTTTGTTATGATTCATTGAATGGTGACGTATTGAACCAAAAAGTAGATTAATCACTTAACTAAATTGAGGCATATACCTCAAACTATTATGTATAGTATTGTAAGGAGTTTAGATACTGTGGATAACATTATTTTACAAAATGGCACACAAGTGTGTTTGACTGACCAAGTTTATGATTAGCACTATTTCTTCCATCCTAAATACACATATGTTTGATTTATTAGCTCATGTTTGACTCTTATGCATAAGGTTCACAAGAGAAAATACATTCTGTGACAAATTTTCTTCTGTACCTCATCATATTACTCTGTTTAATATTCTATACTTTTTTTGGAAATGTTAAAAATGTTTTATTGTGTTATTAATATGATCATGATTAGTAAATGGGATTAAATTGCAGGGTCATGCTGCCATGGGTCTCATCCACAGATGGGTGACCGTGACCCACATCATTTTAACTTCTAAATATGTGCACAATTTATTTATTCAGTAAGGTGAAGTTTAGATTTTATTAAGAATAAGTGTTCTTATAAATTTAATTATAGTCATTAAGAGAAGTGGGGAGAGACCTACAAGTGATAGCACACGCAATTGAGTTCATATTGGCTTCTAAAGAGAGTCATCATGAAATAGGCTTAAATCAACAATGAATTTTACCCAACTATTCACCTGTTCTCTAATATCCTCCCTTTTTGACTAAGTAATATGTATTAATTCTTTAAAAATTGATGTCACATCAACTGCCCTTCAAGAAGTCATTCATGTTCCTGTGGAGACTTAGTTCTATTTCTTCAAGTATCAGAGAATGTTTTCTAAATTATTATTACCACATGTCGAATTTCTGCTTGGAAATTGAAAACATTACATTTATCTCAATCCTTGTTTAGAAGTCAAGGTCCAAGATATGGGGATTAATAACATAACATTGATATTTTCAAAGGTATTTTGTGCATATAAAACTGTAAATGTTTTATCATGGATAAAATCATTTTAATATATTTGTGTTCCTTTGTTAGCTTGGTTATATTTGATGAATGATGTCATCATTTTTTGTTTAAAATAACATAAATAAAATATTCTTAAATGTTTTTCAATGAAGCTCTGCATTTTTTGAATAAATTAAACAAGAAATATCAAAATACATTATGGTATAAAGAGAAATAAAAGCCTTAGTTGTTACATGGTTCAGCTCAGACTCTCACATTAAGTGGGACAACATTATTATACTATAATATTATAAATAGAGTTGCAATGAACACTGTGGTGCATGTATCTTTGTTGTAAGTTGGAGTTTCTCTGGGGTATGTGCCCAGAAGTAGAATAACTGGGTCTTCAGGTAGTACTACGTCCATTTTTCTGAGGAATCGCCAGACTGATTTCCAGAGTGGTTGTATCAGTTTACAACCCCACCAACAGTGGAGAAGTGTTCCTCTTTCTCCACATCTGCGTCAGCATCTGTTGTCATCTGAGTTTTGGATCTTGGCCAATCTGATGTGAGGTGGAATCTCAGGGTTGTTTTGATTTGCATTTCCCTGATGGCTAAGAGTGTTGAACACTTCCTTAGATGTTTCTCAGTCATTAGATATTCCTCAATTGAGAACTTTTTCTATAAGTCTGTACCCCATTTTTAATAGGGTTGTTTGATTCTCTGGTGTATTGCTTTTTGAGTTCTTTATATACCTTGGATATTAGGCCTCTATCTGATGTGGTGTTGGTAAATATCTTTTCCCACTCTGTTGGCTGCCGTTTTGTTTTCTTGACAATTTCCTTAGTCTTACAGAAACATTGCAATCTCATTAAGTCCCATTTGTCAATCTTTGACCTTAGAGCTCGAGCCATTGGTGCTCTGTTCAGGAAATTTTCTCCTGTGCCTATGAGTTCTAAGGTTTTCCCTACTTTCTCATCTAATAGTAACACTGTACCTGGTTTAATGTGGAGATTTTCTAATTATGTGTACTTGAACCTGTGTATGTTGTTCTGTGTTTATGAATGTGGTGATCCTGGTGGAATGAAAATGATGCCACATCTTCTGGATCTGGAGTCTCAGCTCTGAGCTACAGATGTGATTGCTGGGTACTAAATTCTTAGTCCTCCAAAACAAACCATGATTTTAATAGCTGAAAAACCTCTCTCATCCCAATAATCTCAATTATTATGCCATGCAGTCCAACAATTCAATGTGTAGAAAAGCACACTGACATTAAAATATGAATATATTGAATTTTTATGCACTATAATATTGAGTACCATATTGTTTATAATATCAAATTTAGCTATAACAAATATTAGACAGGAGAATTGATAAACTTTGTTAGACAAATATTTCATAAACATTACAAGTGCACATATTCAACATATCATTTACAAAGTATCTCCACTGACATGAAAATCCTCACAATATTTTACTGTACCTCAGAACTCAGGAGGTGATATTTTAAGAAAATGTATATTATTTGTATTACATATGCATATCTTTTAGTATACTACAAAGGAAATCTTCAATACATTCTACAATTCAAAGGTTACCTCTTATTGATAAAAATAAATATGCTTTTCCTATTGTATAATTAAAATCTATTGTTTTTATGATATTAAGAAACAATTTAAGATGTAATATTATAATTATAATAATAAATAAATTCAATAATGTAATTTTTTTGACTTTTTTTTCTTTTCTTTTCAAGGTTTGATGCTCTGCATTAAGGTCTTACTATTTACAATGAGCAAAAAGTACATCTAAAACAGGGTGTAACCCGAAATTAGTCAACATGTTCTTGGTGTGTAAGGATTGAGCATGACCGTTTATTTTTTTGTTGTGTTTGTTTGTTTTGTTTTCTTTTCTTTTCTTATGTTCTTGAACTTCACACAGTCTGTGAGTTGTTTCTGGGGCAGTCCAAGCCTCTGGGATTAGCATCCCACTATAAGAGACTGCAAATTATGTCTGTTCTTTTGTGACTGGGTTATCTCACTCAGGATGATATTCTCTAGATGCAAACATTTTCTTAAGAATTTGGTTAAGTCATTGTTTCTGGTGGTTGAGTAGTATTCCTTTATGTAAATGTACCACAATTTTTGTATCCATTTATCTACTGAAGGACATCTGAGTTCTATCCAGCTTCTTACTATTATAAATAGAGCTGCTATGAACATTGTGGTGCATGTATCTTTGTTGTATATTAAAGTGTCTCTGGGGTATATGCCCAGAAGTGGAATAGCTGGATATTCAGGTGTTGTTTTGATTTGCATTTCCCTGATGGCTAAGGATGTCGAGCACATCATTAGATGTTTCTCAGACATTCGATATTCCTCAATTGAGAACGTTTTGTTTAGCTCTGTACCCCAATTTTTAATAGGGTTGTTTGATTCTCTGGTGTCTAGCTTTTTGTGTTCTTTGTATACCTTGGATATTAGGCCTCTATCTGATGTGGTGTTGGTAAAGATCTTTTTCCATTCTTTTGACTGCCATTTTGTTTCTTGACAATGTCCTTAGCCTTACAAAAACTTTGCAATCTCATTAAGTCCCATTTGTTAATCTTTGACCTTAGAGCTTGAACCATTGGTGTTATGTTCAGAAAATTTTCTCCTCTGCCTATGTGTTCTAAGGTTTTCCCTACTTTCTCATCTAATAGTTTCAGTGTATCTGGTTTAATCTGGAGATCTTTGATCCACTTACACTTGAGCTTTGTACAAGGAGATAAGAAAGGGTCTATTTTCATTTTTTTGCATGCTGAGAAGCAGTTGGACCAGCACCATTTGTTGAATAGGCTGTCCCTTTTCCATTGAATTTTTACGGCTCCTTTGTCAAAAATCAGGTGAGAATATAAGTGAGGGCTCATTTCTGGATCTTCTACTCTATTTCACTGATCCACCTGCTTATTTCTGTACCAGAACCATGCAGTTTATGCCACAATTGCCTTGTAATATAGCTTGAGGTCCAGGATAGTGATTTCCACAGATGTTTTCTTGTTATTGAGGATGGATTTCGGTATTCTAGGTCTTTTGTTATTCCATATGAAATTGCACATTGATCTTTCCAACTCAGTGAAGAACTGGGTTGGAATTTTTATGGGAATTGCATTGAATTTGTAGATTGCTTTTTGTAGAATGGCCATTTTTAAATTTTGATCCTTCCATCCATGACAACGGGAGATCTTTCCATTTTCTGAGATCTTCCTCGATTTCCTTCTTTAGAGATTTGAAGTTCTTATCATACAGGTCCTTCACTTGCTTAGGTAGATTCACACCAAGTTATTTCATATTTTTTGACTATTGTGAAGGGTATCTTTTCCCTAATTTCTTTCTTCACATGTTTGTCCTTTGAATATAGGAAGGCTACTGATTTCTTTGAGTTAATTTTATATCCAGCCACATTTCTGAACTTGTTTATCAGCTGTAGGAGTTCTTTGGTGGAATTCTTGGGGTCACTTATATACACTATCATGTCATCTGCAAAGAGTGAGGATTTTACCTGTTCCTTTCCAATTTGTATCCCCTAGATCTCCTTTTGCTGTCTAATTGCTCCAGCCATGACTTACAGTACTATGTTGAATAGGAGGATGGAGAGTGGGCAGCCTTGATTTTAGTGGGATTGCTTCAAGTTTCCCACCGTTAAGTTTAATGTTGGCTCTTGGTTTGCTGTATATTGCTTTTATTATGTTTAAGTATGGACCTTGGATTCCTGTTCTTTCCAAAACTTTTAATATGAAGGGGTGTTGAATTTTGTCAAATGCTTTCTCAGCATCTAGTGAGATGACCATGTGATTTGTTCTTTGAGTTTGTTCATATGGTGGATTACATTGATGATTTCCTTATTTTAAATCATCCCTGCATCCCAGGGATGGAATCATTTTGATGTGTTCCTGGATTTTGTTTGCAAGAATTTTTTTGAGTATTTTTGCATCAATGTTCATGAGTGAGATTGGTCTGAAGTTCTCTTTCCTTGTAGGGTATTTGTCTGGTTTAGGAATGAGGGTTATTGTAGCCTCAAAGAATGAGTTAGGTAGTATTCCATCTGATTATATCTTGTGGAATAGTTTGGAGAGTATTGGTGTTATGTCCGCAATACATGTCTAATAAAATTCTGCACTGAACCCGTCTGGACCTGGGCTTTTTTTGGTTGGGAGGCTTTTGGTGACTTCTTCTATTTCTTTAGGTTTTATGGGATAATTTAGATGGTTTACCTGGTCCTGGTTTAACTTTAGGATCTTGTATCTGTCTAGGAATTCATCCATTTCCTCCAGATTTTCCACCTTTATGGAGTATATGTTTTTGTAGTAGGATTTGATTATTTTTTGAATTTCCTCTGTTTCAGTTGTTATGTATCCACTTTCCTTTCTAATTTATTTTAATTTGTATACTCTCTATTTGCCCTCTAGTTAGTCTGGCTAGGGGATTATCAATCTTGTTGATTTTTCTCAAGAACCAGCTCTTGGATTTGTTGATTCTTTCAATGGTCCTCTTTGTTTCTATTTGGTCTATTTCTGCTCTAATTTTGATTATTTTGTGCTGTCTACTCTTCTTGGGTGTATCTGCTTTTTTTTTGTTCTAGAGGTTTTAGCTGTGCTGTCAAATTGCTGATGTATGCTCTCTCCAGTTTCTTTTTGGAAGCTCCTAGGGCTGAGTTTTTCTCTTAGTACTGCATTCATTGCAGCCCATAGGTTTGGGTATGTTGTGTTTTTGTTTTCATTGAATTCTAGAAAATTGTTAATTTATTACTTTATTTTTTCTTTGATCCTGCTATCATTTAACTGAGTGTTGTTTAGTTTCCATGTGTATGTGTGCTTTTTGTTGTCTTTGTTGTTGTTAAAGACCAGTCGTAGATCATTGTGATCTGAGAGGATGCATGGAAGTATTTCAATCTTCTTATATCGATTGAGGCTCGTTCTGTGTCCAATTATGTGATCAATTTTCGAGAAGGTGCCATGGAGTGCTGAGAAGAAGATATATTCCTTTACTTTAGGATGATATGTTCTGTAGATATCTATTAATTCCAGTTTGTTCATAGTGTCTGCTAGTTTTACAGTGTCCTTGTTCAGTTTCTGTTTCCATGATCTGTCCAATGGAGAGAGTGGGGTATTAATGTCTACCACTATTATTGTGTGGGGTGAAATGTATTTTTTGAGCTTTAGTAGGGTTCCTTTTATGAATGTGGGTGCTTTTTTGTTTGGAGCATATATGTATAGGATTGAGAGTTCCTCCTGACAGATTTCTCCTGTAATGTATAAAAAGTGTCCTTACTTATATTTTTTTGATAACTTTTGGTTAGAAATTTACTTTATTCGATATTAGAAAGCCACTCAAGCTTGCTTCTTGGGGCTGTTTGCTGGGAAATTTTTTTCCCACCCTTTACTCTGAGATAGTCTCTGTCTTTGTCTCTGATATGAGTTTCCTGTGTCCAGAAAAATGCTGGATTTTGTTTATGTATCCCGTATGATAGCCTATGTCTCTTTATTGGGGAGTTGACTCTATTTATGTTAATAGATATCATGGAATTGTGGTTGCTGTTTCCTGCTATTGTTGCTTTTGTAGGTTGAGTTGTGTCTGTGTTTTTTTCTTCTTTTGGTTTTCTGGCTTAGGAGTTTTCTTGTTTTTCCTAGGATGTAGTTCCCCTCAATGTATTGGGTTTTCCACTTATAATTTTTTGTAGAGCTGGGCTTGTGGTAAGATATTGTGTAAATTTTGATTTGTCTTGAAATATCTTTATCTCTCCATCTATGGTGATTGATAGTTTTGCTGGGTATAGCAGCTTGGTCTGGCACTTGTGCTCTCTTAGGGTCTGCATGATGTCTGTCCAGGCTCTTCTAGCTTTCATAGTCTCTGTTGAGAAGTCAGGTGTGATTCTTATTGGTCTGCCTTTATATGTTACCTGACCTTTTTTCCTTACTGTTTTAGTATTCTTTCTTTGCTTTGGGCACTTGGTGTTTTGACTATTATGTGTCAGTAGGAATTTCTTTTCTGGTCCAACCTATTTGGATTTCTGATGTCTTCTTTTATCCTTGTGTTCATCTCATTCTTAAGGGTTGGGAAGTTTTCTTCTACAATTTTGTCTAAGATATTTTCTGTGACACTTAGTTGATATTCTTCTCCCTCGTTTATTCCTATTATCCTTAGGTTTGGTCTTCTCATTGTGTCCTGGATCTCCTGGACATTTGGGGTTAGGAGCTTTTTGGTTTTTGCATCTTCTCTGGCTGTTTTGTCTATGCTTGCAATGTTGTCTTCTGCCCCTGAGATTCTCTCTTCCATCTCTTGTAGTCTATTGGACATGCTTGCTTCTGTGATTCCTGATTTCTTTTTTAGGTGTTCTGCCTCTAGGGTTATCTCTTTTAGTGTTTTGTTTATTGTGTCAATTTCCATTTTAATTTCCCTCTTCCATTCCTTTATTTCTTTGGTTCTGTTTTCCTCTAGTTCTTTGAGGAAAGAGTTCTTCTGTTTCCTCTTTAAAAGCTTCTGATTCTTTTTGCTTTCCCTCCCATTCTTGTTTAAGGATCTCTATCAGCATCTTGAGGTATGATTTTAGGTATGCGTCTTTTTTTTTTCTGGTTTGGCATTCCAATGTTTGTTGTTATGGGAGAGCTGTGTAATGGTGTGGTCAGGTTTTCTTGGTTTCCTTGGGATATACTCTTTTGCTTTCTTCTTGCCATCTTGTTGTCAGTGATATGTTCTTGCCTTTCCTTTGTATCTGGTCTGTGTACCTGGATCTCCACTGTTCCAGGTGGTTGATGGTACGAGCCCTGTTCTGTGCCCCAAATTTGCCGGGTGGGAACAGAGGTCCCACTGCTGGGTTCCTGGTCCCTGGATCAGGCAGGGTAGGGGCACACTTTCTGTGTGCACTTGGCAGAGATCTCTCTGATTCCTGGCTGCCCAGATCCCCTCCTCACCAGTCTTTAAACCTTTGGGAACTGCTGGTCCAGGTGGTGGATATGCAGAGCCCTGTTCTGCTCCCCAAAGTCGCCGGGTGGGAACAGAGCCAGCAATGTAGTTATAATACTTTATGAAGTTCTGTAACATTTTTAACCATGTATGGGAGATATCAGCTTAGAACAAGTTAAAAAATATTTATGGAATTCCAATTGAAAGTACATTACAATTATTTACTGGAAGTTTGTATATCATCAGAGCAAATTTTATTTTGTTTAAATATGCTTTGGTCTGGAGAAGGTCAATAATTCTTATCCTTTCTGCTAACTAATGAGGTCCTTAACACCTAGGCCAATAGCCATCATGATTCTCGGACTCCAGTACAAACACTAACTTATTTTATAGACCTACAAGAAAGCATTAAATAAAATAAACATTAAATGGCATGTACATCATCATAAGAAAACGTTATTTGTTTTGAATGTAATAACTAAAACGAATCTCAGTATACCTCAAGTCACCTTACCAAAATGAGGAAAACAAATAACAAGATAAAAAGACTTCAACAGTGGTGGCAGTTTGGCCATGCTTCAGAAAAACCCAGCAGAAGTTTGGATATAAAGATTTTATAACTTCCACAAACAAACCATGTATCTGGTTAATTTAATATGTATGTACATAATATTTGTGTTTATATTAGTGAATTAATGTATTCTGCTGTTTCAGTTTAATGTATTTTAAATAATAAATTGCACGCTTATGAGTTCCAATATGATGCTTTATTACGTCTATCTATGTCTATGTATTTTAATTAAAGAAACAAATAACTTGAAACATTTATTATTCTTTTCTTTTGGTGAAACCATAGAAAACACTTTCTTCTAGTCTGTTGAAATGTATAGAATATAGTCGTATAATGTCACCCTCCTCTGCAATAGAATGTAAAAAAACATTGCTTTCCTTTGAGCCATTTTCCCAGTCTAAAAAAATAAAAATTGATGACCATAATTGCTAATTACTTCTCTTTGTTAGCTATGCTCTAGCCTAGATAATAATTTAAGTCTCAGGAATTTGAGATTAGGGATCCAATATTTCCTATGTCATAAAAGGATCATAAATGAAAGTGTTCGCTTCATATTAAAAACAAGCTGATTACTCTAAAACAAGGATCCAAACGAGATGTGAACAAAAAGTTTAAGTCTGGGATACTTCAGCTAAAGGTGAGATAATCTGAAAAGCTTCAATAGCTAATTTTCATTGATTAATCAGGAAGCATATTCACAGCCATCCATGTATGCCTTTTGACGCTAATATTTTTTCTGATGTTCTTGAAAGACATGATTACTGCTTGCTGGTGAAACCCACATGTTCCCCACCCCCTTTGATCTAAATACATACATTCTATGTACCAACCAAGTGAACTTAGTTTTCCACAAAAAATTCTTCCATTGAACAAATAGTTTCCTAAAACAACTGTCTGTGCAAATATATTTACTTATCACATTTTTTCAGTATTGCCCACTGATTTATTTTTAAGACAAGAAAAAATTTAGAGATGAAGACAAGGTAAGTTTTCCTTCTCAGTATGAATGAAGATGGTCTGTTTTCAGAGTATCTTATGAATTATGTAGAAAGAAATAGCAGGAAAGCCTTCTTGTCTACTTGTTATTGCTTGATAGTTCATGTATTTATACAATTAAATTTATTTCTTATTCCTTCCTGGCCATCATTTTTCTGATGTGTCCTTCTCAACAATAGCATCTATTAATTTTGGTTGCAAAGAAAAATACTATGTGTAATGAAACCATATTATTAATAACAAGGATAAGTGAACCTGAGAATATAAATGCCATCATAAGATAGATGAATAATATACATATATTTGAGAAAAAACTGTGGCATAATAACATATAAGGACACGGTAATTATTTAACAAATTTCTACCTAATATACAATGCCTTCATAGTCTATTATAATACATAAAGTATTCATATTCTTTAGCAATAAATCATTATATGTGTTCTAGAAATAAAATATATTTCATTTGTCATCACGTGAAGATATCAGCAAGATTAATAAAACTATCTTTGTAAAAAGTACCTAACCCACTGACCATTATACTTTAGCTTCACTATATACTATCTCTAATGTCCCTCTTGTTTGTATGGTTCTTGGCTGGTTATTGGATGCTGCCACTGTTCAGAAATACTAAAAAGAAAAAAGTACTGTGTACTGCTAGACGAGAGGAAGGTCTGAATGCTGAAGACATTTTCTGATGAGTGCATGTTATCTTACTATACAGGCATAAATATTTATCTATGTGTATTTGGAAATAACACTACATCAATCACAGTTCAATACTTTCTATTAGGTTAATCCATCAGTGGTATAAATTTATAGTACTAGTTTAACCAGCAGTTGTTTAGAAATGTCTAGAAAATCCATGCTCACTGGCTAAAGAGACAATTTTACTGTTGAGTACTCAGCATTATTCAGCACATCTTTATCATTCCCCAGACTGAGGAAACACCCCAGTAGAGGTAGCAAGAATCCAAAAGTTGGAAGAAAGTATGAGGTGCTGTGGACCACTATCTAGGGAAAGATGTAGATGTTTAACACTTCAACTCTGAGGATTTGTGATGATATACACATTTTGTATATCAACCTTCATTAAAGAGTGTTATAAATATGAGTACACATTTCTCCCAGATGATTCAGACATAATTTCTTCATTGGTATAGCCACCAAGACTATTCTATGTTCCAATCAATAGTCCAATGAATCATATTCACATATGTAATAATGACTAAACTCAGTGGCCACATCTAAGACTTCCCCCAACAACCACAGAAGCCCCGAAGTCATTTCTGTCCCATTGTGTCTTCTGCACTTCATCTTTCAATACATACCATGCATACCTTTATCTACAACCCCAGATATGCACTCCACTCTGTTGGCCACAGCTTTCTCTGTTTCCCTGATAGCCTGCTTGCACATAAGGAAAAAAAGCTAAAAACAAACAAACAACAATAAAACACAAAACCAAAACTGATACACCTACAGCTCACTCCCCTAATAGAATGGCCCCCTATAAGCCCAGCAGCCTTTATAACTGCTCCTTCCCCTTTGGGTTCCATCTTCAGATGAACACTTCTACCTGCAATCACCAATTTGCATTCCCCAATCCCAGGGCCATAGCCTTGCCTGCCTCCCTTGAGGCCCACTGCCACACAGGACAACCAGAGGCCTCCTGGCATTAAGGACAACCAGCTCTATCTGCAGTCCTAGAGACTTGCTACCACCAGGCCATCCAGTACCAGAGACAACCAGATGGCTAAATGTCAGTGAAAAAAACACAATCAAGAAAAGTCAATGTAATATGACACCATCAGAACCTACCACTCCTACTATTGCAAGCCCTAGATATCCTAACATTTGTGAAGAGCAAGACAATGACAATCAATCAAATGTTATGAAGATAATAGAGACCCTTAAACTGGAAATAAATAAAGCCCTAAGGAAATGCAGTAAAAATACATTCAAACAGGTAGAAGGCTTGAAAATATAAATGAATAAATATAAAGAAAAATAGGAATATACAATGAAAGGGATGAAGGAAATAAATAAAACCATTCAGGACCTTAAAATGAAAATAGAATCAATAAAGAAAGCAGAAATGGAGACAAACCTAGAGATTAAGAACCTAGGAAAGAAAACAGGAACTCTAGAAGCAAGAATCAACAATAGAATACAAGAAATGGAAGAGAAAATTTCAGTAATAGAAGATACAATAGAAGAAACTGATGCATAGGTCAATGAAAATGCCAAACCTTAAAAAGAAAAAAAAAAAGGTATCTAACACAAAATATCTAGGAAATTAGGGTCACTATACAAAGACCAAACTATGAATAATAGAATAGGAGAAATAGAATATTCCCAACTACAATACCCAGAAAATATCTTTAAACAAAATAAGAGAAGAAAATATTCTTAACCTAGAGAAATAAATATAAACACACAAGAAGCCTACAACGCAGCAAATAGATTAGGCCAGAAAATAAAACCCTCCTCCCTCATAATATTCAAAACAAAATGTACAAAAAATAAATAATATTAAAAGCTGTAAGGAATAAAGGAAAAAATTCAAGTAATACATAATGGCAGACCAATCAGAATTACTCAACTTCTCAAAACACTGAAAAAGCCAGAAGGGCTGGACAGAAGTATTACAGACCCAAAGAGACCACAGATGTCAGACTAGACTACTATATCTGCAAAAACTTGCAATCATCACAGATGGAGAGACTAATACATTCAATGCAAAAAAAAAAAAAAAAAATTTAAACAGTATCTTTCTACTAATGAAGCCCTAGAGAAGATACTAAAAGGAAAACTCTAAATTATGGAAAGTAACTACACCTAAGGAAGCAAAAGGAATTTATAATTTTTAGTGCAATACAAAACAATGAGAAACACACACACACACACACACACACACACACACACACACACACACATACACTACCAATATTAAAATAACAGGAAAAAATCATTGAACATTAATATCTCTCAATATCAATGGGCACAATTCATTATTCTGGTTCATACAAGAAACACACCTCAATAAAAAATAGACACTATCTCAGAGTAATGGGGTGCCAAAAGGTTTTCTAAGCAAACCGACCCAAGAAAAAATGCTGGAATAATCATTCTAGTGCCAAATAAATTATATTTTCAACTAAAAGTAATCAAAAGAGATAGGGAAGGGCATGTCACACTCATCAAAATAAAAATCTACCATGATGATGCCCCAATTCTCAACATCTATACCCCAAATACAGGGCGCACATATTTGTAAAAGAAACATTACAAAAATTCAAATTATACATCTAAACCTCTACATTAATGGTGAGCAACTTCAACCCTCCACTCTCACCAATGCAGAGGTCATTATAACTGAAACTCAACAGAACGATAACTAACAGATGTTATGGAACAAAAGGGCTTAACACATATCTACAGAATATTTTACGCCAATATAAAAGAACAGATTTTCTTCTCAGTAGCTCATGGAACCTTCTTTAAAGTTGTCTATACACTTAGTCACAAAGTTTAACCCTATACATCTTATCAGATCACCATGGATCAATGCTGTGATTAAACAGCAACAGAAATAATAGAAACTCTATAATCTCATGGACATGAAATAAGCTGTATACTCAGTGACTACTGGGCCACATAAAAAATAAAGAAATCAAACTCTAGAATTCATTGAAAATGAAGGTACTTCATACCCAAAATCAGGAGACACAATGAAAGCAGGTCTAAGAGAAACTTTTATAGCAGTAAGTACCTTATAAATATGTTGGAGAGATCTCAATACTAGCAACGTGCAGAACACGTGAAAACTCTAGAACACAAAGAAGCCATCACACCCATAAAAAAAAAAAAAATAGGTGGCAGGAAATAATCAAACTCAAGGTTGAACTCAACCAGATAGAAACAAAGAGAACAAAACAAAGAAGAGCAAAGCAAAACTAACAACTGGTTCTTTTAGAAAAATCAACAAGTCAGAGAAGAAATTAGCCAAACTAAAAGACAGAATCACCATATCCAGATTTATAACATCAGAAATAAAAAGGAAACAAAACAACAAATATTGAGGATATTTTAAAAATAATTAGGTCTCCTTTAAAAAGTCTGTACTCTAAAATTGAAAAATTCAAAACAAATGAATGATTTTCTAGAAAGTATGGCAGAGGGAACTTACCAAATTTATACCACCATCAGGTAAACTATTTCAGTAGTCCCATAACATCTTAAGAAATATAAACACTCATTAAAAACTCCCAACCAAAACCAAAACAAATCAAACAAAAAAAATCAGACCAAAAGCAAACAAGCAAGCAAGCAAACAAACAAACAAATCTGCCCAGGACTAGATAATTTTAGAGCAGAAATTTACCCAACCAACAACGATGGGCTAATACCAATATTCCTCAAAATTCTACACAAAATCAAAATAGAAGGAACATTGCCAAACTCATTCTCTGAGGCCACAGTCACCCTGACACCTAGATCACATAATTGATTCTTTCTCTCTTCCTCAATGTGACTACTGAGATTCCAAGATCCAGAATCCAAAGCCTCACTTCTTCCCAATCATACATTGTAGACCCTCACTTCTTCCCAATCATACATTGTAGACATCTTTATACAACCAATATTTTTAAATTAAGGAGGGAAGTTTACATTCCACTATTTGTTGTACATAAGGGTTTCCTTCTTCCTTAAGCAAACAAACCTTGGGAGACAGTATTAAACATTACAATACATAGCAACAGGAATGGCAGTTCCTCCAGAAGTTCTTTTATTGTTGAGCATAGTTTTCTGCTATCTTGGGTTTTTGATTATTTCAAATGAATTTTCAAATTGCTCTTTCGAGCTCTATGAAAACTGGAGTTGCAATTTTGATGAGGATTGCATTGAATCTGTAGATTGCTTTTGGCAAGATGGCCATTTTTATTATATTAATCCTTCCAATCCATGAGCATGGGAGATCTTTCCATCTTCAGAGATCCTATTTGATTTCTTTCTTCAGAGACTCGAAGATCTTGTCATACAGATCTTTCACCTGTTTAGTTAGTGTTACACCAAGATATTTTATATTAGCTGTAGCTTCTGTGAAGGGTGTCCTTTGTGTAATTTCTTTGTCAGCCTGTTTATTTTTTGAATAGAGGAAGACCACTGATTGGTTTGAGTTAATTTTATATCCAGCCATGTTGCTGAAGTTGTTCATCAGCTGTAGGGTTTTTCTGGTGGAATTTTTGTGTTCACTTAAGTATATGATCTGGTGGACTCACCATCTCTGAACTCAAGCTGTATTACAGAGCAACCATTATAGAAACTAAATGATATTAGAACCAAAGAGTACACATAGTTATTCAGTACTTTATGGCTATTATCCACTAATAAGTATGTGCAAACCATGAGCATCTTTCTAGGTTTGTATGACTTCACTCAACATATTTACAAAGTCGACTATCCTGGGCCCAAGGTGACTCACATATAATAAATCACCAACCATAATGCATGCATGGGCTGGACCTAGCTCCCCTACATATATGTAGCATGTGTATCATGGAATCAATGTTGGTCCCTTACTTAAGTTGAGCAGGGGCTTCCTCTAACTCTGTAGCCTCCCACTGCATACCTTTCCCCTAGTCTCACTCTGACTTGATATGGCAGGGAAGGTTGGAAGTTGCTGTCCCTTCTCAGTCAAGAATGGGAAGAGGGAATATAAGGGAAGAGGGGATATGAGGGTGGGACTTCATAAGAGGAGGGAGGGGGATTCTATTATAAAGTCATATGAATAAGTATATAAATTAAGGAAAAAATGAATGTAAGATATGGGGTACTTGTGAAGAAGGATGGATTTAGTAGACAAGGGTTTGAGATAACAAAGGAGATGAAATGATAAAAACATCATTTTGTACAGGAATGAGTTTGTAAAAGAATAATAATGTAAAATAAATAAAATCCTGGGTGACTTATGAATGATGGTTTTGGTGTAAGTTTCCCAGTATCTATATCACTATTTGATTCCTTTATGCATTGCTCCTTTTCTCAGTACTGGAGCTATGAGACTCATAAAATGGTCAAGCTATTATTTAATAGCAGGAAAAGAAAACTTCCTGGCAAAAGAACAAACAATCTAAGAAAATAACAGTCTTTATAAAGTAAGAAAAATAAAATTGTGACAAAATTATGGAAGAATTTATCTTATCGTACTTCACATTTTGATATTTACAAACTAATTTATCACCTGTTTTAAGTTAAAAAAAAAACAAGACAAATGTGTTTTCTCTTTTATTTGATGAGAAAAACATCACAAGAAATGCTATGTAAAACAGGCATTTGCAAAAAATTAGTTACCTTTTAAAAACAGACTGGTTTCCATCTGATGTTGTATTACAGTACTAGGTATGTATTACAGTACTAGGATTCAAGTAAAAGTTCCACGAAGGTCTTACGTCTCATCTTTAAGTCCTCAAAGCTAACAAAAGCAATCTTTTCTCTGGAAGTCCACATTCATTTACATATTGGTAAGTTGTTTTGATCACAGTATAGATACAATATTTACAACCCAGAAGTTCCTGGTATTTCAACATAGAAAAAGCTTTTTCTTTTGACTTTGTGCTTTTTATTTGTGTATTTCTGAGTTGTTTCTAGTTTAAATTAATTTTTCTAAATATCTGCATTTCAAGAATTAGTGAAAATCTTATTTTACCTTTTTGATTAGCCTTTGTGCAAATTATGTAAACAATCAATGAATTAAATAAGTTTCTCATTTTATATCCCCCTTGTATATTTTGTTACTTATTGTCCCAAATTACTCATAAATGGATTTTCTTGAGCACAATTATTTCTTTTAGAGGTTATTTCAATTCAAAATCCAAGCTAGAAACTATTTATGTTACTCAACTTCTATGTAATTACTGTTAGTAGCCTACATTTATTTTTTATGAAATTAAAATAAAATAGTTTATATAATCTTAAGGAAAAGTAATTCATGTATAACCATATATTTAAGTCTATTGCAAAATAAAATATGGAAAATCAGAAAGAATCATGTTTTCACAAAGCCTGTCTTTGAGTGATATCCTTTGTTTGCTGCAGGGCATTTTTATTGATTCTTTACAACCATTGTGTTCCTTAGATGATGAACTGTGCCATTTTGTTAAAAGGTTATTCTGTAATCTGCAAAAGTATGTATAAATACTCTTAGGTGGATAAAGAAGAAGAAGAAGAACTTGGGACATTGTAGTTTCCCATTTCTTGTATGTGATATATGCATGAACATACATATGCATTTCCAAGAGATAATAGAGTTGAATTCCTCATTTTGTTGTGGATTTAATACCTATCACATACAAGTAATGATACTATATTCATATGTTTTCTGTGTCTACAAGGACTTATTATTCTTTATATTGTCCTACTCCAGAGATATCAGATGAATTTTACACACACACACACACACACACACACACACACACACAAAATTGATGTGGAGTATATATTTTTCCAATAAATATTTGTTTTCTTCTCTCAGAATTTCTAAGGTGACTATAGTTCTTTGTCTATGGGAGGCCTATGAGATTTTTTCTGACTCCATGTAGCATAACTAGTTTTGTTATATTTCTTCGAGATTTATTTAGGCAGTCAGATTCTTGAATTATCACAGATGAGCCCCTGGATTGGCTATGCAATGTAAATTAGTTAGTCTGTAAATTATATTCATACAAGTAGTAGTAAATAGATGGAGCAAGTTGTATTTATATATTTAGAAACCTGGTTATGCATATATTTTGATCTATCTATCTATTTATCTATCTAGACAATAATAGTATATGACTCCTATACGTCTCATAATTCAAGTTTTGTACTTAAAGACTATGTGATTTTTAACCCTGATATACATTTGATATATCCTTATTTGTTCAACTTAATAAATGACATGTTCATTTGCTCAGTCTTCCTAATCAAGAGGCCCACAAATCTGAAGACCTCAATGCTTTCTAGAACCAGATTTTCTTGAGTAGGATAGGTATATGACTTGTTTATAACAAATTAGTCATGGGAAAAAAGTTAAAGAAATATAGTTTTGATGACCATAACATAATATATAAGACTGTGTCTTGTTTACTTGATAGAACATAAACTTCCTTGCAGAATAATTCTTAAGGAAAGGAATTTCCTCTATGCAGCCTCTTATGTAGGGATTCTGAACTTTCCTAATGCTGTGTCAAACCTTTAATACAATTCCTCAATTAGAGCAGGAAGCTGAAATCAGGTACTGGTGCAGAATCTACAAAAGCCTATTGCCTCATTAACCATGCTCATTCAACCTGATTTTTAAGTTGGTTGTTTTATTTATTTGCATCTCAAATTTCTCCCTATTGCTAGTCTCCCCTCCACTAACCCTCCATCTCATTTCCCTCGCCCTGCCTCCACCCACTCCCACCTCAGTGACCTAGCATTCTGCTACACTTGGGGCTTCAATCTTCTACAGGACCAAGGACCTTCTCTGCCATAGATGTCAAATGAGGCAATCTTCTGCCACAGATGTTGCTGGAGGCATGGACCTTTTCCCCCATGAGTACTCTTTGGTTGGTGGCTCAGTCTCTGGGAGTTCTGGGGGGTGGTCTGTTTGGTTGATATTGATGTTCTTCCTATGGGTTTGCAAACCCCTTCACCTCCTTTAGACCTTTCCTCAACTCTACAATTTTTATCTGGGCTCAGTCTGATAGTTGTCTTTAAGTATCTGCATCTGTATTAGTCTGGTGCTGGCAGAGCTTCTCAAGGGACAGCTATGTCAGGCTCCTGTCAGCAAGCACTTCTTGGCATCAGCAAAGTCTCTTGGTTTGGTTACTACAGATGGGATTGATCCCTAGGTGAGGAACTCTCTGAGTGGTCTTTCCTTCAGTATCTGCTCCATTTTTGTCCCTGAATTTCCATTGGATAAGAACAATTCTGGGTTAAAAATTTTGAGATAGGTAGGTGGCCCCATCTCTCAGCTAGGGAATGTGCATAACTGCAGGTACTGGAGATCTTTATAGGTTATATCTCCCCCTTTACTGGGTATTATGGCTAATGTCATCCCCATTGCGTCCTCGGAACTGCTTCATTCCCTGGCATCTGGGACCTTCTTTTGGCTACCCCCAGTTCCCCACCCCTAATGTCACATATTTCTGTTCAATTTCCTGACGCTCTGTACTTCTCTCCTGTCTCTTCCTAT
Organism: Micromys minutus; assembly: GCF_963924665.1. Lineage (NCBI taxonomy): Eukaryota > Metazoa > Chordata > Mammalia > Rodentia > Muridae > Micromys > Micromys minutus. The sequence continues at coordinate 117,872,663 of NC_137970.1, read as the reverse complement.
ACCTGATCCTAACTCCTTCAGATGGACGAAGAAGATGCTGATCTGCTGGGCTGGCTGCAGCAGATCTCCTGGGAGGCTTTAGCACAGTTCCATCTTCAAAGGGGCAATCAAGCTGTTGCCCTGTGTTTATCTGTTCTCCGGGGGTGGGGGTCTGTTGCCCTGTGTGAAGCATAACTACAAGGAGGCTTTCAGACTGTTGGATCAGTTATACTGCATATAGTGAAGCCCCTGGGGGAGATCATCAGACTGTGTTGTCAGTTGCCTAGTTGCCCTATGTTCAGTATAACTCCTGAGATGCTGTGGTGTCAGATGCCCTACCAGTAGTGAAACTCTCTGGATGTTCGCAGGCTGTGAAATCTTCAGGGAAGCAGACAAGCTGGCGATCTTCCCCCTGAGAAAGCACCAGACAGAAGGGGACTGGAATTCAGGGGGCTGAGGTTTTAGGGGGTGATGAGTCTCAAGTCCACTGGGCTCCTCGGGATTGCCAGTGGCTGAGCCTTTAGGAAGGCCCTGTGTGCATCAGAATTTCTGGGATGCCTTTAGGGTGAGGTGTCTTCGGGGAAGCAGACATGCCTGAGATTTGCCCCAGCAGAAGATGCAAGAAAAGTCATTGCTTATAATATAACCGAGTAGTACCCCACTGTGTAAATATGCCATATTTTCTGTATCCTTTTTTTCATTTAGGGACATCTGGGGTTTTTTTTTTTTTTTTTTTTTTTTTTTTTTTTTTTTTTTTTTTTTTTTTTTTGTTGTTGTTGTTGTTCTTTTTTTTTTTTTTTTTTAGTTTCTAGGTATTGCTAATAGTGCTGCTATGGACTTAGTGGAGCATGTGTCATTGTTACATGTTGGAGCAGCTTTTGAGTATATGCTCAGTAGTGATATAGCTGGGTCTTCAGGTAGAACTATTTCTAATTGTCTGAAAGTGTCATTGAAAGCAGATTGCAATCCCACCAGCAATGGAGGAGTGTTCCTCTTTCACCTCTTCCTCACCAGTACCTAATGTTGCCTAAAATTTTTATCTTAGCCATTCTTTTTGGTATGAGATGGAATCTCAAGGTCATTTAAATTTTCTTTTTCCTGCCCAAGACCACCAGACCAGAGATGCCACAACTGGGCTGGTCCCTTCACCATCCTTCACTAATTAAATACTAGATTTACAGCTAGGTCTTACAAAGGCATTCTCTCAATTTAGATTCTCTGCATTCAGATAACTCTAGCTTGTGCCACATTGGCATAAACGTAGCCAGTACACTGGGCATTGGCTTCATAAACATTCAATGTCCACAACTATCTGGAACAAAACTTCATTGATCTTGATTCATTTATATAGAGTCCATGTTCTGTCTTCCCAAACACAGATCTGTGGACTACATAGTAAGCCTTCTGCAATTTTAAGTATGGGATGTTCCTAAAGTAGTCAGTCAGTTGTCAGTAAACAAAGTAACTTTAACTGAAGATTGAGATTTTCCTACTTGACTCAGCTTTAATCCTCTGTCATTTGATGAATTTATTCATAGTTTTGAGAGCTCTTTTGATTTTTTTTCAGTATCATAACTAAGGCATCGTAATAATTTCAAAACAAGTTAAATATATTTTAATTCAGTTTTTAGAGGTTATTTTTGGATTGAAATGTGTGAATGTAAATCTATAAATAAATCTAAAGGTATATTTTCCAGTTTTTTATTATTCAAGAGTATACAATTGGTGTACCAAATTTTAGGACAGGGGAAAATCAATTAGATGATCATATTGTCTAGTAATTAACACCATGAAAGAATTTTCCATAAGAAATGATATAATAATCTTAATAAACTGAATACAAACAACTTAAATTTTGCAGTGCATAATGAAAGTTCCATTTTGTTTGCTTCTCAACATTGCCACTGACAGTTTCCATTTCAATGTTGCCTTAAACTAAAGTGGTTTTATGAATTGAATTTAAATGTTGTTACTGATAATACACTCTACATTTTGAAACCTAGTTCACTGTCTGTAATGTTCAAGTTTCACTTTTAAGGAAGATGGAGTATTTCTATGAGCATTAGACTTATTTCTGGTTGTGAGGGCTGCCAAGTAACACAGCTGACCACATTGATTGTCACAGTACTAATCATGAAGATTTCCTTTTGAGTCTTATTTTTGAAACCTGGTTGCATTCAATTGTACTAAATTGCTTATCAAATAATCCTTTTGCACATGGCTTTCTTTCTTACCATGAAGAAATTACTAAGAACCCATCTATTTTTATGGTAAGTATATTTTTCTATACAATATATCCTGATTATAGTTTCTACTTCCTAAATTTCTAGTTCTTCCTAACCTTTTTTCCCCTCTTCATCTACTTTCTCTCTTTAAAAAGGAATAGAATTCTAAGAAAAAAAATCGAAACATGGTGAAATGAAATAAAATGAGATGAAATGGTTTTTGATATCATATTGGACACAGCAACCAACAAGATGGAAAGAATCCCAACAGCAAGCAATATCATCAGAGACCAACTCATTATTTTAGTCAGGATTCCAATAAAATAATAAGCTCATATCTTCCATATATAAGCAGAGGAAATGCTACTGACATGTGTAATTCCTGTGCTTTCTACCTCAGTCTCTATGAGCTCAGATTCCCCTTGATAAGTTTATTTAGAAGGCTTTGTTCTCCTGATGCATCCAATTCCATATTGCTTTTAAAATCTGTGAGAATCCTCTTATGATGGATTCTTGGAGCGCTCATGGGAGTGATTTGATGGGGACCTCCAAATTAGAGTCTCTCTGCATAATGTATGGCTGTGTGTTTCTGCATCTGTCCTCATCTCCTGCCTGAGGAGGCCTCTATGATGAAGAATAGATAAGACATTGATCTGTGAGTATAGCATCTTATCATTTCCAATCATTTTAATTTTTTTTGTTTGTTTTTACCAGATGTGTTTGGTTTTACCCTAGATGTTTAGCTATCGACTTTCTGGTTCTTAGTTACCAAAGCAGTGTTCTTTACTCACAACATGGGCCTTAAGTGGAATCAGCACTGGTTGGCTACTCACACAAATTTTGTGCCACCATTGCCCTAACATATTGTGCAGGATGGAAAGATGGTTGTTGAAATGTTTTGTGGCTATGTTGGTATCTACATTTATTTCTCCATAGTTTGGAGAGTACCTGCTCTCACCAAAGAGACTAGAATGAAAAAGTGAAGGCTACATGTAGGCACCAACACAATATTTCTACTTTCAGTGAGTTGAATGGATGTTGACCTTGGCAATGGAGTCCCACTGTCAGTTTGTGGAGAGCAAAACATTGTCTTAGAATCATCTGGATTTTCTGAGAAATTCAATAGCACCACCATCACCAGCAACTTAATCAAATTTAATACAGACCCAACTATGGCAGCATTCCTTGGATATTACAGATGGTCAAACTCGACTCCTTATTTCCCATTCCTAAGAGACCTTGCTGGGATTACTTCATAGGTTCCAGGGAGTTTTTACTGAACTAGGTTTTATAGAGAAGGTTAATAAACTGCACTTCAAAATCACCCCAATTCTACCCATCCTTCTCAGTGTTTTTTCCTTCCATCCCTACTACCTTCTAAATTGAACCCCCATCTAATATCTATAATGTTTTTAATACTATGACCAAAGCCAAAATGAATAATTTGAATAAGTAATTATCCTTGGGGTAAGTACTCAAGAGTAATATAACTGTGTCTAGAGGTAATTTGAGTCTTAATTTTCTAAGGTACCACCACATTGATTTGTATAGTATCTGTAGAATTAGATTAATATATAGTATTTCCATACTATCTGCCACCAACAGTAGAAGAGTTGTTTCCCTTGTTCTACATCCTTCCCAGCATGAGCTGTTAATTACATTATTTATCATAGCCATTCTGACAGGTATAAGAACAAATCTCAATGTAGTGTGGATTTTCATTTCCCTGATGACTAAGGATGTTGAACATTTCTTTAAATGTTACTTAGCTATTTGTGATACCTATATTGAGAACTTTCTGTACCCCATTTTAACTGAATTATTGTATCTTTGATATCTATTTTATTGAGTCCTTTATATATTTTGGATATTAATATTACATAAGATGTGGATTTGCTACAAAGAAAGAAAAACAAAAAATAAAATATTTTCCTATTCTGTAGGTTGCCGCTTTGTTTGACTGATGGTGTCCTTTGTCACACAGAAGATTTTCAGTTTCATGAGGTTCAATTTTTCACTTGTAGATCTTAGTGCTTGTCATAAAGGAAAAACAAAGGATCCTATGGATATATATTAAAATCCTCTGTTCAGTTGTGGTTTCTGTGCCATTGAAGGTTTATGGAACAACCTTTCCTACCACTACCACAAAAAAAGAAAGAAACATTTCATATAAGTCGCTAATTAAAAGGTTGCTTAAAATTGTAATAAATTTGAAGTGTTGTTTATCACAGTTGGTGGCTTCAGGCAGGAGGGCAGGGAGAGACTGGATTTTCTTTTCAGAGCTGACCAATAAGAGTTTAGCCATGCTCCAATGAGTATATGGACAACACAAATCAGAACTGATGTATTCTTTTCTTCTTTGGGCTGGTGGGGGGAAACAAGGATTGCAGAATAGACCTTTGTTTTGTGAAGCTCATATCTATGTAACAGAAAGTAATATGAGTCACAAAAATAAATTATGCAACATATTAATGGTAGCAAGTATAAAGGAATTGAAGACAAATCTTAATGATATAAACTGATTATCTTGAGAGGCAAGTATTTTGAAAAAATTATAGGGACAAATGGATAAGTGAATCTTACAGAAGTCACACAAATAGCTAAACTAAGATAAAGTTAAGGCAGGGCTTCATGAGGAGGGTCAAGTCAGGTAGGTAAGAAATGCTAAGTTGCAATGAGTTGTATGATCTTGTTAAAGTATTACAAGAAGAAAATGCTATAGTGTTCAGAGATAAGCAAGCCATAAAGCACAGAAAAAAATTAAATCAAGGCTAGTGAAAGCAATTTCTAGTTATAGATGCAGTTAACAAGAGTAATCTTTGGTCAGTATAATTAGCTATCTTAAGTTGCCATACTGATGTATGTAAATCATCCTTTTCATGATTTATGGTACAGAGCTGCAGATTTTGTTAGTGCTTTGGTATTAAATCAGAAATGGGAAATGATGTAACCCTCTAATGATAGAATTAATCTGAAGACAGCACTGTATTAATAGACAGAGAGAAATGAGATTTCCTATTGTTATATTGTTACCAGTAAAAAGAAAATGTTCAATAGAACTTCACATGATTTTCAAAGTAGGGAGAAAACTGAGAGTAATGGAGAATGATGCCAATCTAACTACTTCTACAAAAGAGGCCCAATGAAACCTACTGTTTATAGTAAAAACATGCATTTTCTTTTACACACAAAGTAATAGACCTTGTAAAAGATAACTGTTCTTATATCTTAGATAACAGTTTGCATTATGTATCGTCTAAAAATTAATTTATTGCAAACCAATAAATTAAGAGGTTAGATCAATGACTTGATAACTGTTACCTAAAGAACCTCCTTCTAGGTATCTGCAGGAGATAGAGTCTGGAGGGAAAAGGAGAGAGAATATCTTTGCCAAGCACATCTACCATTCAGTGTTGGTGTTCCTTCAAAGGTTTCACTTGAAAGGAGTCTCCTACGTTAGGAATCATACAGAAATAATTACAACAAAGGAGTGTTAATCAAACTCTATGAAATATTAACTAAAATAAACAATGTTAAAAAACAAACCCTTAAAATACTCCCTATAGACTCTAATTGTAGAAGGATCATAGAGCATCTCACAACCTGGCCTTGAACTCTGACTGCCTTTCTAACTGCATGGGAGTTCATTGGCATGCACAGAGTCTGAATCTGCTACTTCCATCTAGCTAGGTGATAGTTTTATCTGTGAGCTATTTTTTAATAAAATATATTTTACTTAATAAAATGTATTATTTTATTAAAATTATTTTACCATAAATTTGTTGAAATACATACAAAATGAATGAGAAGGTTTTCACTGTGCATTTAAATGGAACAGGGAACATAGTTTAGAACATAATCTAAAAAGTAAATTTTAATCAGATAAGGTATTATATTATTATTTTTGATGAATGAAGTAATATGTCTATATTAAGAAAGTTGAATACACTCCATTATCCGTTAAAATTATATGAATAATACCAAAAGTGTCAAATATTTGACATTTTCCCTTCTTATAACTCATAAAGCCTTTCCTTGTAAGATTTTATATTCATGAATCATTTTATTCTTAAATTACTTATAGAGCTTCAAATTTTATTTACTTCATAGAAACATAATTTATATTATAAAATGCAGTACATTTTTACTTAAAAATTTTCAGTATATATATAATTTATTTGGGAATAAACATTATTTATATTTGAATTATGTTTTACAATTATTCAAGAGAATACAGTTGTTTATATAAAACTAATTATATGCTTGAATAAAATATGAAACAAAATTTATTTTTGCAAAATGTATTTTAATAAATTGGAAATAAATAAGTTTTTGAAGGAGTGTAGATTTCTTTAAGGGAATATTAGTTTTGCTAGAACTAAGTTCATTAGTCATTCAGGCTCTACATTGTGGGTTCAGATATGCACTTTGAATAGTTTCTTTGCTTTTATTTATACATTTTAAAAATTAATATCTATTTTTAAGTAATATCTTTCATTCTTTTTACCTATTCCATAGATATGAGAAAGGTTTATTATCTGGTATATGACGTAGGGTTCCATTCAATGTGATAAAACTGAAAGTACAGAAGTCTCAAGTATTATAAGGAACACATAAACCAGTGAAAATGTGATTTGCATTGTCAACAGTTACTAATATAATCTTAATGTGTATCTATATCTAGGGCTTTAGCCATTTTCTATGTCCAAGGGACTACCCTGCTATGTGAGTGGAGAATGAAAATAGAGCCTTTATTTTGTAAAGTTAGCAAAGTTCAAGTGTTAAAAGTGAGGTGAGAAAAATGCAATCAGCCTGCAGCTTGCACTAAAGGGATATCCGATTTAAGAAAGATGATACTTAGAAGGAGATAGACTAGGAATAGTTTGTCTTGGAACAAAACCCACCCAGCCCCATCAAGTCTTCATGGACATCTATACTGTGACTGTACAACGGCACTGGAGGATATCCCATATGTCTTCTCATTTTATGGCCCGAGCAGTAATAGGTTATTGTATTATAGATCCAAACCATAAAATGAATTTGTAATGGCTAAGCATGAAGAGAAACAAGCCGTCTCCCCCTTTGTATCTGGATCATATTGAAACACTGGTAAATATTGGCATTCCTTAAATCAGTTATTCTTCTTCCCATGTGAATCTGATTGAAATCTCAACTTGAAAATTGAGTTTTCCGGTTTATTTGTAAGTAGATCCAAAGCAAATCAGCCCTGTTTCATGCCTCTTGCCTCCTGATAAATTGAATTGACTTGAGCAGAAATACATTAAAATGTTACAGGAGAAGAATACAGGAAGAGGGGAGAAGTGGCGTGACAATTGCCATAGAGACATTGTATTGACCCTGCTATTAGTTTTCATGTCACTAATGAAACTCAGAGGCAAGCTCATTAGAGTAAACAGAAAGACTTACTTTATGTTATAATTACTCTGCTATAGTTCAGATGAGTAGCATGCCACTGCCACATGGATTCTTTAGCTAATTACGTCCAACACTGACACTATTTTGAGATAACAAGAACATAAAATTTTCATCATCAGGCTCCAAACATCTGGCTTTCTTACTTCACAGACTCTAGATTATTTAATCTGTGAATGTATTTTGGCACTTTTACTTCTCCTTCCCTGATCTTTCAAGCAGAATGACTCTTTAACTGCCCATGTAACTATAAAGTAGTAAAATAATATCAGGACATAACTAGCTTTTGCTGTCAGAAGTGGTTACTATAGGAATAATACATGCACTCTGTATGTCTCACCTTCTTGAGTTCTGATAAGTCTGTTGTAAAATTTTGATGAAAGAATAGAATAGAAAAACAAAGAAGAAAGAAAAAGCTTTTGAGTCTTGGCAGCCATCTTCCAATGACGAATACAAAGGGGAAAAGGAGAGGCACTCAATCTGTGTTGTCTAGGCTTCTGTGGAAATATGCAGTCGTTCTTTTGACCACATACATGCAAATCTATAACAAGAGTGATATTGAGGGAATAATTCCTGTTCACAAAGGAATGCCCTGGAAGTGTTCCCTTAGCTAAACAGGAATGTCTACAACGTCACTGAGCCTGTCACTGGCATTATTGCAAACAAGCAAGTTAAGGGCAAGATTCTCACCAAGAAGATCAATGTGCAGATTGATCAGATCAAACACTTGAAGAGTAGAGACAGCTTCCTGAAGGCAGGGAAAGAGACTGGTCGGAAGAAAAAAGAAAGCCACAGAGAAGGGCACCTGGGTTCAGCTGCAGTGCCAACCTGTGCCACCCAGAGAATCACACTTTGTGAGGGCTAATGGGAAAGTGTTTAAGCTGCTGGGGGTTATTCCATATGAGAACATGAGCTAATGTACAAAGGACCTGGACTGAAATGTTTTAAAAAGAAAGAATGGAATATACTACATTTGTATATGTATATATATTTAGTATAAAAATAAGAAAAGAACAAAGGGCAATAAAATGAAAGAATATATTTTCACACCTCTACAAGTGCACCCTGATGATTTTACATAACAGGTCAGTTACATGAGATGCTTCATAAAAATTATCTAAGCCTAATTCTAAATATCCATATCCCCTTACAACAGTTGGTTGGTTTTAAGAAAGATATTAGTTCTTTATTATTTATTATTTAACAATGAAGTGAGATGCCTGCTTATCTATACAGATATCAAGTTTACACAATTTCACATAAAGAAAAACAAATAACTTCAACTTATTTGTTATATAAATATTTATTCTATCTCAGGAAATGAAGCTCTGAGAATATAACTGCTGTGTCTCTAATTCTCTTGCCTTTATCTTCTCTGTATCTATTTTTATCTGGTAAGCATTTTTATTTCTATTCCTTTGGACTATAATCTGCCTTTACCTGATGACATGCTATGGATATGTTTACATAGGGAAATAGAGTGTATGTACACCCATGTAATTAATTCATTACTGAATATATACAAACAATTCTAATCATTTACAAAAGAATTTAAGGCTAAAACTAGTCATGTGTTTTTGCATGCATGTACATATATAAATGTAAAATATATAACTGTGTGTATAATACACATAATGAGAAAAGAGCTTATAACAGTAATCTGTTTTTACTTGAAGCCTCAACTTATTATAATGAGGTCTAAGACTATGCCTGATTCAGACTACAATAATAAATAAATAAATAAATTTAATGATATCAAAGATAGATATGAATTCAAACTAACAAAGCATGTGGAAACAATTGTAGAGGCAGAAGTATACACTCATTTATCTGAGTGTAAACAACAGCTTTGTGTTTTCTGCTTCATTGGTGTCATTCACATCTTGGGCAACATAGTTAATTCTACTGTTTTAAAAATATATTCCAATCATTCAAATTTACCAACTGAAGACTCAAGAGCTAGATGCTAAAGTGAAACTCTATTAGCTGAGATAGTCAGAGAAATCACCCAGGACATTCCTTCTCAACTGATGACCCAGAAGAAAGAAGCACATTATCACTCTTAAAAAAAAATCCTTTCATACTGAATGCCCCTTCTTTTTATTTCCAGTGCTCATCTCTATTCTTTCCCCTAACTTCCTCTAACTCTCAGGGTTTTTCCTGTGTTCTCTCCCTATCAATTCTGCCTCTTGACCTATTGTTGACTTTATTTAATCTTGTTTACAATAAGCAGAAATCTCTAGGATTAAAAATGTGAATTTGGACTAAGTAAGCTATACCTCAACTAAAGCCAGTATTTTCCAGAACACAATGTCACATGTGATCAAATATTCTGCAACATTCTTGGATTAAATATGTGTGCTAGGCCTGATCCATACCACAAGTAGAACCATTTTTATACAATGTATAATATTAGGGTTCCTAGTATGATCAGATATCCTGCAACACTCTATGTACCTTTTAGAAAGTATGTTGCAAGTGTTTCTCAATAAAAATTTCTCCTCTCTCTCTCTCTCTCTCTCTCTCTCTCTCTCTCTCTCTCTCTCTCTCTCTCTCTCTCTCTCTCTCCCCCTCCCTCCCTCCATCCCCCCCCCCCTCTCTCTCACTCAGTGTGTGTGTGTGTGTGTGTGTGTGTGTGTGTGTGTGTGTGTGTGTGTGTAAGTTACATGGTACCACAGTACATTTATTGACTGTGATCTTGGATCTACACGGCTTTATGGTTGTCAACATACAAATTACTGTTCACTCAGTTGATTTTTGCTTGGAAAAATGGAAGAAAGAGATTGGTTTTCAGGAAAATATAGCACAGAACCTGTTGAAGATAATTCTAGTTGGTTTTCTGAATGTAGTAAATAGAAAGTATGTAATTCTGAAAAGTAATTCATTTAAGATTCATAGATCCTGTCTTGTAAAATAGAATATTACAAAATTCTTGAAGTATTTTAGTATAATAGTGTATCAGGCACTGCTTACATATATTTCCTTGTTTAAGTCACCAATGTAGAACTCACATTTGTGCTTCTTTAAAAGGTATTTTTTTATTTGCTATTTATTTCTTTTGATTTCTCAATAAGGAGATTAACTTCAGGGAAAACAAATGCTAAGACATTTTCAACTTTTATATCTCAAACAACTTATTTTTTAACAATCTTTATAGGTATATATTTTGCCCAAAGAGAGCACGTGCCATTTGAGAACATGAAAAGTCATCAAATTCTCTAGAATTTGAGTTCCGGGCATTTGTGACCTGCCTCAGGTGGGTGACAGGTAAAGAAAGGAAGCTGTCTGCAGAACATATGCATGTAATCTTCATTTCTGAGCCATCTCTATGGAATACTTGGATTTGTGAAAGGGCAAATAATCCGATTGTGTCTAGTATTAGGTTAGTGACTAATAAAAATCAAAACTTAAAATTAATAATGATATGTTGAGTGGAATCTGAACTCTGCAGTAACACTTTTTCAAAACTAGCTTCTGAGTACAAGGTACACTAATCTATTTTGTAGCTGATCAACACACGGGCTTTTCTGTAGAGACTTAGTGACATCCTCTTTAGTCTGCTGCCAAGAGGACAAATTGAACAATTTGGAATCTATGGATGATGTACTGAAAATAGCCCTAGAAAACTAGCTGCTTGAATTTCAGGTCTTGGTATGTCATTTTCTAAGCTTCTTCTTTGTACTCTTCCCTCTCCCTCTTCTTCTTTCTCTTGAATTTGTGTATATGTCAATAAATCAGTATCGAATTAGTATTCTGTTGACCAAATAAATTACAAAAATGTCCAAGTTTAAGAGAAAATACTTATTTATATGAATAAAATCAGGTTTCTCTTTATTCATTTCTTCAATAAATAGTTATTCAGTCATTACTGTATTTCAAGCACATTCCTAGGTTCTGAAGACTTAATAAGAATTGAGAGAAACCTAATAATAAAATGGTCATATTTTTTTCACTGAGTACAAATTTTTATTATGGGGGGTGATACATGTAGATAAATGCAAGGGGTAAGGTTAATATATTAATTAGAGAAGCTAAGAAAATGAGAAATTATGAGTAAACACTTATTTCCAACTGGGTATTCAAACTGATAATGTTCCAATTTACTGGGATATTCTGGAGTTCATAAAAAACTTAGCATTTCTTTCTTTTGGAATTCCTCTGTCTTGACACAAATGATGTGTCCCATTTTAAGTGTGTTGAGTTTTAGAGGTTTGTGCTACATCTCATAGTGATATGTCTTTATTGGCAGTTTAACATACAAGTCTATATCTGTTCAGTGTCTGGATACCATCTTATCTCCTCATTAACTTTTTTATATTATTTATCCCTTCAACTCTGATAAGGTTAATTTTTTGTTATAAATAAACCTTTATTTTTCAAACTTAACAAATCAAAGGAGATATTCCTGTCATTTCTTGGTAGTTCTTTTGATCTATTATTTATATTTTATTGTTATATCATTCAATTAATATTTAGTAAAGATATTTTAATAACTTTGAAGATCAGTAGAGTTAAAAAATGGCAAATGAGATTAATATCAGTCCTGTTCTTATAATGTGTTCACATAATCTGAACAAGGCCGGTTGAGGTAGCACATGTGTGTAGAAGATGCTGAAGGGAGGTAAAAACATCAAGAGGTTGAGGCTAGCCTGAACACAACTCAGTGAAATTACTTGTATGCAGTATGTTAAAATACAAAGACAAATATAAACAGAAGTTATGTATACTATAGAAGGGGTTGTGGCAAGGGTGACTTAAGTTATCCTGTGTTAAATAGTACATCAAAGGTTGCTTTAGTCATCAGGAAGATTATAGCACACTGGATAAGGTTTCAGAAAGAGTGCAGATAAGGAGAAAATTTCACTATTAGTTTAAATGAAATAAGAACCATTTCCATAATTGTTCACATGTGAGAAAATTAAAAAAAAAAAATCGAATGCCATATTGAGATTGAAATTGTTTTTTGCTTTTGTTTCTTTGGCTTGCTTTTTTGTGTGTTTGTTAAGTTGGTTGGTTGGTTTGGTATTAAACCTTATTGGATAGTAACACAGCTCACTAAAATAAAGAATGCGCAAGAAGGGATTATTTTCAGTTATGAGTTGTAAAAGAGATTCAGGCACTTTAAGTGTAAGGCATTTTTTGAATACTTCAAGAAAGATTGAGTAAACAAATGACAATATTAAAGTAGGGGCAATCAGAATTGTCATGGTTGAGCATGGCTAATAATGTGTTTTAGATTGTGTAGGGGATGTGTGATGTTACCAAAACCTAAAGTTGGTCTTTTATAATTGTCAAATGCAAGTAAGGTCAATTACAGAAACAAAATATCTTCCTATTCATAGAAACTTTCTTTGATTTGCCATTATATTTGAGTAATGATGATAGTTTAGGAGTTTAAAATATGGCATAGAGATACTTACTTTGAAATCATTAAAGTATGGATGGTAAAAAAAAAAAAATCAAAGGACCCAGATGGACTGTTTATGAATACTCAGCAAAGAAAAGAACAAACAAAAGAAGCAAACCCTTAGCATGATAAAATTTAAGGAGATGGAACAGGATTATATACTTAAAAAAACTATACAATATTGTCCTAAACTCTATAAGAAACCCTCAGAAATAAAATACACTGTGGAAACAGAAGGAAAAGAATCGTTCAGGAAATATCTAGTAGGAAAAGAGAGGGAAGTCTGGGAAACATGTCATCTCTTTCATTAAATGTTAATTAAGTACTCAACATCTGCTAAGAAAAAAATAAAGAATAAAATGAAGTTCTGATCTCTGATAACATTACAGGCAAGAGACTAGAACAGAATTAGAATTAGTTATAAAACAATATAACAGTTATTAGTAGAAACTGCTTATAAAAATATTTATGGAGACAGTATATTGAAAACAATACAAAAAACATGTTGACAGGAAAGGTTTTGAAGATTTAAGTTCTTCTGATACAGGTCCTTCACTTTCTTAGTTAGAGTCACACCTAGGTATTTCATATGGTTTGTGAATATTGTGAAGGGTATCTTTTCCCTAACTTCTTTCTCCCCATGTTTGTCTTTTGAGTAGAGGAAGGCTACTGATTTGTTTGAGATAATTTTATATCCAGCCACTTTGCTGAACTTGTATATGAGCTGTTGAAGTTCCCTGGTGGAATTTTTAGGGTCACTTACATACATTATCATGTCAAATGCAAACAGTGATGATTTTACTTCTTCCTTTTCAATTTGTATCCCGTTGATTTCCTTTTGCTGTCTAATTGCTCTGGCCAGCAATGAATAAATTGAGGAGGATCTCAGAAAATGGAAAGATTCCCCTTGCTCATGGACTGGAAGGATCAACAATGTAAAAAAGGCCATCTTACCAAAAGCAATCTACAAATTCAGTGCAATCCCCATCAAAATTCCAACCCAATTCTTCATAGAGTTGGAAAGATCAATGTACAATTTCATCTGGAATAACAAAAGACATAGAATAGTTAAATCCATCCTCAACAACAAGAAAACATCTACAGGAATCACCATCCCTGACCTCAAGCTATATTACAAGGTAATTGTGCTAAAAACTGCATGGTACTGGTCCAGTGATAGGCACGGGCATCAATGGAATAGAATAGAAGATCCAGAAATGAGCCCTCGCATATATGTTCACTTGCTTTTTGACAAAGAAGCTCTAAACATTCAATGGAAAAAGGGCAGTTTCTTTAACAAATGGTGTTCGTCCAACTAGAATGAAGGTAGAATGAAAATAGACCCTTTGTTATCTCCTTGTACAAAGCTCAAGTACAAGTGGACCAAAGATCTCCACATTAAACCAAGTACACTGAAACTATTAGAAGAGAAAGTAGGGAAAACCTTAGAACACATAGGCACAGGAGAAAATTTTCTGAACAGAATACCAATGCCTACTGCACTAAGGTCAAATTTTGACAAATGTGACTTAATGAGATTGCAAAGTTTCTGTAAGGCTAAGGACACTGTCAAGAAACCATAATGGCAGTCAATAGATTGGGAAAAGATCTTTACCAACCCCACATCTGATAGAAGCCTAATATCCAAGGTATACAAAGAACTCAAGAAGTTAGACACCAGAGAACCAAACAACCCTATTAAAAATGGGGTACAGAGCTATACAAAAAATTCTCAACTGAGGAATATCGAATGGCTGAGAAGCATCCTAGGAAGTTCTCAACATCATTAGCCATCAGGGAAATGCAAATAAAAACAACCCTGAGATTCCACCTCACACCAACCAGAATGGCTAAGATTCAGATAAGAACATATGCTGGCAAGCAAGCAGAGAAAGAGGAACTGTTGGTGGGTTTGTAAACTGATACAACCACTCTGGAAATAAGTCTGGAGTTTCCTCAGAAAATTAGACATAGTACTACCTGAAGACCCAGTTATTCCACTTAACCTACGAAATAAGATAATCTTCAAAATACTGTTCAAAGTAACAGAGACCATAGAAAACCTGTGAATCTTATGATAAAATTATATTTATTGAAGCACACTGAGTTTCCTGTTTAAATACAATGATGCTTAGATACCATTATGATGTCTAAGATATGATGTAATTCAATAGATGTGTTGATGGCTTTGGTAGAATATTTGCATACAAGAAAGGAAAGTCCAAATCTAGAGTAAATTTTCTCAAGTAAGAAGGAAAAAAAAAGTTCACTTTTCATCATGAGTAAGGTCACTTATTAAACCCAAGTTACTTCTTCAGTATCATTTACATCCATAATGATGATATTAATATATGAAATTCTTCCAGGAAAGTCACAGTGCTTTAGTTCACTATACTACTACAAGAGATGTCTCTTACTGATATAACTTGTGACTTTGCACTCTAAAACTCTCATCTCTACAAGGTAGAAAGCCACCACCAACAGAATAAAAGAGATAGAAGACAGAATTGCATGTATACAAGATACAGTATAAAAATATTGATACATTGTTCAGAGAAAATGCCAAATCTAAAATGTACATTAAACAAAAAATTCAGGAAATTTAAAACACTATGAGAGACAAAACCTGTGAATTATAGGTAAGAAGAAGAAATTTTTCAGCTCAAAGCGAAAGAACTTCTTCAACAGTATTAAATAACTAAATGTCTTTAAACTAAGAAAGAAATGCCTATAAAGATAAAAGAAGCTTAGAGAACAGCAAAAAGATTAGACCAGAAAAGGAAATCCTCTCACATTATAATAAATACACTAAGTGTACAAAAAAAAGTTTTTAAAAGCAGGAAGGAAGGGAAAAGCGCCAAGTACCACATAATGGAAGAACTATCAAAATTATGCCTGAAATCTCAACAGATACAATAAAATTTAGAAGGACTTGGAGAGAAGTCATACAGACAATAAATAACCAGAGTTATCAGCTCAGACTATTATTCTGAGCAATATTCTCAATCACCATAGGTAGGGAAACCAAGATATTTCATGAGGAAACTAATTTAAAACTATATATTTCTACTAACCCATCCCTGTAGAGAATATTAGAAGGAAAACACCAACACAAGAGGGAAAGCTACAACTAAGGAAAACCAAGAAATTAATCATCTAACAACAATTTCAAAAGAAGAGAAATACACAAATATGATACCCTTGCAAACAAGAAAAATAAATGAAACCAACAATCATTAATTTTTAATATCTCTCAACATCAATGAACTCAATAAAAAGATACAGGCTAAGAGAGTAGATTGATAAAGAGGATCCAGTGTACTGCTGCATAAAAGAAACACACCTCAATAAAAAAGATAGCCTTTAATATAAAGATCTTAATTTTTTTTCAAGAAGACAGATAACAGTAGATATTGTAGTATCTAATAAAATAGACATTCATCCAAAAGGTATCAAAACAGCGAAAGGACACTTCATACTCATCAAAGAAAAATTCACTAAGCTGATGTGTAAATTCTAAACATCTTTGCCCCAAATACAAAGGAACCCTCATTTATGAAAAGAAATATTACTAAGTTTAAATCACATATTGAACCACAACAGTTAATAGTGTGGAACTAAAATACCCCATTGGAACCAAAGGACAGGTCATAAAAACAGAAACTACACAGAGAAATAATGATGCTAACAGATGTTATCAAGCAGATAGAATTTTGTAGAACCTTTCACTGAAACACAAAAAAGAAAAATGTATATTCTTCTCATCATTTCTACAAAGTTGACCATGTATTCAGTCACAAAGCAGGCCTCAACAGAAAAAAAGAGGTTTACAGTAACACCTTGCATCTTATCAGATATTTATGGATTAATGTTGGAATTCAAAAACAGAAGTCTACAGTCTATGGAAACAGAATAATTCTACACTCAGTTATCAAAGAAGAAATAAAGAAACCATAGACTTTCTAGAATTTAAGAAAAACTAAGGTAAAACATATTAAAAATTCGGGGACTCATTGAAGCAGAGCTAGGATAAAAGTTTATTTTATTTAACAACTTTAATTTACAAAACAAAGATAAATGAACAGATTTTAAACATTTTTTGCTTAAAATTATACATTTTTGTCAGTACTTTTTTCAGATTTTAACATAATTTTTACATAAAACTATATGAATATATTTTTTTTAGTCAGTACTTGATTTTTTTCAAGTTTTGATACTATGCCTTGAAGACTTAATAGTTGCAATGAGCATAAAGTACATGTAAAACAAAATGTAATAATTTCAGTGTATCTGGTTTAATGTGGAGATCTTTGATCCACTTACACTTGAGCTTTGTACAAGGAGATAAGAAAGGGTCTATTTTCATTCTTTTGCATGCTGAGTGCCTGTTTGACCACCACCATTTGTTGAATAGGCTGTCCTTTTTCCATTGAATGTTTACTGCTCCTTTGTCAAAAATCAGGTGACCATATACATGAGGGCTTATTTCTGGATCTTCTATTCTATTCCATTGATCTACATGCCTATTTCTGTACCAGTACCATGCAGTTTTCAGCACAATTGCCTTGTAATATAGCTTGAGGTCAGGAATAGTGATTCCCACAGATGTTTTATTGTTGTTGAGGATGGATTTCGATATTCTAGGTCTTTTGTTATTCCATATGAAATTGCACATTGATCTTTCCAATTCCATGAAGAACTGGGTTGGAATTTTGATGGGGATTGCATTGAATCTGTAGATTGCTTTTGGTAGGATGGCCATTTTTAAGATGTTGATTTTTCCAATCCATGAGCATGGGAGATCTTTCCATTTTCTGAGATCCTCCTCAATTTCTTTCTTTAGAGGTTTGAAGTTCTTGTCATATAGGTCCTTCACTTGCTTAGTTAGAGTCACACCAAGGTATTTCATAGTTTTTGTGACAATTGTGAAGGGTACCTTTTCCCTAATTTCTTTCTCCACATGTTTGTCCTTTCAGTATAGGAAGGCTACTGATTTGTTCGAATTAATTTTGTATCCAGCCACTATGCTGACCTTGTTTATCAGCTGTAGGAGTTCTCTGGTGGAATTTTTGGGGTCACTCAAGTACACTATCATGTCATCGGCAAAGAGTGATGTTTTTATCTCTTCCTTTCCGATTTTTATCCCCTTGATCTACTTTTGCTGTCTAATTGCTCCAGCAAGGACTTCCAGTACTATGTTGAATAGGTAGGGGGAGAGTGGGCAGCCTTGTCGAGTCCCTGATTTTAGTGGGATTGCTGCAAGTTTCTCGCCATTAAGTTTGATGTTGGCTGTTGGTTTACTGTATATTGCTTTTATTATGTTTAAGTATGGACCTTGGATTCCTGTTCTTTCCAGTTCTTTTAACATGAGGAAGTGTTGGATTTGTCAAATTTTTCTCAGCGTCTAGTTAGATGACCATGTGATTTTGATCTTTGAGTTTGTTTATATGGTGGATTACTTTGATAAATTTCCTTATGTTAAACCATCCCTGCATCCCAGTGATGAAGCCTACTTGGTCATGATGAGTGATCGTTTTGATGTGTTCTTAGATTCGGTTTGCAAGGAGTTTGTTGAGTATTTTAGCATCAGTGTTCATAAGTGAGTTTGGTCTGAAGTTCTCTTTCATTGTAGGTTCTTTGTGTGGTTTAGGTACTAGGGTTATTGTAGCCTCAAAAAATGAGTTAGGTAGTATTCTATCTGATTCTATCTTCTGGAATACTTTGGAGAGTATTGGTGTTATGTCCTCAATTAATGTCTGATAAAATTCTGCACTGAACCTGTCTGGACCTGTTTTTTTTTTTTTTTTTTTTTTTTTTTTTTGGTTGGGAGGCTTTTGATGACTTCTTCCTTCTATTTCTTTAGGTGTTCTAGGGTTATTTAGATGGTTTATTCGTCCTGGTTTAACTTTGGGATCAAGTATCTGTCTAGGAATTCGTCCATTTCCTTCAGATATTCCAATTTTGTGGAGTATAAGTTTTTGTAGTAGGATCTGATGATTTCTTGAATTTCCTCATTTTCACTCGTATGTCTCCACTTTCCTTTCTGATTTTGTTAATTTGTATACTCTCATATGCCCTCTATTTAGTCTGGCTAGGGGTTTATCAATCTTCATGCTTTTCTCAAAGAACCAACTCTTGGTTTTGTTGATTTTTTCAATGGTTCTTTTTGTTTCTATTTGGTCTATTTCTGCCCTAATTTTGATTTATTCTTGCCATCTACTCTTTTTGGGTATATCTGCTTTTTTTTGTTCTAAAGCTTTTAGCTGTGCTGTTAGGTTGCTGATGTAAACTCTCTCCAGTTTCTTTTTGGAAGAACTTAGGGCTATGAGTTTTCCTCTCAGTACTGCTTTCATTGCATCCCATAGGTTTGTGTATGTTGTGTTTTCGTTTTCGTTGAATTCTAGAAAATCCTTAATTTCTTTGTTTATTTCTTCTTTGACCCCACTATTGTTTAACAGAGTGTTGTTTAGTTTCCATGTGAATGTGGGCTTTTTGTTGTCTTTGTTGTTGTTAAAGACCAGCCTTAGACCATGGTGATCTGAGAGGATGCATGGGAATATTTCAATCTTCTTATATCGATGGAGGCTCGTTCTGTGTCCAATTATGTGGTCAATTTGAGAGAAGGTGCCATGCGGAGGTGAGAAGAAGGTTTATTCTTTTACTTTGGGAGAGTATGTTCTGTATATATGTATTAATTCTAGTTGGTTCAAAGTCTCTGCTAGTTTTGCAGTGTCCTTGTTCAGTTTCTGTTTCCCTGATCTGTCCATTGGTGAGAGTGGGGAATTAAAGTCTCTCACTATTATTGTGTGGGGTGAAATGTATTTTTTGAGCTTTAGTAGGGTTTCTTTTATGAATGTGGGTGATTTTTTTATTTGGAGCATATATGTTAAGGATTGAGAGTTCCTCCTGACAGATTTCTCCGGTAATGAGTAAAAAGTGTCCTTTCTTATCTTTTTTGATAACTTTTGGTTGGAAATTTAATTTATTCGATATTAGAATAGCCACTCCAGCTTGCTTCTTGGAGCTGTTTGCTTGGAATGTTTTTTCCCACCCTTTTACTCTGAGATAGTGTTTGTCTTTGTCTCTGAGATGGGTTTCCTGTATGCACCAAAAGGCTGGATTTTGTTTATGTATCCAGTCTGATAGTCTATGTCTCTTTATTGGGGAGTTGAGTCCATTTATGTTAATAGATATCAAGGAATAGTTGTTTCTGTTTCCTGCCATTATTGCTTTTTTGGGTTGCGTTGTGTCTGTGTTTTTTTCTTCTTTTAGTTTTCTTGTTTAGGAGTTTTCTTGTTTTTACTAGGCTGTATTTTCCCTCATTGTATTGGGTTTTCCACCTATAATTCGTTGTAGTGCTGTGTTTGTGGTCAGGTATTGTGTAAATTTTGATTTGTCTTGAAATATCTTCATCTCTACATCAATGGTGATTGATGGTTTTGCTGGGTATAGCAGCTTGGGCTGGCACTTGTGCTATCTTAGGGTATGCATGAAGTCTGTCCAGGCTCTTCTAGCTTTCATAGTCTCTGTTGAGAAATCAGGTGTGATTCTGATTGGCCTGCCTTTATATGTTACCTGACCTTTTTCCCTTACTGCTTTTAGTATTCTTTCTTTGCTTTGGGCACTTGATGTTTTTACTATTATGTGTCGGGAGGTATTTCTTTTCTGGTCCAACGTATTTGGAGTTCTGAAGGCTTCTTTTATGCTCGTGTTAATCTCATATTTGAGGGTAGGGAAGTTTTCTTCTAAGATTTTGTTGAAGATATTTACTGTGCCTCTTAGTTGGTACTCTTTTCCCTCTTCTATTCCTCTTATCCTTAGGTTCGGTCTTCTCATTATGTCTTGGATTTCCTGGACATTTTGGGTTAGGAGCTTTTTGTTTTTTGCATCTTCTCTGGCTGTTTTGTCTATGTTTGCAATGTTGTCTTCTGCCCCCGAGATTCTCTCTTCGATCTCTTGTAATCTATTGGAAATGCTTGCTTCTGTGACTCCTGATTTCTTTTTTTTTTTTTTTTTTTTTTTTTTTTTTTTTTTTTTTTTTTTTTTTGGTGTTCTGCCTCTAGGGTTATCTCTTTTAGCGTTTTCTTCATTGTGTCAATTTCCGTTTTAATTTCCCTCTTCCATTCCTTTATTTCCTTGGTTCTGTTTTCCTCTAGTTCTTTGAGTTCTTTGAGTGTTTTTGTTGTTTCTTCTTTAAAAGCTTCTGAATCTTTTTGCTTTTCCTCTCTTTCTTGTTTAAGTATCTCTATCAGCATCTTGAGGTATGATTTCATGTCTGTGTCTTCTTTTTCTGGAGTGTTTGTAATTCCGATGTTTGCTGTTATGGGAGAGCTGGGTTCTGGTGTTTCTAGATTGTCTTGGTTTTTTTGGGATATACTCTTTCCCTTTCCTCTTGCCATTTTGTTGTCAGTGATATGTTCTTGCCTTTCTCTTGTATCTGGTCTGTGTCCCTGGATCTCCACTGTTCCAGGTGTCAGATGGGCTGAGCCCTGTTCTATGCCTCAGAGTCGTCGGGTGGGAACAGAAGTTCCAAAGTTCAGTTCCTGGTCACTGGCTCAGGCAGGGCAGGGTAGGGCAAGGCTGGGGGTGCACTTTCCGTGTGCACTCCGCAGAGATCTTTCTGCTCCCCGGCAGCCCAGGTCTCCCACCCACTAGTTGCTCAGCCTCTACAAGCCGCTGTTCCGTGTGGCAGATGGGCCAGGCTCCGCTCTGCGTCGTGAAGTCGCTGCCGGGTGGAGACAGAAGTTATAATTTTCTGTTCCTGGTCGCTGGATCAGGCAAGGCAGGGCAGGGCAAGGTAGCGGGTGCACTTTCCCTGTGCACTCCACAGAGATCCCTCAGCTTTCCTGCAGCCTAGGTCTCCCACTCACCAGTTGTTCAGCCTTTTCGAGCTGCCATTCTGGGTGGCAGATGGGCCGGGCTCCGCTCTGCGTCCTGAAGTCGCTGCTGGGTAGAAACAGAAGTTCTTTTTTTTTTTTTTTTAAACGACTTTATTTTGCAAAACAAAGATAAATGTAAAGATTTTAAACATTTTTTGCTTAAAATTATACATTTTTGTCAGTACTGTTTTTTCAGACATTAAAATAAATTTTACATAAAACATTGTGAGTATGTTTTTTAGTCAGTACTTGATTTTTTTCAAGGGCTTGACAGTATGCATTGAAAACGTACTAGTTGCAATAAGCGTAAAGTACATGCAAAACAAAACGCAACATGGAAATAGTCAAAATCTTCTTGTTTTGTGAATATATGTATATTTTTTGTTTTCTTTATTTCTTGGACTTCATACAGTCTGTGAGTTGTTTCTGGGGGAGTGCAAGCCTCTGGGGTTAGCATCCCACTATCAGTGACTGCATATTATGTCTGTTCTTTTGTGACTGGGTTATCTCACTCAGGATGATCTTCTCTAGATGCAGCCATTTTCTTAAGAATTTGGTTAAGTCATTGTTTCTGGTGGCTGAGTAGTATTCCATTGTGTATATATACCACAATTTTTGTATCCATTCGTCTTCTGAAGGACATCTGGGTTCCTTCCAGCTTCTGGCTATTATAAATAGAGCCGCTATGAACATTGTGGTGCATATATCTTTGTTGTGTATTAAAGTGTCTCTGGGGTATATGCCCAGAAGTGGAATAGCTGGGTCTTCAGGTAGTACTATATCCAATTTTCTGAGGTATCGCCAGACAGATTTCCAGAGTGGTTGTATTAGCTTGCAACCCCACCAACAGTGGAGAAGTGTTCCTCTTTCTCCGCAGCCTCGCCAGCATCTGCTGTCATCTGAGTTTTGGATGTTGGCCAATCTGACTGGTGTGAGGTGGAAGGAAACAGAAGTTCTAATTTTCTCTTCCTGGTCGCTGGATCAGGCAAGGCAGGGCAGGGCAAGGCAGGAGATGCACTTTCCGTGTGCATTCCGCAGAGATCTCTCTGCTCCCCGGCAGCCCAGTTCTCCCACCCACCAGTTGCTCAGCCTCTACGAGCCGCCTTTCCGGGTCAAGATAAAAGTTTATAGCACTAAGTGCCTCCATAAAAAAATATTTCTCATACCAGCAACTTAACAACACACCCAAAAGTTGTAAAAGGAGTAAGACATGAAGTAATCAAATTCATTGCTGCAATAAATCAATTAGAAACGAAGAGAAAAAAATCAGCAAAACCAAGAGTTTGAGTTTTTTGAGAAAATCAACAATATAGACAAACTCGTAGCCAAGCTAAATAAACAGTAAAGAGATAATAAATTAACAAAATCAGAAATGAAAAAGGAGACAAAAGAGCAGAAATTTAAGAAATTTCAGAAATCAATAGTGATTACTTCAAAAGCCTATACTCCACAAATTTAGTATCTCTAAACAACATTAATGATGTTTTAGACAGATACCATATGGCAACATTAAAACAATATGAGGTAAGCTATCTAAAGAGCCCTATTATACCTAAGCAAATGGAAGAGATAATCCTGTCATGAGGAAATCTAATCTCCTCACATGGGGCACCAATGTTGTTAAAAGATGAGGTCCCAGGTTTTGTTACCAATTATTTTTTCATACAACTTTATTTAAAAAAAGAGAGATACATGTACAGATTTTAGAAGCATTTTGGCATAAAACTATATGAATATATTTTATCAGTACTTGATTCTCTTAGAGGTTTGATTGTATGCATTGATATCTTACTAGTTACCATAAGCATAAAATACATGTAGAATAGAACAGAACATGGAAACAGTCAGAGTTTTCTTGGTGTGTATAGATTAAACATAATGATTTTTAAATACTAAAAATTGCCACAAGGCTATATTATTAGCTGTTGGATTACTAATGTTTTAAGGTCCAGGTGTTCCACACTCTGATTAGGTGCTATACACTATTTTTTTTTCTAAGAAGGACCTTTGTTTTGGTTTTTTTTTTTTTTTTTTTTTTTGAGTTTCATATGGCCTGTGAGTTGTTTCTGGGGTATGCAAAGCTTTCTGGGGCTAGTATCCAATTATCAGTGACTGAATATTATGTCTGTTCTTTTGTGACTGGGTTACCTCACACAGGGTAATATTCTATGCATCCATTTTCATAGGAATCTCATGAAGTCATGGTTTCTAATAGCTGAGTAGTACTCCATTGTGTAAATATACCAAAATTTTTGTATCTATTCATCAACCGAACAACATCTGGGTTCTTTCCAGCTTCTGACTATTATACAGTCTGTGAGTTGTTTCTGGGGGAGTGCTTCTGACTATTATAAACAGGGCTGCTATGAACATTGTGATGCATGTGTCGTTGTTGTATGTTGAAGTGTCTTTGGGGTATATGCCCAGAAGTGGAATAACTGGGTCTTCAGGTAGTACTATGTCCAATTTTCTGAGGTATCGCCAGACTGATTTCCAGAGTGGTTGTATTAGCTTGCAAAACCCACCAACAGTGGAGAAGTGTTCCTCTTTCTCTGCATCCTTACCAGCATCTGCTGTCATCTAATTTTTTGATCATAGCCATTCTGACTGGTATAAATAGAGTGTGTGTGGTAGGGTATGGCTCATGGAGGTGCCATGAGGCCTAGAGGCAATGGAGATGCCTCTTGGGGGCCCATGTTGGGAATCTCTTCCCTCGAGGGACCATCCACATGATGGTATAGTACAGAATGGAGATTTATTTATGTCATGGAGTAGTTAAGAGGGCAGTAAACGCAGAGAGAGAGAGAGAGAGAGAGAGAGAGAGAGAGAGAGACAGACAGAGAGAGAGAGACAGACAGAGAGAGACAGAGAGAGACAGAGCGAGGGGAGAGGAGGGGAGGGGAGGGAAG
This sequence comes from Micromys minutus, assembly GCF_963924665.1. Classification (NCBI taxonomy): domain Eukaryota; kingdom Metazoa; phylum Chordata; class Mammalia; order Rodentia; family Muridae; genus Micromys; species Micromys minutus. Next base: position 117,847,831 of record NC_137970.1, on the reverse strand, counting down.
GAGAGGGGAGGGGGGAGGGAAGGGGAGACAAGTGGAGGGGAGGGGAGGGGTGAGGGGAGGAGTAGAGGCCAGCCATGAGCATTTGGGGGGGAAGGGGGAGAGGGGTGGTAAGGGTGGGAAAGCAAGAGACTAAGAGAGAGCAAGAGAAGGGTAAAAAGAGAGAAAGCATGGTCAAGCATCCCCTTTTATAATGTCAGGTAACTGGGTCAGAGCAATAGCCAGATAACTGACTGGTGGGGTTTACAGAATCCCAACAACTATAACTTCAGTCTCTCAAAAAATTTTGATAAAAATGGAGAGATCTCCAGTGCTCATGAATTGGCAGAATTAACACAGTAAAAATGACTGTCTTACCAAAGGAAATCTACAGATTCAATGCAGAACCAGTGAAAGTGAGACAAAAAAACAAAAAAAAAACAAAAAAACAAAACAACAACAACCACTAACACATAATGGAGAAGACAGTTTCAATATGCATGCTTTATTTTTCTGCGTGCTTCTTTCTTTGTTCTGTCTTTTCAAACAACTCAGCTTCTAACCACTTGCTTTCTCATCGGTTTGCTTCTGAGATTGGGCAGAGCTTGTGTACATATTTTTAGGTGGTCATCTTTTGTCTAAGCTTACTTGTGAGCAGGGGAGGAACTTAGGGAGTGGCTGATCTGGCTAGAGTCTATATCTCCTGCTTCTATAAAGGCAGAATTGGAGTGTGGTTAGAGCTTTGTAAGGCTGTGCTACTTTGGCAGCATTAAGACAGAGTGGGTTTCCAAACCCGAGAGTTCAAAAAGTACCTTCTGTTTTGTATCTACGTTCATATACGTTCTGGGCTTGCACTGATCTTAATTGGTTTGTTATCCCAGCATAGCTGATCTGCCCCACATACTGTGTTTTTCTATGTTGTATAGTAGCCTAAGAAATATAAATCTTTTATTAATGATTACTATATTGCCCTTGATTATAACCTAATCACTCATTCATATTTCATATAAAAGAGTAATCATGGAAATAAATATCAAAATATATAAACTTACTTTTTGTTTTAATAAAACTTCTGTGCAAACACTTGGTTTATATCTTGACTTTGTGCTTATTTATAGCTAAATGTTTTGAAGATAGAACTTAGAAGAAATAAAACTATTATCAAAAATAATGTGGCATAGAAGCTGGAGTGATAACATCTTATATTTCTATTATTACATGCAATAATAATAAAATTTGGTCATACTTAAAAGGTTCTAGGAAATATTTAGAAATAGTTACGCACCAGGTATATGCTTGAAAATAAAGAAAATGAAGAATATTAATAATTACAATAATGTATGTGCTGTGTGTTTCATTCACCAGAAAAATATACATATTAAGCTCAGAAATTTTCATGAGGTATATGTCAATCCTTTTTATTTCTTTCACATGCTCATATTCACAACTGGATACTAATTACATACCAAATTCTTTTACTAAAATAGACTTATTAGACATTTGTCATATTTTGGCTGCAAATCATAGGAAAAATAAAGTGGAATCTTCTAACCCTAACCCTAACCTAACCCTAACCCTAACCCTAACCCTAACCCTAACCCTAACCCTAACCCTAACCCTAACCCTAACCCTAACCCTAACCCTAACCCTAACCCTAACCCTAACCCTAACCCTAACCCTACATCCTTATATTCTATTGTCTTGGTACAGGATTATTCTCTGCAAGCTACTGAAAAGGAATGTTCCACCAATCCAGCCACAAACAAGTTGAAGTACAATAGTTTCTTGGTTTCAAGGCATGCTAATGAAATGGTAGCACAAATCAAGTAGGAACATCTCATTTAAATTAAGGACCACTCATATACATGTCTGCATCAAGTCCTTTGCATATATATTATGGCTTCCAGTTTAGTGTTTTGTTTTTACCAGTTCTCAGACTGTGCAAATGAATGGACCTCTTAGGTTTCTTCTGCATTCTCTTAGGCTCTTTTCTTTTTGTTTGATTATTCCAATTACAATTTGTTAATTTAATATCACTTTATTATTATCCTTCTTTGTTTTCTAATGGGATACAGAAAGGTAGTGGATCTCGACAGTAAAGGATGTAAGGAAGGAATGGGAGCATAAGAGGAAGGAGAACCTGTTATTAGGATATACTGTGTGAGAAAAATCTCTATTTTTAATGAACAAAAAGTTCTGGAAAGTTTAGGAATATGTAGAGCATATATTAAAATAATAAACCCCATAACTGACATCATATCAAATGGAGAAAAATGGAGATCGCTGCTTCTAAATTCAGGAGCTAAATAAACATGTCCATCCTTTTAATCAGTAAAGAGCCAAAATTCTTAGCTACATCAATAAGACAATCTAAAGACATAAAATGTATAACACTAAGAAGGAAAGAAGTCACACTCTCCCTATGTGCCTATAATGAGATTCTTTACTTAGAAGACCATGTAAAGTCTATTAGAAAGCTTTCGGGCTTAATAAAACTTTTTCTAAAACTAAAATAAACAAAAATAAATTCTAAAATGGATTTTCTGCTTCAAACAACTGTGCTTTTGAAGAAGGAAATCCACATGACCTGAGGCTTTGCCAACATAAAAGCTGTGGATCCAAATGGAGACTTCAGTGTAATCTTAACAGGATTCATTTGTTTACATCATTCCTCCTCCTGATTTCCTCTAAATGCTAAGGTGCAATGTGCATGCTCTTTTATTAATGCATTAGCTTCCTACCGTTTCCATTCTATACACAAATACTAGGTAAGCTATTAGCTTCAAAGATGTAAGAGGCATAGCATAAAATATTTAATAATGATGATAAACTGTTCAATGTTTAAAGTTATTGCAAAATTGAGGCAATGCATTTCACCTGTAAGAATTTTATGATAACCATATTGAATCTACTTCTGAAATAGATCACTCTAAATAGGTGTGGAAGTGGGGAAATATGCAATTAATTTAAAAAGAAACAAATATAGACACCTACCTCACTGGACAAAATGTATATTTTCTTTCATTCATATTATAAACAATTTTTCCATGGAATACATTTTTCTCATCAATTCCATTTATCACATATACTTCTCTGTGTTTTTCTATTTCTCCATCTCTAATTAATAATTAAAGAAACAGAGATATTTGAACTACTATTCCCTATTGCATATTTCAATATACTTCAACTCACTGTTCCTTGTAGAGCCAAAAAATATGTGTTCTCTCTTTTCCATATAGAGAATAAATTGCTAGTTTTATAACTTCGAATCCAGTGTCAGTTCCTTGCCCAATACATAATGCTTTGTCTGGTCTTTTTTCTAAGCCGGACTCAGACTGCTCCAGTGCCTCAAAAGGCTTCTGTAAATCTTTGAAGAGCTTTGCAGAACTGAGCTGAGCGCTATAATAAAAAGTCTGCATTCGGTAATTCTGGTTGTTTTATCATTTCAATACAAACTTAAAGTTATTGCCTTTTACACTTTCTAAAACTTTGAAGTAACTCTGTCGTTTTATAAGTTTCAGTGCATCCCAAGCATCCAGAAATGCACAAATGAGATTGCAGATATTTTAATCATCACACAAACAGAAATACTGCTATACTTGAATCAAAACAATTTCCAGATACAATTATCATCATAGTTATACTCAGTGACATCCTTTGTTTTATTCATGTGATTATATCTTTCTAAAATTAAATTTATACTGTGTGATATATAAGAAATTGTCATAAGCACAATTCATTATATTAGCTCATTTGCGTTCTAGTTCTCTGTGGTAAAGAAGACAGTACTATACCCATGATACAAATGCCCAATCTCAGGCAAGAAAAAAAAAGGTGATTTTAGTCAAATTTCAAATTTCTCAATATATCATGATTTGAATTTCTTACTGGGCTTATATTTAAAATTCTTTAAAATTGATCATCTTTCCCTCAGAAATATTATAGCTTCCCTTATATCTATCTTCTGGCTAACAGTTATGTTTTCTGAATTATTTTTAAATAGGTCATTTGAATTTTTACTCATGACTGTTTCTGTGGACATGCACATAATGTTGGTGTGTGTGTGTGTGTGTGTGTGTGTGTGTGTGTGTGTGTGTACACATGTGTGCACATGCTTGCAGATAAACATGGAAGATACAAGAGAGTAACAGATGCCCACAAGTTGGAGGTTTAGGTATTGCTAGCCACCTGATATAGGTGCTAGGAACAGAACTCAACTTCTCTCTCTAATGAATAAACATTTTTTTCTTTTTCTGTCTTTTTTTTTTCTAAGAAGGACAGAGGCATCCACAATTTCATCTTCCTTCATTTTGAGCTTCATATGATTTGTGAGTTGTTTCTTTGATGATCAGAGCATTCTAGAGCTAGTATTCAATTATCACTGACTGAATATCAAATGTGTTCTTTTGTAACAGGGTTAGCTCACTCAGCATGATATTCTTTAGATATATCCCTTACCTAGGAATTTCATAAAGTAATTGTCTCTAACAGTTGAATAGTACTCCATTATGTAAATGTACAACAATTTTTGTTTCTATTTATATACTGAATAACATCTGGGTTCTGTCCAGTGTCAAGCTATTATAAATAAGGCTGCTATGAACACAGTGGAGCATGTGTCCCTATTATATATTAGAGTATCTTTGGGGTATATGCCCAGAAGTGGAATAACTGGGTCTTCAGGTAGGACTATGTCCAATTTTTTGAGGAACCACCAGACTGATTTTCAGAGTGGTTGTACCAGCTTACAACCCCACCAACAGTGGAGAAGTGTCCCTCTTTCTCCACATCCTCACCAGCATCTGCTGTCTTCTGAAATTTTGATCTTACCCATTCTGACTGCTGTGAGATGGAATCTCAGGGTTGTTTTGATTTGCATTTCCCTGATGACTAGGGATGTCAAGCACTTCCTTAGATGCTACTCAGCCATTTGATATTCCTCAGGTGAGAATTTGTTGTTTAGCTCTGTACCCCATTTTTAATAGGATTGTTTGGTTAAGATCCTTTTCCAGTCTGTTGGCAGATGTTTGCTTTTCTTGACAGTGTCCTTAGCCCTACAGAAACTTTGAAATCTTTTGGGGTCCCATTTATGGATCCTTGGTCTTAGAGCATAGGTCATTAGTCTTTTGTTAAGGAAATTTTCCCCCATGCCTATGTGTTCTAAGTTTTCCCTCACTTCCTGTTCTAATAGTTTTAATGTACCTGGTTTATGTGGAGATCTTTGATACACTTGCACTTGAGCTTTGTACAAGGAGATAAGAAGGGTCAATCTGCATTCTTCCTCATGCAGACTGCTAGTTAAAACACCACCATTTGTTGAAGAGGCTGTCCTTTTCCCATTGAAAGTTATTAGCTTTTTGGTCAAAGATCAAGTGGCCATATGTGTGAGGCTTCTTTTCTGGATCTTTAATTCTGTTCCATTGATCTACCTGCCAAATTCTATACCATTACCATGTGATTTTAAGCAAAGTTGCTTTTAAATATAGCTTGAGGTCAGGGATGGTGATTCCAGCAGAAGTATTCTTGTTCTTGAGAATAAATTTTGCTAGCATGGTTTTTTATTATTCCAGATGAATGTGCACATTGCTCTTTCCAGCTCTATGAAGAATTGAGTTGGAATTTTGAAGGGGATTGCATTGAATCTATAGATTGCTTTAGATAAGATGGCCATTTTTACAATGTTGATCTATCCAATCCATAAGCATGGGAGATCTTTCCATCTTCTGAGATCTTCAATTTCCTTCTTCAGAGGTTTGAAGTTCTTGTCATACAGATCTTTCACTTCCTTAGTTAGGGTCACACCGAGGTATTTCATATTTTTTTGTGACTATTGTAAAGGTATCTTTTCCCTAATTTATTCTCAGCATGTTTATCCTAAGAGTAGAGGAAGGTTAAGAATTTGTTTGAGTTACTTTTATATCCAACCACTTTGGTGAAGTTGTTTATCAACTGTAAAAGTTCTCTGGTGAAATTTTTGGGGTCACTTATGTATACTAACATCATTAGCAAATCATGATATTTTTACTTCTTCCTTTCTGATTCATATTCTTTGAATTCCTTTTGTTTTCTAATTGCTCTGGCCAGGACTTCCAGTACCATATTGAATAGGTAGGGGGAGAGAGAACAGCCTTGTCTAGTCCCTCATTTTAGTGGGATTGCTTCAAGTTTCTCATGGTTTAGTTTGATGTAGGCTACTTCTTAGCTGTACACTACTTTTACTATGTTTATGTATGGGCCTTGGAATCCTGCTCTTTCCAAGTCTTTTAAAATGAAGGGATGTTGAATTTAAGCAAATGATCTCTCATTATCTATTGAGATAATCATGTGTTTTTTTTTTTTGAGTTTGATTATATGGTGGATTATGTTGATGAATTTCCATATAATGAACCATCTCTGCATCCCAGGAATGAAGCCTACTTGATTATGTTAATGATTCCTTGGATGTGTTCTTAGATTTTGTTTGCAAGATCTTTATTGAGTATTTTTGCATCAATTTACATAAGTGAGATTGGTCTGAAGTTTTCTTTCCTTGTATGGTCCTTCTGTGGTTTAGGAATGAGTGTAATTTTAGCTTCCAAGAATGAGTTGAGTAGGGTTCCCCTATTCTCTATTTTGTGGAATAGTTTGAACAGTATCAGTAGTAGATGTTCTATGCAGTTCTGATAGAATTCTGCAATGAACCCACCTGGTCCTGGGCCTATTTTGTTTCGGAGACTTTTGATGACTGCTTTTATTTTTTTTAGGTGTTATGAGACTGTTTAGATGGTTTATCTGATCTTGATTTAACTTTGGTATTTGGTATCTGTCTAAAAATTAGTCCATTTCCTCTAGTTTTTTTCAGTTTTGTTGAGTACAGGCTTTGGTATTAAGATCTGATGATTTTTTTGAATTTCCTCAGTTTTTGTTGTTAGATCTGGTTTTGCTAATTTTGATACTTTCTCTAGCTAAGGGTTTATCGATCTTGTTGATTTTCTCAACAAACCAGCTCCTGTTTTTTGGGTTTTTTTTTTTTTTTTTTTTTTTTTTTTTTTTCTTTTGTTTTGTTTATTCTTTGTAAGGTTTATGTTTCTACTTGGTTGATTGCTGCTCTGAGTTTGATTATTTTCTGACATCCAATTCTCTTGTGTGTATCTGCTTCTTTTTGTTCTGGAGCTTTAAGGTGTGCTGTTTAACTGCTAGTGTATGCTCTCTCTAGTTTCTTTTTGGAAGCACTCAAATCTATGAGTTTTCTTCTTAGTACTGCTTTCATTGAATTTTATAAGTTTGGGTATGTTGTGCCTTCATTTTTCTTAAATTCTAAAATATTCTTAATTTCTTTGTTCATTTCTTTCTTGACTATGTTATGGTTCAGTAACATTTTGTTCAGTTTCCATGTGTACATGGGATTTTTGGTGTCTTTGTTGTTATTAAAGACCAGCCTTATTCCATGGTGATCTGATAGGATGCATGGGAGGATTTCAATCTTCTTATATCTGTTGATGCTTGTTTTGTGAACTGACTATAAGGTCAATTTCTGAGAAGGTGCTGTGAGGTGCTGAGGAGAAGGTGTATTCTTCTGTTCTCAGATGAAATGTTCTGTAGATGTCTGTTAATTACAATTGGTTCATAACCTCTGCTAGTTTCACTGTGTCTCTGATCAGTTTTTGCTTCCATGATCTGTCCATTGATGAGAGGGAGTGTTGAAGAATCCCACTATTATTGTGTGCTGTAATATATGTTTTGAGCTTTAATAGATTTTGTTTTGTGAATGTGGGTGCCCTTGTATTAGGAACATATATTTTCAGGATTGAGAATTCATCAAGATAATTTTTTCCTGTGATGAGTAAGAAGTGTCCTTCCTTCTCTTTTTTGATACTTTTTGGTTATAAATCTATTTTATTCAAAATTAGAATGTCTACTCCAGCTTGTTTTTTGGGGCCATTTGCTTGGAAAGTTCTTTCCCAGCCATTTACTCTGAGGTGGTGTCTATGTTTTGTTTGTTTTTTGTTTTTTTTTTTTGTTGTTGTTGTTTGTATTTTGTTTTTTCTGCTCTGAGATGAGTTCCCTGTATGCAGCAAAATGCTGGATCCTGTTTTTGTATCCAGTTTGATAGTCTGTTTCTTTATTGGGGAATTTAATCCATTGATGTTAACAGATATTAAGAAATAGTGATTGTTGTTTTCTATTATTTTTCTTTTTAGAGGTAGAATTATGTTTGTGTGTATTTCTTTCCTTGGATTTCTTGCATAGTTATTTTCTTGCTTGTCCTAGGGTGCAATTTCCCCCCTTGTGTTGAATTTTCCATATATTATCCATTGTTGTGCTTGATTTGTGGTCAGATATTGTGTAAATTTTGTTTTGACCTGGAATATCTTGGTTTCTCCATCTATGTGATTGAGAGTTTTGCTGGATATAGTAGCCTGGGCTGGCACTTGTGTTCACTTAGAGTCTGTATGATGTCTGTCCAGGACCTCCTAGCTTTCATAGTCTCTGTGGTAAAGTCCACTTTTAATTTCTTCACCTGTTTGTTTGTATTTTCCTGTAGTTCTTTGAGTGAGTTCTCCTGTAATTTTTTAAGGTAGCTATTCATGTGCTTCTCAGAGATCTCCATCATCATCATGAAGTATGATTTTCAAGTCTAATTCTTGTTTTTCTGGAGTGGTGGGGAATCCACTACTGGCTGTGGTGGGAGAACTGGGTTGTGGTGTTGCCAGGTTGTCTTGGTTTCCATTGACTGCGTTCTTGTGCTTTCCTATTACCATCTTGTTGTCAGTGGTTGTTGGTCATCTTTTTGTTTCTGACTGGTGCTTGTCTCTCCTCTGGGTCTGAAGGTCTGTGGACTCAAGAGGGTGAATGCTCTTGGGTGTTCGGCTCTTTGTTGGGAAGCACTGAGTTCTCATGGCTATGACTCAGTTCCGTCTTATTGGGCTCAGGTATGACAGCTCTTATGTGGCTGTTCTGGGAGCTCAGCCCTCTGCCCACAGTTCTTGAGTTCTAATGCTAGCGATCTGGCTCTTTCTCAAGTACAAAAAGGACCTTTTTTTCAGAAAGCACCAAACTCCTTGCACTTTCAGTGAAAGGAAGTCACTGAAAGGAAAAGTCACAGGCACCAATGTTGTGAAAAGATGACGTCCCAAGTCCAGGGTTTCAGCACCAATGTTAGGGGAAGGATGAAGAGAGTGGGGGGACATATGGCCCGTGGAGGTGCAGCAAGGCCTGGGGGGCAAGGGAGATGCCTCTGGGGGACCCATGATGGGAATCCCTTACCCCAAGGGACCAGCCACACAATGGTATAGTACAGAATAGAGTTTATTCAGGTCATGGGAGAGTTAAGAGGGTGGTAGAGACACGGGGGGGGGGAATAGATGAGTAGAGGCTGGCCATGAACACATGGAGGGGGAGGATAGAAGGGAGGAGGGATGGGGTGGGAGAGCAATAGAGTCAGGAGGCAAGAGAGGCCAAGAGAGAGAGGAGGGGGCAAGCAGCCCCTTTTATAATGTCAGGTCACTGGGGCAGAGCATACCTGGCTACTTCCACGTAATTGAGGGGTGGGGTTTACCGAATCCCAACACTGAGAACTCCATGTATTTCCTAGCTGAACAGCCAGCAGGCCTATGTGTCAGGCTCACTTTTGGTCCAGGTGGAAAAGTGCCTGTTCAGCTGATCTGGGAGCTCAGCCTTCAGTATGCAGATCCCAAGTCCTGGTATTAGAGACCTGGCCCTCACTGTGGGGCAAAAAAGACACTCTTCCTGAGAGCACCATGCTCCCTGAGCTCCAAGAACTCCTGGTGTGATCTCCCTAGGTCTGGGCCCCAGGTTCACCCCTGGTCCAGAAGAAAAAGTGCCTGTGCAGTTGATCTAGGAACTCAGCCTCCTGCAGGCAGATCCTGAGTCCCGGTGGTGGAGAACATTACACACTCCTAACAGATGAACTATCTTTCCTCCCCATTGTGTACATCATTCAGATGTTAAAATATGTTATAGGTTTTACTCCATTTCATTTTCTCTTGATTTTACAATGTGCCTAAAATTGGGTATTTTATACATTATAGAAATGTACTTCTTGGTGTGTGTAGGGCTAAAGTTTAATATCTAAAATTTTATTCATAGTATTATATAATTGCCATTATATTTTTGCTAAAATATTCACAATAATTTGTGCAATATATTTTATCATAAATGTGTATTCATTGTTCCATTCAAGAGTTAAATTAAATGACATAAAGAAGTAGTAAGTTATTTCTCCCATGTCAGCCACACAGCCAGTCAGAAGCATTGTCAATGTTTAAGTTATGATAGCTCTGTTGAAAAACAAAATACTCTGATTACATTCAGTGACACTTATGTTATCCATTGGTGAAACAGTTTCTGAATTTCACACCATTTCCTCTAATTCAATTAAGCCTGTGAAAGTTTTGATGTTCATGAATTCCCTTTGTAATATATTGGTGATTAGTAAGAAAATCTTCTTCTACTTGTATATTTTTTTTTTACAAATAATCAATTATTCTCAGCATTTTCCTTAATTAAACTGGCTTCTTAAGCTTTATTTAATCCTATCTGCAGTCATGTTGTGAGAACATTGTAGTTTTAGAATAATTTTAAAGGGATTAACATCAGTGGGATATCTGAGAATATGCTAAAATTCTTAATTTTGAGATTAAGTTATATCTCTTTAAAACATTAAATTTTCTTCAATCCTATCAATTTTTCTGTACAGTGCATATTTTTATATATTTAATAAAAAGTGTATTTACTAGGAGGTTTTGGTCATGGTCTCTTTTCTAATTATTATTGATAGATATAGGTATAGATGAATAAATATTTAGACACAACCTACTGGGTTCATTTGTGTTGCTCAAATTCATATGTATAGGGTTTTGGGTTTGCTTCATATTGCATAAGCAGTGGAGAGGCTCATCCTCAGGGAAGTCTAATTAATTCCTCCCAGCAGCCATAAATTATCGGTAGCTCTTTGTCTTGGAAGGGGTCCTGTGAGACTATTTCATTTCACATTAGCATGGTAACTACTGGTGAGCATTTCAATCAGTTTTAAGATATATGCTATTAAGAGTAAAGGCATGATTTTTACATATAAGAAATGGGATTTATTATTAATTATGATATTCTTATATTATTATATTTTATACAGTCAATTAACTTACATGTACATGAATATTTTATGTTATTTATAATTCTTTTATGTAATATTTCCTTTTGTATCTTATTTATCAAAGAGGGAAATTCAATGGTATACTGTAAAAACTGATTTTTATAGATCTGGGATAAAATTAATTTATTATGATGATTCATATTTTATGCGTGTTAATTAAATATATCAATATTCTTTTACATATTCTTAAATATAAGTAAAGGCATGTGTTTGCATATCCTCTTTCAGATTTATTTTATTTTATGTAAATGACCGTTTTTGTCTTCATGAAGTGAGTGGCAGAGTCTTGCATCTAATACTTAGCCACCACATAGGTGCTGGGAATCTCAGCAAAACAAGTGCTCACTATTGATGAGCCACATCTCCAGCACTTCTATTTTCTTAATTGAATTGTTCCTAAAAAGTGATGCTAAGTTAAACTGGTCTAACAAAACAAAGAGTACAACATTTTTTCCTGTTGGCTTTCAAGAGGTCCTTAAAACAATGATCTACCTATCTCTTTATCCCAAGTGCTGGAATTAAAGGCATGTGTCATCATCTCCTGTAGATTGATGTTAAGGTGACACATCATTGGTCAGTGGAGAGGTAGGTGGGGACAAGTTAGGAAAATGGAATTGGGGGGCGGCAGAGAGAAAGAAATTCAAGATGGAGCCAGAGAAAGCAGACCTATATCCTGGTGGCCATAATTGGAGATAGGTATATATGAATATTTTAAGGTATTCTATAGTTCTTTCATCTCATATAGAAGGGCAATTTGTGTCTTTGTCCATTGGATATGATAGCATTGTGTAGAGAGTTTGAGGATTGAGAATTTAATACATACATCTGCATTAAAAAGCTATTGTGCTTTGGAGTAATGTTTGTGCTGGGAGGTGGAGGAAAGAAAATGCCAGGACAGTTGTATCCACCCAGGATAGTATCAACAGGGTGGCAGAGTGAACTGCCTGGGAAAGGAATCCCTAGGAAAGGGCTGCTTATGGACCAAGTGACAGAGTTCCTGCATTCAGCTCCATAGTAAAGCTTTGTCCATGGAGTGAGACTGCGGGGGCTGATAAAGAGATAAGCCACCCATTTTAATATTTGCGGCAACAATCTTCCAGTAGATATTCTTAATTTTATTGAGTATTTTGTGTAGTTTTATTCTATAATCACTGTTATATATTATTTCTTCTTGCTTTATTTTTATCTTGTCCTTGGCAAATATTTTACAATTTTGAACACACTTCTCTCAATTTCCATTTCCCTTCTGCCATACAAATCTCCATTTGTCGAAAAAATACATTCTGATATATAGTGGTTTCATAATCATTTTATTCTACATATTTTAGAACTGCAGAAAACTTTCTGGTATATTTTATTATTCACATCTAAAATTACTATAATGTGGTAACAAAATAAACTATGGTTATGTATTGCCAACTCTCTATAAATAATTATTTTGGATTGTCTGGTATGTGCCAGGCATATTTGAGAAAATGCCACAATTATTCTTTATCTTTGTTTTACATATTTTCCTTCTATACAAAATTTTATTAGTATTTCTCAATTTGCAGTAAACTTTAAATATTTACTACTACTATTGCTACTACTGTTGTCATGAATTTCAGTATAAGGTTGTCTCAGTAAATCTGTATTTTGTATGTTGACACAGACATAATTTTATATATTCATAGAATGAATATTAGTTAAATATAAGCAATTTGTTAAAATCTCGAAATAATATCTTATACCACCCATTTTTTTGCATAGGTTGGTTAGTTTACTCAATATATATAAGAAAGACATAATGGCTAATTTACTTTTAGTATGACTATTTGATTAACCATCTTAAAAGTAGTTTAGTTTTTACTATCACATATAAGTACCAAAATTTGCTAGGTGTTAAAATTGGTAAATGTCAAGACATTTCTTTCATGGATGGAAATATAATAGTACATATGTGACTGTAATATAAAAAAGTTCCAATTTATTGTTGTCTCTGCTGAACTGCGACTACCCCATATATATGTATATGTATGATTGGGTACAGAGGGACGTGAGAAAGTTAAAGGAGTACTTTATCTATAGCTATGTTGAGGATATTTTTTATGTATATGTCCTCAAACATTCTTCACATACCCACATACATAACATAATTTCATGCCGGAAACGTTCTTATCCTTAAGGTGCATTAGATGCGGGTACCTTACTAAGGAAACACAGATGTACACTTTAATCTAGTAATTATCTATGCATAATTGAAACTTTTATTCTGGGTTGCCTTGGGTAGAAAACAGAACTTTATCTTTTCAGTTATCTAAACATAAAAAACTTATTTACTAAATTATTTTGTATATTAAGACATAGATAACTTCAAGGAATACAATAAAATAAGACTTTAAACTATGACTGCATTTTAAAGAGTAGTGTTCACATTTAAAAAGGTAAAACATTTTCAGAAGCTTACAGCACAGTTGATGAGATGCATAAGCATATGATACTGAGTGAACAGTAGGAACTTCAAACATAGTCTTTGGAATGAATGACATAAGAAATAATATATGGAATATTTGTGAAACAAGATCCTGCAGAAAATTTGAAAAATTCTTAGCCTTAAATGTTAAAATATAGTTTAGAAAGAGAATAGATGTGTGATTAGGAAGACTGCAGGAATACAACCATGCTCTCAGATATTTCATCATATTTCTAGCTCAGAAGCACATTATTATTAATTTCACATGATAATGTCAAGTTGAACTAATATCACAACAAGAAAGTGAATTAAAATAGATGGGCCTGCATAATTTAATATATTAGTACTTTAAGTCTGCCATGTTTTGTATAATATTTTTTAAAATCAAGTTTATAAATATGTATATGCTTCTGAATAAGTAATTCTCAAAATTAAAGTTTTAAAATAGTAAATATTATATCTCCAGTATATCAAAAAATTTAGTGATAGTAGTCAACAGTGAAATTTGTGACTAAAACCTATATAAACACCACATCTCATTGACTATTTTTCCATGTGATATTTTCATGCATGTATACTACATACCTATTCTCTATTCTATTCTCCTGTCCCACTTACCTAGCTTGTATAGCTTCCACCTTCTAAACAATACAACTTCTATTTTATGCCCTATATATGTGTGGTTTATGTTTAATATAGAAAGGGACATGTTGAAAAACTCATATACTTATTTTTCCAAGTCTGTCTTATTTTAATCAGCAGGATTTCTATCACTTCTTCTAATTTTGGTGCAAACAGTATAATTTCTTTTGTGGACTAATAAATTATATTCAACACACAGTGGCATAATACACAAACACAAACATACTCTTCTTATTCCTCTGGTGAATAAAGCAAACCATACTCATTATTATTGATATATATTCTAATATAGAAAGGTTGATCTTGATTATCTTCAGTATATAAGTATTCAGCTAAATCGACCACAGCCCCATGAAAAGAGCTATTGAAGTTCATACTAGAATTGTGGCTAATTAACTAAAATCCATCAACTATAAACAAGAAACTACCTATGATGATGAGAATAACAGAATGCATTAACATGAAAGCTGTGTGGTGGGTTCATAGTTACAACATACTATATTCTAATTTAGCCAGCTAAAATTTCCAGAAAGCTGTATTATATGCATAGCAATGAAATGATCATTTACCTTACATGTTTAATGTTATTTTAAGGAAAGTTAACATTTTTTGGAGTCTAGGAATGAGACAATAAGCAATAATAAGTAGACAAATTATTAACTTATAGGTGTAAAAACCTATTATGAAGGGCCAGAGTAAACATTGTAGTCTATCCTATAATGTGTGTATGAGTAATAATAATATATCTGTAATGCTAGGCATATCAAATATTAATCAAAATTAGTGAAATAATTATACAAAGTGAGAGAAGGACAATAATGTATCTAGAAAGCATAAGACAGAGTTCCAAATGAGATCCTAAGTAATAAATCTTTATGTTCAATAATGTATATCATGAAAAAGACATAAAGAAAAAAAGAAAAAAAAGCATAGTAATTCACAGTAATTTAATATGAGAACACACAGTTTAAATATGTTGCAAGTTATTTTGTCATAACTTTTTTATGATGACACCAATATACAAGATAGCTTTCTGGTATGTGTGTGTGTGTTTATGTTTGTGAAAGACAGACAGAAAGACACACACACACACACACACACATACATACACAAAGAGAGAGAGAGGGAGGAAGGGAGGGAGGGTGGAAGGGAGAGGGAGAGAGAAGAGCATTTCTAGTAAGACTTAAATAAGTAATACTTAACTGCAGTATCACTGTCATTTTTTTAATTTTATAAATTTGAGTACACTTACACATATTTTAGAGAAAATGTGTTTGATTCAAGTGAAAAAATTAAGTTGATCACAAGATCACATGCATTTGATGCTTATGTAATAAACAGAAATTACATGTTTCATACATACACTCAGAAAAATCTAGTACATATTTTTTCTTAATATTCTTTGTCTTTTCCCTTGTAAGATCAAAAACAAGAATATAGATTCTGTATGAATTTCTAAGCCTTCAATATTTAAAAATATAGATGAACATTGCAAGCATTATAATTCGAAATAATGTGCTATAATATGAAGAAATACAACTGGCAACAAATATGGCATTTTTATATTTTACCGTAGGTCATGTTATGTAATTACCATAATCTTGTCAGAAAGAACTAGACTGATGCTAATATTTGTGGGCTTGCCATGATTTCAGAATGTGTGCACATTACTGTATCTAATCACTAGAAACATAACAGGAACCAGACAAATAAACCTTCTCTTACATACTTATTATCAAAAATAATGCTTTCATAATACTTTTTCTACCATATGAGAATGAGGAATAGTTTGTCCTTTGAAAGTGAAATATATAGGCTGGAGTGATGGCTCATTACTTAAGAATACTGGCTGCTTGTTCTTCAAGAGGTCTGGTGTTCAATTCCCAACAAAGGCATGGTGGCTCACAACCATCTGTAATAAGATCTAATGCCATATATTGGTGTGTCTGAAGACAGCTACAGTGTGCTCACCTACATAAAATGAATAATTATTTTTTAAAAAGAAAATACGGCTTTTTTAAGATGCCCACGGCTAAGGACGGATGTGGCTTAGAAACTGCTGCTGGAAACGGGCGGCGGCTACACTTAGGGATTCCTGAAGAAGTGTTTGTGGAAGATGTATATTGTTTCATGAAGCAGCCCGGGAATGAGACTGCAGATACAGTGTTAAAGAAGCTGGATGAACAATATCAGAAGTATAAGTTTATGGAACTCAACCTTGCTCAAAAAAAAAAAAGGAGGCTGAAAGGTCAGATTCCTGAAATTAAACAGACTTTGGAAATTCTGAAATACATGCAGAAGAAAAAAGAGTCTACCAATTCAATGGAGACCAGATTCTTACTGGCAGATAACCTATACTGCAAAGCTTCAGTTCCTCCTACTGATAAAGTGTGCCTGTGGTTGGGGGCTAATGTAATGCTTGAATATGATATTGATGAAGCTCAGGCATTGTTGGAAAAGAATTTATCAACTGCCACAAAGAATCTTGATTCTCTTGAAGAAGACCTTGACTTTCTTCGAGATCAGTTTACTACTACAGAAGTCAATATGGCCAGGGTTTATAATTGGGATGTAAAACGAAGAAACAAAGATGATTCTTCCAAGAATAAAGCATAACATTGGCAATTAAAATGTGATTCAGGTTTCCAAACATGTTTAATAAGCCAGTGTTTAAAGATTGATGTAACTTTCACTGATTTTTTTTCACAGCAAGATTAAAATTTAGAAACACCATTTTATTTATTTATGAAAACAAATTATTTTCAAATATTTTATGAAATTAACAGTATTTTTTCATATTTCCCTAAAAAGTAATCTGTTATAAGACAACTCTTAACTGAAATGGCCGAAAACTGTGAGGAAGCTACAGAAGCTGCTGACCACTGGGCACCAGAGCAGTTTTTCTTTATTGATTGATGTTACTCTCACTTGGTGTGGTAAACCTTTTGGAGGCAGGAGAGACCGACAGTTCCAATATTTGTAAACTTATTCTTCTTTAGTATTTAGAGGACATTATCATCTTTTGTTGCTGTTTTGTTCTGTAAATGGGGTTTCATGCGTTTCTGCCTAACCAGTGGTTTTTATGATACTCGGAACTTTTCAGAAAATTGTTATTTGCTTTCCTACACAGTATGAGGACGATTGACAAACATAACATTTTGGTCCCAAGTAAGTGCACTGTGTTTGCAATGCCAGTACAAGGAAGATTTAATCAATGTGAGAGTGTACTACCCATTCAAAACTTATAAGCTAATGTAATTTTATATTATGTAATAGTTTTTCAAAGCACCTGGAACAGGAACATTAACATAAATATAAATCTTCATTGTTTGAAAATAGTTGTAAGCTTTTATTGTTCATAATAAAATTGCATAGTACAGATGTAATCTCTGGAAAGCCATTGGAACTGACTGTGGTAAAAGAGCTTGGTGATACAGGTTCTGGTAAAAACACATGCATGTTATTCCATCTCTATGTAGTAAAAAGTATACTTGTACAAAGTTTTGTACTTGTATTCATGTTATTAAAACAGTGATGCTCAAAAAAAAAAAAGAAAATACAACATACATAGAAATACCGTTGACAACATATTAACAATAGAAAACATATTTTACAATGCTTTAATAACTTTTAAGAGAATGATTAAGTCTTCCACAGCCCTTGTGATAAGTGTGATTCCGATTATTTCTCTAGTAGCTTTTCCATTTTTTGACTATGTTACATTAAATAATAGAAAATATGAAATGACATGTTATCGTGACTAATTTGCTAGAAACCAAGAAACGAGTACCGTTAAAAGAGTAGATTTGAGAACGATTTTTAAAACTTGGGATGATGCTCCATCTTTAAGGAGTATTTAAAACCTCTGCTGCTCTCAAATAAAATGTAAAAACCTATTTGAAACCATATTATAACATTAGGACAAAAAATATCCAGTGTTCTCTAAAATATCATATTAGGTGTATACCATGTGTGTCCTTTAGTGATTGGGTTACCTCACACAGGAACTATATTTTAGTTCCATCCATTTGTCTAAGAATTTCATGAAGTCATTGTTTTTTATAGCTGAGTAGCACTCCATTGTGCAAATGTACCACATTTTCTGTATCCATTCCTCTGTTGAAGGACATCTGGGTTCTTTCCAGCTTCTGACTATGATAAATAAGACTGCTATGAATATAGAGGATGATGTACCCTTGTTATATGTTGGAGCATCTTTTGGGTATATGTTCAGGAGTGGTATAGCTGGGTTCACAGGTATTGATATGCCCAATTGTCTGAGCATCTGATACACTTATTTGCAGAGTTGTTGTACCAGTTTAAAATCCCATCAACAATGAGGAGTGTTCCTCTTTCTCCACATCTTTACCAGCATCTGCTGTAACCTGAGTTTTTGATCTTGTCATTCTGAGTAGTGTGAGGTGGAATCTCAAGTTTGTTTTGATTTTCATTTCCCTGATGACTGGGGATGCTGAACATTTCTTTAGATGTTTCATGGCCATTTGGTATTCCTGAGTTGAGAATTCTTTATTTATTTCTGTCCCACATTTTTAATAGAGTTATTTGATTCTCTGGAGTCTAACTTCCAGAGTTATTTATGCATTTTGGATGGGAGCCTTCTATCAGATGTTCTGCTCTTACTTATAGAGTCAGGCTGGTAAGAATTTATGTATGTAGATCCTGACATTCCTAGGAAACACTATTTCATAGCAAACTTTCTGATCCTCTGGCAGTTACAATCTTTCTGTCCCCATTTTCTGCAATGCTTCATAAGACTTACATACAGGAGTATTTTAGATGTACTCATTAGAACAGGATTTCACAACTCAGAATTTTAAATGGTTATGATTTTCTGCTATAATTTCTATCTGTTGCAATGATGATTTGCCTTGATGGGGAATTAGGACATTTATCTCTACATGTAAGGATATATTTTTATAGATTATTGTTAGGTTTCATAAGTATTTACTACTTTTGGTTTTAGTTACTCAAGCAACCATGTTTTACAAGTTCTCAGTACAATAATTAGCTAGTTTTCCATTACCAGACACACATTTTCTCTTTTCTAGTAAGACTTAAGTTTAGTATAAAAGCTGTTTGGTAACAGCTAAGGTACGCATACCACTATTGCACACTTATGGTTATTGAGCCATAGCTGTCATGGCTAATTAGACAATTGGATGTTTTCACCCTTTGGAAACTTGCATGGTACATTCACCAAGAATATGTTAACAAAGGGCCAAACTAGTAAATATCCTTTACATCACTACAGAACAGTCCTCTAAGCCCTCTAGTGCATATTTGGCTAATTATGTGTCTGTCTCAAAGCCAAGTACTCCAACCCAGGGGATTTGATATATAATGACAAATTTTAAACTTTTGAAGTTCCATGTTTCTGGAACTTAGAGTTTGCTAACATAAAAAACACAAGAAATAATTTTGACATATTGAAAATATTTATCCAGCTTTGATTATGTTATTTCCTTTCTATTTTGTTTGTTTCTCTATATGTTTCTCACAAAATATCCATCAGATTTAATAGTCTATTAAATCCTCATACTTGAGTATGTATACAATATTTATTGAGGAAAAGTAAAAATTAACTATTGGGGATAGAGAAAACAAAAGATCCTAAGATTACATTTTTATTTAATAATCTAAGTGTGGAAACTTTATCAAATAAAATCAGAAAGTTTAATCTGAGAATACATGATTTAAGGAATCCAGAAGGGGATAGATGAAAATGCTATGCTATTGATTTTAGCAATGAACAAAAAGATATATGAGCCAAAGTGTCCACAATTTATAGATGTTGGAAGGGAAAATGAAACAGCATCAATCAACCCTCAAACTTCAAGAAAAGAAGCTAGCTTGACAAACAACTTGAATTTAGAGAAATTTGGGTCCTATTTCTTACCTATTGAACTTAAGGGTAATAGATTTAAATTGCTAAAACCAGAAAATCTGTTGTAATACATTT
Organism: Micromys minutus; assembly: GCF_963924665.1. Taxonomy (NCBI): domain Eukaryota; kingdom Metazoa; phylum Chordata; class Mammalia; order Rodentia; family Muridae; genus Micromys; species Micromys minutus. Next base: position 117,827,629 of record NC_137970.1, on the reverse strand, counting down.
AAATATTAATACAAGGATATAGTGATGGTAGTATTTGGTGCTGTTGAATATGGTTATGAAATATTAGAAAACACTCAGATTGAGCAGTGGTCTTTTTATTAGAAGGCTGGCCTTTTGGAGATACATGACAGATAATGTATGAATGTAAATTCCAAACTCTGGAGAATCATCTGAAGTCTGAGGCTTGTCTGATCTAAATAGAAAGGTCTAGGCCTCCTGGCCATCAGAGTAACACTCTGTATCTTAACAGCAATAATAGCAATCTATTGTGAAAGCAAGAATTCTAACATATTCACAAAAAAATCAAATGTTCGTATAAGTTAGCCTCCTTTCCTTTTCTGAGAGGTAAGAATAGCCATCCACTCACAGATAGCACTTTTATTGCACAAATGTTTCAGCTCAGCCTCTTCCATTTATATTCTCTTGAGAGTCAAGAAACCAAATTGTTTAAGTAATGGATCAATGCATTTGGACTATGTAAACCTCTTTCCATTGCCCTCTAACTGGCCAAGAAAAGTAGTCTCATTTCCATAGTGCCAATTCTTTCCAGGCAGATGAAGTTATTGCAGCTCTACTTTAGAGAAAGGGCAGCATGAAAGATATACTCTGTGAAGTTCAAGATCCTTTGAGCAGAGTTTATAATAAATCTAGGAAGCCATCAGACTTTAAGGACTCTGAGGAGCAACATGTCAACAAATTTGATTCAATACAGGAGAAAAATCCTGCATGCCTTACTGCTGAGTGGGCACTCTATCTAAAGTTATATTCCTCTATAAAAAGCTTTCACATTATATATTAAAGTGTTTAGCCCACTAGAAATGCTGCCAGAAGCCTTTCATATCTGGTGACCTCTAAAAACTGCAATGAGAGTAATGAATGTTGCATTTAGCTTCTTAAAAATAATGTATCTGGTTTGCTAATAGAAACTGAGTTTTATAACCTCCCCCAAAAGATTTGTGTTAATAAACTGAATTTTTATCTTTTTGCAACTGTTCTATTAGAAGTTAAAATGTACTAAATGTTTACAAGCGAAAGCTGAGGGTTATGGTATTTTTTTTCAGTTGCCCGGAAGCAACATTAAATGCACATGGAAAGTAATCTGCAGTAATTGAAACTAACACATAAGTGTTCATCTGTGAATTAAAACCCTTTAGTGACTCCATGGCCTTCAGGTTACTGTCTAAATGCCTTAGCAGGACATACAGAGCTCTCCTTGATCTAATTACTGTTTAGTGTTGCAGGCACAGAAGGAAGCACTAATGTAGGTGAAAGGGAGAGTTAGATGTCTCTCCAGTCTAACCTCAGGAAAAGGTAAGTCAGCTTCCTTGTTCCTTGATATAGCTACTAAACTAATAGTATCTACCTTCATGTTCTTAAGATTCATTTCTATAACCTTTTATCTTCTTTTTTAACAATCTGTATGTTTATATATATATATATATATATAAAATTATATATATATATATATATATATATATATATATATATATATATATTGTAGGAAAGTAATTCTGTAATATGATCTTTTAGTAAGTTACTGATGGATTCAGTCTTAAGAGCAATGCAGAGTTTAGATACTGAAGGGTACAGATCAAATAATCGATGAGAACTAGTTCAAGTCTTTCTTTCCACTAAATAGGGCCTGTTTACTCACAAAGCTTAGGGTCTTCTATCAGTAACTAATTTTCAACATTGCAATTTATTATTTTGGTTTGTTATTATTGTTTTTTCTACTCCTCTCTTAAAAAGATAAAATGTCAAGTTACTTATTCAAACATGCATTGTTTAAAATCAGTAATTTTATTACTATTCACAGGCAGCTGCTTAACTACAACCCTCAACTTTGCCTTCCAAAACTGGAAAAACAACATCATGCAATTACGTAATGGCCTTAATGGAATTGTCAGGGTAATGTGGGGATGTGAGAAATGTTTTAAGATTGCTTATAAGGAAATGGTCCTTCTGTTTCCACATAAGCAATTGTACTGATGAAAATAGGTGTTCTGTTTCCAGAAAAACTATAAAAATACTGTGAGCATTTAGAATAAAAGTTTTTCATAAACTGGGAGTTTGGGCATAAAATGAGATTATGGCATGTATGAAAAACTCTGTGTTTATCCTTTGTAAGATTTTATTTTTATACTTATGACCATATTCAAAACTCAACAAAAATAAAGCACAGATTCTATTACTTCTATTTTGAGTTTGGATGAATTTTATAAAACATAAACTTAGGAATCATTGAGGCTGCATTTAAGAACAAAAAATCACGTATTGAGGGAGATAGTTCAGTGTAAACATGAGGAGCTGCATTCAAATCTCCAGCATTCATTTGAAGGAAAATTGTGCATAACTGCAGGAACATGTCAGCTCAATGCTGGTGTAATGTGGTCACAAAAGACAGTAGGATTTCTGAGGTTGTCTGACTACTCTGAGTACACACCCCCTTCCATAAAAAGGTAAGCTGAAAGTTCAAAGGGAGCCTATATTTAAGGAAATAGTTGGATGAAGTGTAGTACTCTGGTTGCTGTGTTCTCTCCTCTGTGCACATGCACAAATCTCCCCCATATACTGCCATAAGTCCATCACATCCTGACTCTTACTTGGAACATGTGTATCTTAGCATTAGAGTGACTTAAATTTCTTATTTACAAAGTAGCGTTTCCTTCATACATTTTACTGTGTTGTTTGTTGATCTGAGACCTGTGCTGGACTGGAACTTATGATTTGCGTCTGTCTCCAAGCTATATGGAAATTAGAGTTTTCTTTTTTCAACTAAATGATAACAGTATTTGGTTCAGTGTCTGACCTATTACATTGTAAATGTTTAATTTATACTATTAGTTGTAAATTTCATTTGGTTCTAAAGATATTGTCAAAAAAACCTTTCTATAAAATTTAAATGTAGGATAGTCTATATAAGGAAATTAATAATTTCACTAGTCTCTATGGACCCTATAGGTACTAACATCCTGAAGAATGAGCTGAGCAACAAATGACTCAATGTTCACCTATGCAGCTCTTCACTTAGATAATCCGAAAGCAAATGCACTTTGATTGCTTCATACTCTTAGTATGCTTCCATGTTTAATTACATCTATTTTACCTTATTCTTGAGAGAGTCATTAACTGTAATGATTCTAAATCAGTAGTTCTCAACTTGTGACTCCATTGCAGGGTCAAATGATTCTTTCACAGTGGTCACCTTAGACCACTGAAAAACACAGATATTTACATTACAAGTATTAAAAGTTACAAACTTACAGTTATAAAGAAACAACAAAAATAATCTTATGGTTAGGGATCACAGTAACAGGAGGAAGTGCGTTAAAAGATCACAGCATTAGGTAGGTTGAAACTTATCTTCTTGAAGCAGCATGCCTAGGCCTCCATTCTGATTCATTTACTTGGCTGCAGAGTGAGCACTGAGACTTCATTTTACTTATATGTAAAATCAGGATAGGAGTGATGTTTCTTCATAAGATTATGAAATGGATTGTTGAGAATTTGTACAGTGCCATGATGATCAGTTTTTGCTAACTTTCCACGAGCTAAAATCTTATGGGAAACTACCCCACATGAGAAAATGCCTCCATCAGAGTGTCTGTATTCAAGTCTGTAGGACATTTCTTGATTGACGGATGTGAAAGGGCCCAGCTCTCTATGAGCAGCACCACCCATTGGCAGCTAGTTATAAGTTTTATAACAAAACAGGATGAGCAGTCCACACTGAGAAAGTAAACAACCTTCCATAATGGCCTCTGCTTCAGTTCCTGCCTGATGGGGTAGTTCCATTCCTGGACGGGTGGTCTTACATCTATAAATGTCAAGGTGTGCAAACCATAAGGACGAAATCAATAAGGAATGTTCCTCCGTGGTCTCTGATTTAATTCCTGTCCAGGTTACTACCTCAAATTCTGCTCTGATTTTCCTAAGTGACAGACTGTGACTGGAGAGTTTTAAGATAAAAGGAATAGTTTCCTTCCCAAGTTGCTTTTTGTTATTGTCTTTTATCACAGCATTAGAAACAAAGCTAAGACAAATACAGTTTCACACTCATTTGGTACATATTAGTCACTCAATAAACAATAACATTTTCTGATAAAAATACTTGGACAGTTCCAAGTTGTTTATTTATTTGAGACAGGACCTCAGTACGTATGTAGCCCTTGTCCTTGCTCTATGTAGACCAGGTTTTTAATAAATAATAAAGATATGCCTATCTGTGACTTCTAAGGAGTGGAATGTCATGTACGACCCTGTCTATATACATGTGGTGTTTTGAAAACACACAATGCCCATAGGATCATGTGTTTTAGTGTATGGTCTCCAGGTAGTGATAATGTTTGGGAAGGATTAAAAGTTGTGCCTTTGTTAGCAGAGGTTTCTCACTATAGGTGGGCTTTCAGGCTTCCAAAGCTCACACCAGGCTCACATTCTTTCTGTCTGCCTGTGAAATGAGGATCAGATTTGAGCTCATAGTTACTGCTCTTTTGCTATTATTATTAAATATAATTCAGTGCATGTTCATTGCATTTTAAATTTTTTAATTACCTGTATTATTTGAACAAAGTGACATTTTATAATAACATTTTTATGCATGGAAATTAGGGTTTTGCACATGGGGAGGCAAACTTTATGTCCTTGAACTATATTCTTGTTATTCCTTTTTTTCCCCTATATTGAGACACAATCTCAAAGTTTTCATGCTTGTCCTTAAACTCATTCTATAGCTCAAACAATCCTTGAATTATAATCTTCCTGCCTCATCTTCTGAAGTAGGTTGAAATATAGGTTTATGGCAGCAGGCCCAGCTTTACAATTTATTAATACAAGTATATCATGTATCTGAGCATATTCAAATTATCTCATTCCTGTATTGCCCTATTTTGAGCCTTATGGAAATAAAATAAGTAAACCAAGAAATATTTTTGAAAAAAAAAATATACTATGTATGTCCATATAACTGTTGGGTAAAATGTCTGATATCCCTTACTCTTGGTTAAACACGGTAAGTAAGATAACAATCAAACAATTGCTAGCATTAAAATAAACATTAGAAGACAATTAATAATAGTACTGACTCCAATTTCACTGTAACAATCCTGTACATTAGGTACAATTGAAAACATATTGATCACAGTTTCTTATTACTGACAATGTGCAAATGGAAGCTTTGTCTCATGGTAGCCTCTATTCCACTATTTTATTTTGTTTTAAAGATAGGATCCTGTACATCTCAAATTAGTTGTGTAACTCTGCGTGGATTTAAAATCTTGGCCTTCTTAATTTGACTTTGCAAAATATCACAAGGTAAGTGTTGTCTATGTCCTTTATATTCTTGTGATATGTACAATTCTATAAATTTAAATGTGGAAGTGTTAGAGATTTATTCAATTTCTATGTCTTGAGCATCTTTATTTTCATTCATAGCCTACCAATTTATGTTTTAAAATGACTGAAGTGAAAGCCAAATTAAGTCATTAGTACTACAAGATTTCATCATTAATTGTCTCAACATTGTCTGTGAATTCTTCCCAGTTCCAAATAAAAGGGATTATTGAGAATAATGTTATATGAAGCATCAGCATACATTATTAAGCACTTGGTTAACTTGTAAAGAGCTACAGAGACATACCATATTACTTTGTAAATTCTCTTCCAGGATAAATCTTGCAACTACTTCTATAACATAGTTAAATATTTAGGAAAGCTTCTGCTTCTTTATGTGAAACTTTCGACTGAATAATCAAGCTAGACTGTTTTCTACTTCATTTCCAAAAAAATATTCCTTTCAAGGGATGTCAGTGTCTATTGAGCCATCACATAGTAACCAAGTAGCAGATGTTTTAATATCTTGTAACTTCTTCTCATCTCCAAACATGCGTTGTGACCACATTGACTTCTTGATTACAGCTTCATGAGTTAGCCTTAACAAGTAGACAGCTGTCTCAGACACATTGAGAAATATGTTTTGGAATTTCTAGAAATAGAACGCACACAGTGATAAAGGAAGGTCTGTTTTTCTTCTCACATACATTTTCCCTCATTCTATATTGACTTGATTTGGAAACAAGGACTGGAATTCTCCCTTTTGGAAAATATTTTCTGTCTTATTAGGCCCCTACATGTGGACACATTACATCTTCGAGATTAGAAAAGATTTTATATATCAAATTATATAAGTGATTATTGTCACAATTACATATTTTATCACATAATAACATAAAACAGAGTAGTTATACCCATTCATAGGTGAGAAAATCAGTATTACAAAAATGGTAGTAAATAATAAGCTTTCAAAATCAAATTTCATTTTTGCCACTATAGAAAGTAAATAGCCAATATTAGGAAACATTAAAAAAAAAAAAAAAAACTCAGCCTTGATCATTGCAACTGACATGGATGCTTGTATATTCATGAAGAAGTACTATAAATTAAAAAGAATTAATTTAACATGATATGAGGTAACCCTTTAAAAAGAATGTAATTTTTTTAGGAATTGCTTACAAGTTCTTCATTATAAAAAAGCTGGAATGGAGTGCAGGAATAGTTACAATTGTGATGAAATGTGGAAGAAAACTTCAAGCAAATGATTAACATGTTCTATTTCTTAAATTACCATACTTATTCAATTCCTAACCAATATAGCTATTTGGAAAGACTTGATTTAATATTTCTTTCACCTATGAAACTGTTCATAGCATTAGGTTGTCATCACATTTCTCTTCTCTTATATAATGAGTATTCATGATGGTATCTATCTTCATCAAAGCTACGGAAGTGAAATTAAAGCCAAGGAAATATATTCTCTTCTCTCCATATTATATGTTGGATTTTTTTCTACTTTGGCAGTGTAAAAAAATGGACAGTCTGCACATAACACTTTCTTCAAATAATTATCCTATATTAAATGCATATTGTCTTATTTATTCCATCCCATGAAAAATATTTTCCACATCTGTTTTTGTTCCCTACAACTGTTTAAATCCAGGTAGGTTTAAAATATAAGAACTGAAAATTAAATACTGAAGTAAAAACAGAGAAACATATATGTTTAAGAAATCATTCATCCATGATTTTTGTAAAATACCTGTATTTTCGACATGTACATACATTAGACATTTATTTTACTTGTAACTGATGATATTGAATGTCACCTCTAGTAAACTATTTTATGAAAAAGTGTATTTATATAAAATACCTAATGCAAACAAAATGACAAAATCTTGTTTTATCATCAATTCTATTGAATGTTGACTACTGTCCTTAGCTCTAGATTGTAAAAATTAAATTAATTTATATAAACCTTGGTTTATAGCTTGCTATTTATTGTATCTTCAGCTCCCACTACAAGTTGTTATATCATTCTGCATCACACGTTATTACTGACTCTCCATATCTAACCAAAAATTGATGTGTACTTGACTCATATGTATTATCAAAAATGTTATAAACCTAGAATATAATGAAAATCAGCATCTTAGGACCATCATATATTTGTATGATAATGCTTTGCTTTGTGTTTGTAATACATACCAATTCCAATCTATGCTTCTGGTAGAGTATTTTGAATTCTAAAGAGAACTGAAATCAAATAACTCACTACTGTTTGGATGAAAGTATTCTAGCAAATAGATTTAGAATTGGTTTTGTCATCCCAAAATACTGCATTCTGAAATTAGTCCATTACTATTATTCAAAAAAACATTCAGAAAAGGCATAAAAGTATTTTAATTGCTTTCTTCTACATGTATATGTGTATGTGTGTGTGTGTGTGTGTGTGTGTGTGTGTGTGAATGTATTTTGCCTAATGTCCATTGCCAGATGCTTTCAATCAGACATATAGATATTTCTATTGGCACAAGTATTTGTCTTAAAATATTATGCTGATTTTTCCTTTTTTATTATTTATTTATTTACACCCCAAATGCTGCCTCCTATCCCCACCGCATAGAGTAACTCCCCATAACCACTTCTCTGTAAGGTTGGGCCACCTTTGGGCATTCTCCCACCCTGGATCATCAAGTATCTAGGAGGCTAGACACACCTTCTATCACCTAGGCCAGACATAGCATCACTGTTTTGGAAAGGATTCCACAGTCAGACAACAATGTATTTATATTTGAAATGTTATCTCCTTTGCCCACCTTGCTCCCATCCCCCTCTCCCTTTACTTGTCTTCACAAAGGTGCCCTAGCTCCCAATCACCCTCTCCACCTCAGTGCCTTGGCTTCCCCTACATTTGGGAAAACATGCCCTCACTGGACCAAAGGTATCACATTGATGCCAGACACTGCGATCCTCTGCTACATATGCAACTGGAGCCATGGGCCTCTCAATATGTGTTCAATGGTTGGCGATCTAGTCCATGGGGCTGTGAAGGATTTGGTTGATTGACAGTGTTGTTCTTCCCATGAGGGCACAAACCCCTTCAGCTCCTCCATTCTCTACCCCCACCACAGCACCCTGACCAGGGTCCCAGTTTACAGTCTGATGGTTAGCTGCAAGCACCTCTGGCAGAACCTAGAGTAAGCACCCCTATCTGGTTCCTGCCAGCAAGCAACTCCCAGCATCAGCGATAGTGACAGAAAGTGTGGTACATTTACACAAGTAATACTACTCAGCTAGTAGAAACAATGACTCTACAAAATTCTTAGGCAAATGGATGGAACTAGAAAGTATCTTCCTGAGTGAGGTAACCCAGTCACAAAAGAACACACATGGTACACAGTCACTGGTAATTTAATACTAGCCCAAGAAAGCTCTGAATACCCAAAAACAATTCACAGACCTTAGGAAGCTCAAAAAGTAGGAAGTCCAAAATGTAGAAGCCTCAGTCCTTAGAAAAGGAGAACAAAACACTCAAGGGAGGAGGTACAGGATGAAGTGTAAGATCATGAATTGAAGAGGGGATCTTTCAGGGGCCTCCTCACCTGGGAATACACCCCATGTGTAGCCACCAGGCCCAAGGCAACAGCTTTTGAGATAGCATCAGCTCCAGTTGTTCAGGACCCACAAGAAAACTGAGGAGCACATCTACTACATATTGTGTGGTACCTATGTCCAGCCCATATATGCTCTGAAGTTCAGTGTCTGAGAGCCCCCAGAGGTCTAGGTTAATTAATTATGTTGGTCTTCCATTAGTGTTCCTATTCACTCCAGGGCCTGCAATACTTTCTCCTATTCTTCAGTAAGAATCCTTGCTATTCCTTCAATGCTTGTCTGTGGTTGTCTGCATCTGTTTCAGTCAGCTTTCCAGGTAAAGTCTCTCAGAGGACAAGCAAAACAGAAAATCCTTAATAGCTGATTCATTTTCTATTAACAGGGGGGGGGGTAACTTTAATGAGAGGGGAATTGGGAAGACTAAAGGGAGGAACCATCATAATCAAAATATATTACATGCTCTCAGAACAATAGGCTCACCTGCATCGAAGCGTCCAGATCCAGGTCAACTATGATGCCCTGTGTAGACACAGGTCCCACACTCCTAAGTGCTGCAGCCTGTAAGTGGCTAAGCCAGCTCTCTCACTCTTGCATTTTAGGGGCTGGCTTACCCATGTCTTTGCCATCAGGGCCAGCTCTACTGTATCACCTAGGCAAGATGCAGTGTCCAGCTCACCTGAGTACTACAATCAGTGAGGGGACTGCTCTCACGCCTACTTCTGGTGGTGCGAGTGGAAGAGAGAGGACATCAGTCCCACATCCATGACATTTCATGGTAGAAGAGTGGCTGGGACAGCTATCCTGAAATTTAGCCCTGCTGCAGAATCATCTGTGACCCTTCCAGCACAGCCAATTCTGCTGTGCTGAGTGAAGATGTGTGGAGAGAGGGATATCCTGTGGGACACACTGTGATACATTAAAAGTCTCCAAGAGGTTATGGTTATATATTCTATGCTCTGTTATTTTTTTTGTTGTTTCTTTTTGTGTGTGTGGGGGGGGTGTGTGTACGTGTGTTTAAATTTTGTGGGAGAGATTATAAAGGCAAAGAGTACATAAGAGGGATGGCAGGGAAATAAGCAGGACTTAGGTGCATGATGAGAGATTCTTAAAGAATTGTTAAAATGTAAATATATTATATCAAAATATCTCTCTCTCTCTCTCTCTCTCTCTATGTATGTATGTATGTATATATATATATATATCCTTTTCATTTTAAACCTAAACCATAATTAAATTTGGTTTAATCAAGTAAAAATCTTTAAAAATTGAATGAAGCTCAGTTGAAGTTTATTTCACATTTCATATATTACATATTTATGCCAATAAGAAAACTATTAGAATTATCAGATTGTTTTCAAACATTTCCAAATACAGTTTTGTTTTAAGTCACTAACACAATCAGAGTGTGTAATTAAAGTTCTACTTAATATCATAGTTTTGCCATATGTGATTGTTTTGCAAAACACAGGTATTTATTTCAAGTTCTCAGCATTTTGAAGATTTCTTGTACTCTAAACAAAATGTACATTATTAGCACACTGAACTGTCTTGTATTCATTCTTTGATCATTCATTAATGTAATGAATAAATTACCCTAAAGTTGTTTTTTTTTCCTCTTCAGTTTAGAAAATATTATAAACTTCAAGCTTGTTAATTCTCACAGTAGAGATGATTGAGTTTTCAATGTTATAAATTATTTATTTCTAAACAAACTGCTACACTATAAAAAATGTAGTCAGTACAATAAAATAGAAAAATCAACATACTAAGGGAATTTCCACATTTCTCAGGGGTTTCATATGATTTTTCATAGCACTTTCACGTTATCAAGGACAACTTTTCTTTTGGAAAAGTCTTGAAACAGAGAGGAAGTCTACAAAACAGTTAGTAGAAGATTTTATCTTAATTCATCTTTATCTGGATACAGTGAGAAAATTAGAAAACATATTTTTAAAAAATTTCCTGAGAGTAAATATAAGCAAACATGACTTAAATTTACCAGTGGTCAGACTGAAAGTAGAGACATGCTTTTGCCTTAGATTTATTCTTTACTTATTAAATAACAAATAAAAAATTTGCCTATTTTCTTATTATCTAATAGACTCTGCATAATGGCTACATGGAAATGTTAATATGATTTCCTAATTTTATTGCTGTTCTCCATGATATTGACTGTAAATTTCAGGTTATTATGTTTATTACACTGACCGCAGCCCCAGCCGATATATAAATATTTGTTAATACATAATGATGCTGTTTACTTTAAATGAAAAATTAGGAAGCTCTTAAAATATTAACTAATATTTAGTTAACTATTCTTATCTCAATAAATTAAAGCTATTTGATCAGTGATAAGATTTCTTATATGTGAACAAATATGGTAATGAGATATATTATGACTTCATTTCAAATTAATTTATCCAAACAGTGAAGGTATTCTGTTGGGAATAATGAGAAAATCATTACTTATCTATATTTTAAAACAGGATACAATATTCAGAATATGCAAATAAAATCAACAACAACATAAACACCAAATTAAGAGAAGGGAAGGGATGGATAAATGACTGGGGATTTAAACACTTACTGCTCTTCCAGAGGACATACGTTCAGTTCCCAGTACCCACTTCATGAAACTCACAACTGTCTATAATTTTATCTTTCAAAAATACACCTCTTATGACCTCTGAGGGTAAACACAAGGACACACACACACACATCACATATACTCAGAAAGACACACACACATAAACATAAACACAAATAAAACTATTAAATTGGAAAATTATTTTAAATGACATGTCTACCAAGTAAGATAAACAAAATGTTCAGCAAACTCATAAAAATGATTTAATATTTAATAACCAATAAGTTGCAAATCTAACCAGCAACGAGATACTACTTTATTATTATTAGAATGTTTCATTTAAAAAAGTAGGGAAAAAAAGAGTTAAAATGTCCTAGCTTGTTTGATGTAAACTTGAAGCAAGCTCCAGTCACTAGAGGGGAGAGAACCTCAGTTGAGAAAAATGCTAAAGTAAAGTTGGTTTATAGATAAGCCTATAGGCCATTTTATAAATTAGTCATTGATGAGAAAGATCTAGTACATTGGGGTGGTGCCATACCATGGCTGGTGATCCTGGGTTCTATAAAAAAGCATATTGAGTAAGACATTATGATCAATCTAGTAAGCAGCACCCCTTCATGGCCTTTGCGTAAGCTACTGCCTCCTGCTTCCTGTCCTGTTTTGGTACTTGTTCTGATTTTCTTCAATAATGAACAATGATGTGGAAGTGTAAGCCAAATAAATCCTTTCCTCTCCAAGTTGATTTTGGTCATGGTATTTCGTCATAGCAATATAAACCATAATAAAGAGACCAGAATATATGAAATCTAGGATTATTATATACTTTTTATGTATATAAAATAATTTAGCCACTATAGAAAACATTAAAATCTTCAAAACAAATTAAAGTATTTATTTGAAAGCATTGAAAAGAAATACTCAAAAAGAAAAAAAAAAGAAAAGAAATACTCAATTATTTTTGCATTCATGTTTGTTCCAGCAAAGTCAAAATTATCAAAATAATGGTTCTCAGCCTGTGGGTCATTGCCTCTGTACCAAATCTTTGCCCCCAAAAGTATTTACATTAACATTTATAATAGCATAAAAATTAAGTAGAGAGGAAAATAATTTTATTATTGGGGTCATCACAATATGACAGTCTATATTAAAGGTATCACCACATTAGAAAGGTAAAAAAAAAAAAAGTTTCAAAAGTTATTTGAAAACCACTTCAAGTGAGAAACATGGATAAATAAAATGCAAAATACAGATGTGGTATTTTGCTCATATATGTTTTCCTAGTCATCAGGGACTAGAACTTCTTAAAAAGATTAGAAGAATAAGAAGGTATGAACATTTTGAGAAATTAAAAAACTTAGGATGAGCTCTGAGATTTCTAAACCCTATGTCAGGTCTATTATCTTTCTATGTCAGCTACTTCTTTGGACCATGACTGTCATGTGTGGCATCATGTTCTGTACCATAATAATAATGGCCTAAACCTCTGAAACTGTAAGCAAGTTTCCAATGAAAAGCTTTCTTTTATTACAGTTGCTTTGGTCATGGAACAATTGAACAGAACAATCGAACAGAGACTAAATACATAAAATATATTCTTGTTGATATCAGGAAGAATCTATAATCTTTACCACACCATTCATGTACATTGAAGGCATTAACATATATGAAATAAACTTGCTACACATAGGCAAATGGTAATATTCTATTTATAAGAGATGACTAATATGTCAAGATAAAATATAGAAATTAAAATGTAGGTGGTAAAGGACAGACTGAACAGAAATGAGAAGTTATTTAATGAGTACAGTATTCAGTGTAGAAAGAACTAGAATAATGTTCAGGAGTTAGTATTAACACAATCATACGAATGTCTCAAAAACAGATAAATGAAAATAAATAAAGTTAATGCTATATATTCAATGTACTATTGGGATAATTTTGCGAAACTGATAAAAGCTCTGAGGAAATTAAATGCACATATGTATGGTGAATAAGGAAATAGCCTCACAGGCAAAAGTGAACTGTGTACCAATTGCCATATTAACATAATGAAAATAATCTTGAATGATTATATGTGCATGTGAGTCAAGTGATATTATTCAACAGTGTATTATATCTGCCTGTATTATATATGAATAAATGAATTATATCTGAATATATTCAACTGGCATGTTATATCTGAGTGAAAACTAGAACATTGTTTTTCAAATAGATTAAATAGCCAGTTCAGTTTCATGAATACATACAAAATTCAATATATTAACTTTTACACCTAAACAGGATCAGGATTGTTGTCTTAAATTCAGGAGTATTATGGAGCATGATATTGTATGACAATTCAAGCCCATGAAAGGAAGAGACAGGGCGATCAAAGAGTTCAACTATCATGACCTTCATAGTCATACTTTGTCTTGAAATAAAACAAAGCAATTGTAAAACTTCCTTTTATTTTGGATGAACACAGGGAGTCGGTACACATACTCAGAGACTCCCAGTAAATATGCAGCATCACACAGATTTGTACACTGTTGGCAAGTCCCCCAAAATTATTTACATTTGTTTCATCATTGTTCTCTTTGCAGTCACATATTCCCAGCTTAATGCATGGATACAGATGAATAACATATTATTTGAAAGAAAAAAAAAACATTTTTCCACAGAGAAAACAGCATACCTCCCACCCACACATACACCCAAACATAATCTGAGGTATTATCTCCAAGTGTTGTCAGAAATGCTAAAATAATGATGAAGGCTAAGATTTATAGTGGATAAAAGTTTTTTTCTTTGTGTCCAAGACTTATATGTGTGTGTCATAGGGCACAACTACTTTTTTAAAAAAATGTTCCTTTCCAACTCCTGTTAAATATCACTATTCTTAAAACAGGGAAAAGGTATGATGATGATGACGATGATGATAAGAGGAGGAGGAAGAGCGGGACTAGGTGAAGAAAAAGAAGGAAGAGAAGGAGGAGAAAAGGGATGGGGAAGAGGAGGAGAAGAGGAAGAGGAAAGAGAAAGAGAAGAAGAAGGAGGAGGAGAAAGAGAAGAAGAAGAAAAGTAAGAGTAAAATCCCCAATTTTTCTTTTCTGACTGAAGTTTTAAAAGGCAGGAGGTCAGTGTCAATGCAGTAGAATTAGAGTAGCAGGAAATTATTCTGAAAAAGTGTCAGATAATACAGCACTTTTGAATAGTTGTTACAACTTCTAAAATATAAGTTGCTTTTTAAATTATGTCATATCATTTTATTATATATTTATCATAAATAAAGATAATTTTAATAAGTAGATTCTAGTTTCTCTGCAGTTACATATAACTGTAACACACACATGTATATATATATATATATATATATATATATATATATATATATATATATATACATTGTGGCTTATTTCAATGTAATAACCAAACTCTTTATTATGCATAAAGGATATGAAAGTATATACTAGGAAAAATCCACAAAACTGGCATTATTCAATATATTAATATCGATGCTAATTTAATGTTTACGCAAATATACAGTAAGGTAGGGTTATGGAGATGGTTGAGTCATTACAGTTCTTGCACCACAAACAAAGAAACAAACAACCAAAAACCATTATTTCCAAACTTCTGTAACCTCATAAGAAGCTGGAAGCAACAGTCTTCTACTTTGCTTTCTCTTGCATTTAATAAACACTGACTAAAAGAAACTTAAAGTAGAAAGTGTTGATTTTAACGTACAGTTCTCAGATTATATTTCATCAGTGAGAAAAGTCAATGCAGGAACTGAAGGCTGAAACTGTATAAGAAACTATGGAGTACTTCTTTTTGGCTTGTTTTCTTATAATTCTCAGGAGAACCTATCCAGGATTGTCCTGCTCACAGTAAACTCTTCCCTACCATGTTAAGTACTAATAAAGAAAATATCCCATACACATGACCACAAGCTAATCTATTGGGGGCAATTCCCCTGCTGAGGTTTCCTCTTCCAATGATCCAGTTTATCTCAAGTTTAAAAATTAACTAGCTCAAGGATTGTTTCACATTGCATATTACAGTTCCTCATGAGAAGAGGCAGGCAGGAGCTTAAGGCAGGAACTGATACAGAGATTATGGAAGAACATTTGTTTGTTCCCAGATCATGTTTAATTATCTTTGTTACTTTCATTTTAAACATATTAATTTGTATGCATTTTGTTTTCTTTGATAATTTAATACTTGGGCCCTCTTGGAATCAAAGTGTTTTTGAATGACAGGAGTGTACCTCCCCTAGAAATATCTGAGAACACACATATGAAATACATTATATCTCTAGAATAGAAAAAAAAAACCTGGAGGTGATTTTAATAATAAATCCTTCCTTAAAGGCTACATAACTGTGTTTTGTAACTCTAGGAAAAATGGTAAAAAAAAAAAAAAAAAAAAAAAAAAAAAAAAAAAAAAAAAAAAAAAAGCATGTAAATTAGTTATTTCCTCTCTTCCCTTTATTTTTTGTCCATGGAACCCATTGTTGTTCTATGGGGTGATATTCTTTCAACTCAGTCACTAGTCAGTGTAGTTCCTTCATATCAAATTGATAAAGCTAGATTCAAACATAATTGTCTCATTTAAATAAATTCAAATAATTTGGAGTTGAGGCATTGGGATTTTAAAGTCTACTGTTTCTACAATTCTTGCTATATATTACTTTACTTTTAAACAGCTAGTGAATAATTAAGCAAAGTAAATTTTATTACATATTTAATGCATATGTTTACACATATAGACAGATAAATCATTAGTAAATCATTATTAAATATTGTCAGGAAAATAATAATACTTATATACTTTATTTGTGTGGATATTAAATAAAAATATATAAAACTACTATCTTATCTAAAGACCATCTTTAATAATATATTTTTATCTACACGTATTTATTCTGTACCATATATCTCACTCAACTTTCTCCATGTCTCTTTCCGAGGTAAATAATTCTAATAATTCTATTCTGCCAGTATGTATACCAGATTGCTCATATATATATTGCTCATATATATATATATATATATATATATATATATATATATATATATATATGAGAACAAATGTAGTTTGCTTCCTTTAGAATCTTGTTTATTTCATTTGGTGCAAAAAATATAGTTTTAAACAAAATAACAAGACAACCTACAGAATATATCTCATAAGTGTTTAGTACACGTTACAGTAAATATTAAAAAATAAAAATGGTTTATCTCTTTACCGGTCCTATGGTCTCACTCCCCAGGCCAGATTTTAGTTTGGAGCAGTTCACTCCTCTGGCACCTGGTCTGCTCAGTCACCAGTGCCCAACTTCTCCGAGCAACTCCCTTCCCTGGCAGTTTTCAACTGCCTACTCTTCACCTCTGTCCCTGGGAAACTGTTTCTATACCCCAAAATCCCACAAACACAACTCTATAGCCCGATAGCTTTGCATACAGGTTTATATATTCAACTCTCAATCGACAAACCCTCTACACAACAAGATTGCATCAAATAGACAAAGATACAACCTGCCCTTCTATAAGAGATATTAGACCTGTAAAATCCATAATGTTCTTAGCTATTTAATGCCAATCAATCCCACCTGGGTCCAGCTGGTCCTTGGGAGGCTCCATGTTGCCCTGATCTCTAAGATTTCTAACCTCTGTCCTATGACTTCCTCAAAGCACTCTGCCCTCTCTACTTCCCAGGACCAGCCCCGCCCAGTCACTGGCTTTCCTTTATTTTACTAATTAAAATGGGAAGGTTCAGTTAGGGTCACATGACTAGCCAGCCCTTCTTGTGAAACTTGAATTAACAAAAAAATACAAACAGCTTGGTAAAGGATGAAAAACTGGGACCAGGAACAGAACTTTGGAACTTCTGTTTCCACCCGCCGGGGACTTCAGGGCGCAGAACAGAGCCGGACCCATCTGCCACCCGGATCGGCAGCTCCTAAAAGCTGAAAAACTGGTGAGTAGGAGATCTAGGCAGCCAGGGAGCAGAGAAATCTCTGAGGAATGCACACGCAAAGAGCACCCTCTGGCCTGCCTGATCCAGGGACCAGGAACAGAACATTGGAAATTCTGTTCCCACCCAGTGACTCTGAGGCATAGAACAGGGCTCGGCCCATCTGCCACCTGGACCAGAGGAGATCCAGGGACACAACCAGATACAAGGGAAAGGCGAGAACATATCACTGAAAACAAAATGGCAAGAGGAAAGCTAAAGAGTATATCCCAAAAAAACCAAGGCAACTTAGCAACACCAGATCCCAGCTCTCCCATAACAGCAAACACTGGAATGCCAAACACTCCAGAAAAAGAAGATGCAGACCTGAAATCATACCTCAAGATGCTGATAGAGATACTTAAACAAGAATGGGAGGAAAAGCAAAAAGATTCAGAAGCTTTTAAAGAGGAAACAAGAAAAACACTCAAAGAACTCAAAGAACTAGTGGAAAACACAAACAAAGAGACAAAGGAATAGAAGAGGGAAATTAAAATGGAAGTTGACTCAATAAAGAAAACACTAAAAGAGATAACCCTAGAGGTAGAACACCTAAAAAAGAAATCAGGAATCACAGAAGCATTTCAAATAGATTACAAGAGATGGTAGAGAGAATCTCGGGGGCAGAAGACAACATTGTAAACATAGACAAAACAGCCAGAGAAGATGCAAAAACCAAAAAGCTCCTAAACCAAAATGTCCAGGAAATCCAGGACACAATGAGAAGACCAAACCTAAAGATAATAGGAATAGAAGAGGGAGAAGAGTATCATCTAAGAGGCACAGTAAATATCTTCAAGAAAATCATAGAAGAAAACTTCCCTACCCTCAAGAATGAGATGACCACGAGCATAAAAGAAGCCTTCAGAACTCCAAATAGGTTGGGCCAGAAAAGAAATACCTCCCGACACTTAATAGTCAAAACACCAAGTGCCCAAAGCAAAGAAAGAATACTAAAAGCAGTAAGGGTAAAAGGTCAGGTAACATATAAAGGCAGGCCAATCAGAATCACACCCGATTTCTCAACAGAGACTATTAAAGCTAGAAGAGCCTGGACAGACAACATGCACATCCAAAGAGAGCACAAGTACCAGCCCATGCTGCTATACCCAGCAAAACTATCAATCATCATATATGGAGAGATGAAGATATTTCAAGACAAATCAAAATTTATACAATATCTGACCACAAACCCAGCACTACAACAAATTATAGGTGGGAAACCAAATACAATGAAGGAAAATACAACCTAGTAAAAACAAGAAAACTCCTAAACAAGAAAATTAAAAGAAGAAAAACACACAGACACAACTCAACCCACAAAAGCAATAATGGCAGGAAATAAAAACAACTATTCCTTGATATCTATTAGCATAAATGGACTCAACTCCCCAAGAAAGAGACATAAGTTATCAGACTGGATACATAAACAAAATCCAGCCTTTTGCTGCATACAGGAAACTCATTTCAGAGACAAAAACAGACACTATCTCAGAGTAAAAGGGTGAGAAAAAAAAACAAACAAACAAAAAAAAAAAAAAAAAAAAAAAAAACATCCAAGCAAACAGCCCAAAGAAGCAAGCTGAAGTGGCTATTCTAATATCGAATAAAGTAAATTTCCAACCAAAAGTTATCAAAAAAGATAAGGAAGGGCACTATTTACTCATTACTGGGGAAATTTGTCAGGAGGAACTCTCAATCTTTAACATATATGCTCCAAATAAAAAAGCACCCACATTCATAAAAGAAACCCTACTAAAGCTCAAAAAATTCACTTCAACCCACACAATAATAGTGGGAGACTTTAATACCACACTCTCACCTATGGACAGATCATGGAAACAGAAACTGAACCAGGACACTGCAAAACTAGCAGAGACTTTGAACCAACAAGAATTAATAGATATATACAGAACATATCATCCTAAAGTAAAAGAATACACCTTCTTCTCAGCACCCCATGGCACCTTCTCAAAAATTGACCACATAATTGGACACAGAACAAGCCTCAATCAATATAAAAAGATTGAAATAATCCCATGCATCCTCTCAGATCACCATGTTCTGTGGCTGGTATTTAACAACAACAAAGACAACAAAAAACCCACATACACATGGAAACTAAACAACTTTCTTTTAAAGGATAGCAGGATCAAAGAAGAAATAAAGAAAGAAATTAAGGACTTTCTAGAATTCAACAAAAATGAAAACACAACATACCCAAACCTATGGGATGCAATGAAAGCAGTACTGAGAGGAAAACTCATAGCCCTAAGTGCTTCCAAAAAGAAACTGGAGAGAGCTTACATCAGAAACCTGACAGCATAGCTAAAATCCCTAGAACAAAAGGAAGCAGATATACCCAAAAAGAGTAGACGGCAAGAAATAATCAAAATTAGGGCAGAAATACACCAAATAGAAACAAAAAGAACCATTGAAAAAATCAACAAAACCAAGAGTTGGTTCTTTGAGAAAATCAACAAGATTTATAAACCCCTAGCCAGAATAACTACAGGGCAAAGAGAGAGTATACAAATTAATAAAATCAGAAAGGAAAGTGGAGACATAACAACTGAAACTGAGGAAATTCAAGAAATCATCAGATCCCACTACAAAAACTTATACTCCACAAAATTAAAATATCTGGAGGAAATGGACCAATTCTTAGACAGATACAAGATCCTAAAGTTAAACCAGGACCAAGTAAACCATCTAAATACCCCTAAAACACCTAAAGAAATAGAAGAAGTCATCAAAAGCCTCCCAACCAAAAAAAAACCCAGGTCCAGACGGGTTCAGTGCAGAATTTTATCAGACATTTATTGCGGATATAACACCAATACTCTCAGAACTATTCCAAAAGAGAGAATCAGATGCAATACTACCTAACTCCTTTTTTGAGGCTACAATAACCCTCATACCTAAACCACACAAAGACCCTACATGGAAAGAAAACTTCAGACCAATCTCACTTATGAATATTGATGCAAAAATACACAACAAAATCTTTGCAAGCAGAATCCAAGAACACATCAAAACGATCATTCATCATGACCAAGTAGGCTTCATCCCTGGGATGCAGGGATGGTTTAATATAAGGTAATCCATCAATGTAATCCACCATATAAACAAACTCAAAAAACAAAATCACATGGTCATCTCACTAGATGCTGAGAAAGCATTTGACAAAATTCAACACCTTTTCATGTTAAAAGTCCTGGAAAGAACAAGAATCCAAGGTCCATACTTAAACATAATAAAAGAAATATACAGCAAACCAACAGCCAACATCAAACTTAATGGTGGGAAACTTGACGCAATCTCACTAAAATCAGAGACTGGACAAGGCTGCCCAATCTCCCCCTACCTATTCAACATAGTACTGGAAGTCCTGGCTGGAACAATTAGACAGCAAAAGGAGATCAAGTTGATACAAATAGGAAAGGAAGAGATAAAAACATCACTCTTTGCCTATGACATGATAGTGTACTCAAGTGACCCCAAAAATACCACCAAAGAACTCCATTGCTGATAAACAAGTTCAGCATAGTGGCTGGATACAAAATTAACTCAAACAAATCAGTAGCCTTCCTATACTCAAAGACAAACATCTGAAGAAAGAAAGTCGGGAAAAGGTACCCTTCACAATAGCCACAAAAACTATGAAATACCTTGGTGTGACTCTAACTAAGCAAGTGAAGGACCAGTACTACAAGAACTTCAAACCTCTAAAGCAAGAAATTGAGGAGGATCTCAGAAAATGGAAAGATCTCCCTTCCTCATGGATTGGAAAGATCAACATTTTAAAAACAACCATCCTACCAAAAGCAATCTACAGATTCAACACAATCCCCATCAAAATTCCAACACAGTTCTTCATGGAATTGGAAAGATCAATGTGCAATTTCATATGGAATAACAAAAGACCTAGAATAGCGAAATTCATCCTCAATAACAAGAAAACATCTTCTGGAATCACTATCCCTGACCTCAAGCTACATTACAAGGCAATTGTGCTGAAAACTGCATGGTACTGGTAAAAAATAGGCATGTGGATCAATGGAATAGAATAGAAGATCCGGAAATGAGCCTGCATGTATATAGTCACCTGGTTTTTGACAAAGGAGCCATAAATATTCAATGGAAAAAGGACAGCCTATTCAACAAATGGTGCTGGTCCAACTGGCACTGAGCATGCAAAAGAATGAAAATAGACCCTTTCTTATCTCCTTGTACAAAACTCAAGTGTAAGTGGATCAAAGATCTCCACATTAAACCAGATACACTGAAACTATTAGATGAGAAAGTAGGGAAAACTTTAGAACATATAGGCACATGACAAAATTTTCTGAACAAAACACCAATGGCTCAAGCTCTAAGGTCAAAGATTAACAAATGGGACTTAATGAGATTGCAAAGTTGCTGTAAGGCTAAGGACATTGTAAAGAAAACAAAATGGCAGCCAACAGAATGGGAAAAGATCTTTACCAACTCTACATCAGATAGAGGCCTAATATCTAAGGTATACAAAAAACTCAAAAAACTAGACACCAGAGAATCAAATAACCCTATTAAAAATGGGGTACAGAGCTAAACAAAATGTTCTCAGTTGAGGAATATTGAATGGCTGAGAAATATCTGATGAAGTGCTCAACATCCTTAGCCATCAGGGAAATGCAAATCAAAACAACCCTGAGATTCCACCTCACACCAGTCTGATTGGCCAAGATCCAAAACTCAGATGACAACAGATGCTGGCGAGGTTGCAGAGAAAGAGCAACACTTCTCCACTGTTGGTGGTGTTGCAAACTAATACAACCACTCTGGAAATCAGGCTGCCGATACCTCAGAAAATTGGACATAATACTACCTGAAGACCCAGCTATTCCACTTCTGGGTATAAACCCCAGAGACACCTTAGTACACAACAAAGATATATGCACCACAATATTCATAGCAGTTCTATTTATAATATCCAGAAGCTGGACAGAACCCAGATGCCCTTC
Organism: Micromys minutus; assembly: GCF_963924665.1. Lineage (NCBI taxonomy): Eukaryota > Metazoa > Chordata > Mammalia > Rodentia > Muridae > Micromys > Micromys minutus. The sequence goes on along the minus strand of NC_137970.1, from coordinate 117,805,096 downwards.
AGAAGATGAATGGATACAAAAATTGTGGTACATTTATACAATGGAATACTACTCAGCCACCAGAAACAATGACTTGACCATATTCTTAAGAAAATGGCTGCATCTAGAGAATATCATCCTGAGTGAGATAACCCAGTCACAAAAGAACAGATATAATATGCAATCACTGATAGTGGGATGTTAACCTCAGAGGCTCGTACTGCCACAGAAACAACTCACAGAATGTATGAAGTCCAAGAAATAAAGAAAACAAAACAAAACAAAAAAATCTTTACACAACAAGAAAACTTTGACTATTTCCATGTTACATTTTGTTTTACATGTACTTTATGCTCATTGTAACTATTAAGTTTTCAATGCATACTATCAAACCTTTAAAAAAGTCAAGTACTGACTAATAAATATATTCATATAGTTTTATGTAAAAATTATTTTAAAATCTGAAAAAAAAGTACAGACAAAAATGTATTGTATAATTTTATGCAAAAAATGCTTAAAATCTCTACATTTATCTTTTTTTGTAAAATAAATTTGTTAAAAAAATACAAACAGTTTTGGGACAATCTACATATATATAATATTTAAAGAACTTCATATTACTAAACAGTTAAAAATATAAAATAAAATCTAAATAGCACAACTGAAAACATAGGCAATGAACCTGAAATTATCTTTATTTCCAAATGAGATAAAGAAATACCCAGTGGATATGACAAAATATGACTAATACTGTAATCCTTAGGAAAACACAAGTCAAACCTTTCATCTGTTACTAGAAATATTAGAAAGAAAAAATAAATGTCCCTGAACATATGAAGAATATGACAATTTTCACACTGATGGTGGGAATGTAAACCATCCTAAAATTTATGGAAAATAAAAGTAAACATAAATTTTCATTTTCCATAAAATAAATATATACACAAATATTATACATTATTTTGTATTAATTTGTTAATTACCTCTAGTAAATTATATTGAAGAATAGATTGCTCTTATGCAATTAACAGACTCAAATAGATTTTTTATATTTATTTCTAACTTCAGAGAATATGGATGCTGCTAATAAATGCATCTTCCTGGTCAGAAGTCTATGTAGATTTTTATTTCTTTTATAATCTTCAAATATCACTTGTTGTCAAAGTATTACTTAGGACTAATTTATATTTCTATAAAATACAGTTTATCCATTCGAAGTGTAAAATAATTTAGTTTGTTATTGACTTTGATAAAATCATTGATTTCTAACACTTGTGCTATTTATTTCTAAATAAGGAATATTCTGAGTTTATGGATGACAGCTAAATTAAATTGGAATAAAAATTGCACACAATGATGAATTCCACTGGTCCTTCCCAATAACATGGAAAGAAAAAACATAATATTTCTTTAAAAGGGAAATCACTAGACCAAAGAAATGATCAATTACTGAAGACAAAATCCTAAGAGAACTGATCAAGAGTTTTAGTTTCATTATCATTTTAAAGTCTCTTTTTAGTAGTGGGGCTAACAGGATCTTCAGAAAAATCTCAGTATCTTTCCATTGTATTTGAGCCTATATATGTGCTGTGAAAATAGAAGTGGTCTTGTCTCATGTTGCTGATCTGTGAATTGTATCTCAATTTCCATTTGTAATTAATTGAATCATTCTTCCAAACAAAAAATATGAGTCGGTGCCCATGCATGGGTACTCAAGAGATTATAACTTAGTGCAGTTCCCCAGAAGCTATTATTTTTTATCAGATAAGCTCTCTTGTTGACTTATAGCTGTCTTTTTAGCTAGACTGGCTGTCAAGCCAGCTTCATTAATGTTCCTCTTTCTGAATCTTCAATGCTGAAATTATACACACACCACTATTCTTGGCTTATGCTGGCTCAGCAACCACTTTGCCAAATGAGCTATTAACTCAGGACCAACAAATATACTTTGCACGTATATTAACATTTAAACACCAGAAGGATAAAATATAAACCACAAATAAACATATTTAGTAACACAAAAGTTGATATTACCATATAACATCAAGCCACAAGGATTGAAAACTGGCGATCACTGAATAGAAATTTATTATCTATATATAAGTTGTACTCTCAAATCTACATAGCATACTATCACTGTTAGATCAGAATTAAGGACACTTCTGATAAGACTTCCTCCTTTGACTCCTTAGATGTAGTTCCTAAATTCAACTGAAAGAAGTTGGTTTCATATTATGGATAGTTATATTTACAAAGAAAATATAATACTCTTATTACACATTCAAAAATATTTTGATTTTAAGAATATACTGAAACTTTTCTTAACCAATTTTTGCAATGGTTGAATATGTACTTATAATCATTCAGATATAATTCAGACAATTGGCATAGAATTATGACCTTAAAAGGTGATAAGCTATTCAAAATATCCCCACAAAGAATAATCAGTGTCAATATAACAAATTATTCTAACAATGCACTATATGATGAAATCAGAGTATTAATAATTCTTATTTATGTATGTATTTTTAGTTTTACACTCGTGATTTTATTCTTCTCCTGGTTCACCCTCCTCTGTTCCACATCCCATATATCCTTCCAGATCCTCCTGTCTCCACAAGAATGTCCCCAACCCAGTCACCCCATCAGATCTCTAAACCCTCAAGCCTCCACTCTTTTTCTCTGAATGAACCCAAACTTGAATGTTTGTTTCTCTTACACACATACACACAGTGGTGGAGGAAGGGAAAAAGAGAGAGGATTGGGTGGGGAGAGAGTTTCTAACCTAAAACATTTTTCCAAAAATCATTATAACTTTACTGTAAAGAAATCCATAAAAGTAACTTTAACCAAGTGTCAAAAATTAATGTAACTGGAACAAGAAATACCCTCCTTATGAAATAATTTATATAATATGCTAAAAGAAAATCTCACATTTGTTACTACCACCCCTCACAAATGCCATAAATAGCAAAAAGTTTTTAAAATACATACATACATGAATGAAATCTAAGTGGAATCACCAAAATAACAAGAGAGACAAAGCTCCTATTAAATCTTATGTGCCACCTAGTGAAACCTCCACAGCCAGGAATGGTATACATCTAATTGAGTTGTTTGCACAATGGGTCACATGGAAATCCCCAAACAGCTCAGGCTATTTTCAAGGTTATGGTCTTGTCTATATAAACTTATAGTAAGACCCTAGCATATAACTTGTACATCTTTTTGAATATAGAGAATTCAAGCTTGTATCTAACTAGAGCCTTTGCCTATACTGAGAAGTGCTCATGCTACTGGAAGATACTCTAAATGTTACATGAGGAGGAAGGTGAACAAACCAAGACAGCAGCTACAAACCCTTCAATCTTTACTAGTTACCTGTCTGCATAATACACTACTGCAGTGATGACACAAAGGCTCTGGGAAGAATTAATTACAACATGAATTTAAAGCTCATTTCATGATATGGGTTCACCCTAGATCTTGGCAATGATGAGGCATGATATGAGGAACAATTCACCATGTTCCCAGACACTGATGAGGGCCATGTATGGATCCGTGCAACTGATATGGCAGAGGTCCTGGTTTGTGTTTGAGAACCTGTTGGAACTTGAAGACATGCTGTTTCTCGTGGCCTGTGTCATTGTAATAATGTTCATGTCCATGGATCATACTGTCCCAGGGAACAATACTAATGTGAGTTGCCTCCATTTCCTTCTTAGACCATGGTGTTATCCAGGTTCTACTAAGGCTATGTCTGGGTCAATGACCTTAATGCACGTGGATCTGTTTTAATGGCCATGAACTGAGCTATCACTAAGGCACTTATGGTCATCTGTGGTCTGTTCTATACTTTGAAGCTATGTTGATGTGCGTTGAAAATGCTGGTGCTGATGGCCATATAAATGTTTGTGTGGTTTTTGTTGCCATCTGGAACCATAGTTATGTCCAAGCTTGTGCTGCTACTAATAGCCATGTATAGGTCCTTGCTTCTACTGCCTTTGTATCTGTGTTGATATTTGTGGTCCATGCTGGCATCTGAGTTCATGTGGATGTCCAAGGTCTATGCTCTAATCCGAAACGATGTTGTTGATCATGGGCTGAGCTGCGACCAGGGGCCACTTTTATGTGGATGGCTTGTACTGCCATTCTGTATCCATAAAGATGTCCAGGTACATGGTGCTTTAGAGGGACATATAGTGTTCTGTAGTCCTTTGAAACTTTGTCTGTGTTGATGTCCTATTCTAGCATTAAAGACTATGGGAATATCTGGTCTATGTTGCAGCTTGAAATCATATTGGTGTTTACAGAGTATTGTGTTGCTGTTAGCCACATTAATCTGATGGGTCAGCACTCCCACTCAAGGCCAGGATGATACACTGGTTTATGCTAACAGAAAGGGTCATGTCTGTGTTCATGGTCTTACTACGGCCTGATCTGAGTAGATGTCCATGGCTCGTGTTGCCCACCAAATGCCCTGTGGATGTCCATGGTTTACACTGCATCAAAAGCTACGTTGTTGTCTATAATCTCATCTTCCCAGCTGCATCAGAGGTCTTAACTTGGGTCTATAGCACTAATGCAAAGGGAAGCCCTGTTTGTGATCTGTATTGAGACAAAAAACTACATGGAAACCCATTATCCAAGCTTCTATATTCCATAAAGAGCAAATAAGTTATTTTTTCAGTAATATCGATGACTGAAGATTTACAGTTTAGAAAAAAAAAAAAAGGACATAGACAACTTCTGTGATGACCCCTAATACAATCACCTCAAGCCACACCACACACCTACCACAAAAATAGTAACAGACTAGACAGGATGCCATGAGAGATATCTCCTAAAAACTATGATAGAATTCCTGAGTATCATGTTCCACAGTCACTGAGTTTCAGAAGTGATTTGGGAGGGGAAGAATTTAGCTCCATTTAGTGGGCAGGCCACTGAGAGTTTAACCATACTCCATTGAATATATTAATACCTCAAATTGAATTTTTATTTATTTTGGTTGAGGGTATAGATAACAAGGGGGAAAAAAGGACAGGGAAGGACTGAGGAATGGTTGTGAAAGGAGGTATGATGTCCCCAAAGAATCAATAAAACTATGTGTTGGGAAATTTTCTACGTTAACCAAGAAAGTAACTGTTAAATTTAATGGAATAAAGTGAAGGATTTGAATGCTGGATATCTCATCATACGTATTGACAAGTGACAAAGAGGAACTACCATTCTCAAAGCACACTTCTAACTTTAAAGAGGGTCATCATGTATCTTTCTGAACAAAGCAATGCTATGTTTTTTAATGAAAGAATCAACATATCACAAATTTTAAATGTTAATTTTGCTTTTAATAGCTCTCTTAATAAGTAGTAGGGAAGTTTGAATGAGAATGGCTCCCACAGGCTCATATCTTTGAAAAACAATGTTTTCAAGTTAATAAAATCATTTGGAAAGAATTAGGAGGTATGTCACTGGGGACAGGTGTTGATGTTTTAAAAGCCCACTACCTCTCTTTCTTCCTCATGGCTGCCTCAACATGTAAAGTCTTAATTACTCCTCTATTGTCATGCTTTCTTTTTGATGATAATGGAGTAACCTTCTGAAACTGTAACCAAGTCTCCAATAAAATGTGTCCTTTTATAAGAAACAAAAATATCTAAATTAAAGGTAGATCTTTCTGCCTCAAATGGACATGATTAAAACTGGGTCTTTCCCCTTGTAATTAGGTACTTTAAAAAAATGTTTCACAGTCGTATTCAGCTACTTGTGTATTAGTTAATTTTGGATGTAGTCCAGTTGACAACCAAGAACAGCCAATACACTCAGCCAGCACTATAGTAGTTTTCTCCTACTGGAAATGAGAATGTATAAAAATAGCCACAGCTAAAAATGAGCACAGGTTAAGATACCCTGGAACTTTCAATCCTAACTGTGATGTTTCCATCAAATTGATCCTCTCAAGGCTTAAGGAACTATGTGACAGATGAGGCAGACAAAGCATAGCAGCCTGTGGAGATGGAAGATCCCAAGAAAGAAGTGCCTTCCAGACAAAACAGGATCAATATACATATAGACTCAGAAACTGGCAGCATGCACAGTATCAGCACAAATGAGAGCCACATGGCATCACAGTACTGAGAAAGGAAGTGGAAATCTTAATTCAGAAGCTATCTGAAGTTGACAACCATAGGCAAATATATATATATATATATATATATATATATATATATATATATATATATATATATATATATATATATATATATATATATATATATATATACATACATACATACACACACACACACATATGTATATATATTCTTCATTCGATTCTTATTGGTTTACAAATCAAAGTTAGTGAAGATTCTATGCCCAGAAGTAGATGGCCAACACAAAACAAGCTTAATGGCATTTTTGATATAAACATATTTTAATCTTACTTGTCCTACACATATTTATTATAGTTTCAAACACCCTGATGTGTTGTTTGTGCTTGTTTCTCTGTCTCTGGTCTCTGTCTCTGTCTTTCTCTGTCTCTGTCTTTCTCTCTGTCTTTCTCTCTCTGTCTTTCTCTCTCTCTCTCTCTCTCTCTCTCTCTCTCTCTCTCTCTCTCTCTCTCTCTGTGTGTGTGTGTGTGTGCATGTGTAATCTAAATTTGTATGTGTTTCTTTTGTGTTTTTCCCTTTGTTTTGTTTTTATTTTTGGCTATTTTTTTGCTTTATTTCATTCTTTTTAATTGGCTTATTTATTATCTAAAAAGAGGGAGTAATAGTGGATTGATATGGGTAGTTAGATGGGAAAGATGTGGTAGGAGATGGAGAAAATTCATTATCAGATTATATTGTGTAAAATATTTCCAAATAAAGAACCATTATATATTTTGCAAAAGGATAAGCAAAATGAAAATTTAAAGCAAATGTCATTCTCTTTATTTTTATTTGTGTATTAAAAATATTTTATATGTATATGAGCATACATTGTTACAACTTAAACCATATTTAAGCAAATATAATAAAATCTGTTTTTTAATTTTTTGTAGAAACAGCAAAATTAATCACTCCTTAAATTGTCATATCTTTACAAATCAGTTACTGAACATGCCTTTTGTATTATTAGAGCTATATTGCCAATACAAAAGGATTGCATGAGCTAGGATTCAAATTCATCTTTGAAAGATGATATGTAGACTATTGATATCTTTCAGAATGTACCAGTGCTTGCTGCTGAGCTTAATTTTTATTTTTTTTAGACTCCCTGGTTTACATGTTGAAAGAAGAGAAAAAAAATCAGCAAGTTTTTGATTGACTTTTATAAGATGTTATTAATAATTAAATCAATAATTAACATCAATAATTAAAACATGATGAAAATACTTTTTAAATTGTTTCACTAATTTTAAGAGCAATTTTAGCTTAACTAAAATTGGTGTTGTATTGTACAAAATAACTGTTTAATAATTAGTCTTGTAGGTGTTATCAAAGAAGATTTATGTCAACATAGTGATCTGTTTCTAAACAGTAAGTACTTTACTACATAGCTTCCTTGTTTATCCTACTTTAACAGATCTGTTAGGAATGAAAATATTCTAAATAGATACTTGTGTGTCTTAACTTCTGGATCAAACAAAGAAAACAATGGAGCCTAAAAAAATGGAAACTCTAGAAGAAGAAAGAGGCCCTGGCCAGAAAGGAACTTGTCTGTAAGAATCATCAAACTGGGCATTAGGTGACCCTAATGGAGGAGTTAGAAAAAGGACTGACTAAAGGAGCTTAAGAGTCCAACATGAGGAAAAGAATCCACTAAAATTTTTAGATTTTTCAACCTGAGACAGTAAGAAGGGGTCAGCACCATGAGAAGTCACATGATGTCTCCAAGTTAGAACTGAGAATGTTAAACAAAGCAACTGGGGTAATCTACATGTAGGGTCTATGTCCCCTGCATTGATAAGTACTGGCAGCTCTTGAGCCACAGAAAGCAGGAGGCTACCTGCTTTCTCAGCAGATGTTAATTAGTGCATGTTTTAATTAAAAGGGTGGTTTATTTGCTTTTAAAATAGATTTATATCCTAAGTTTACTGGAATCACATGCGTATTTTCACCCACAGTTTTGAACTAAAATAGAGAAATTAGTCACAGACTCCAAGTAGAGAGTGGTAATATTTGCCTGTTACAAAAGTTATTAAAAAATGGAAGTGTGAAGCACCAGGCAGAGTGCATAACAGACTTATGTTATAGAAGTTATTAGTAAGTGGAAGTCTGTAGCACCAGGCAGAGTGCATAACAGACTTATAATATAGAAGTTATTAGTAAGTGGAAGTCTGTAGAACCAGACAGAGTGCTTAGAAGATGTATATTACAGAAGTTGTTAGTGAGTAGAGGTCTGACACCCCAAGCAGAGCATCATAGATAAAAACTGCCTACTTCCTACTGGCAAATATTAATAAAAGTTTTATGCAGAATAGTCGAATGATAATTTCTGACAAGCCAGAATTATCATCCCTTCAAGAACTCTTCATTTCAAAGGTCTGTAAGATGATCCTGAGGCAGAAGGCTGAAGACTTGCTCTCACATATTACTAGCAGGGGACTGTGCAAATAGAAAATTGTCTCTATCACCTATTTCAGTTCTAGAAGCTGTGTTAGGTTTCATATATTTACAGATATATTCCTATACTTATAGTCATTCTCAGATTTCTGACAGGGTTGAAGACTTAGTAATTTCATAGCCTACTCAGGCTAATTAACTTTTAGAGAAAAATATTCATTTAGATGTTTTTTAAATGGTAATAGCTGTGCTCAGCTTGTATTTGAGAGAAAAGTTTTGTTTTTTTGTTTTTTGTTTTTTTTTTTAAATTGGACAGACAAAGTGAAGTATAGTTGAAATTAGAAGAGGGGTGGCACAAAGCCTCTCATTGGACAAGAATTAAGGGTAGGTGAAAACAAAGTTTTAGAAAGAGAAAAGAGAGGAGTGAAGAGGGGAATCAAAATGGAAGAAGAAGAGGACTACACTCTGCATGTCTCTGCATAGATACAGGTCGTTCGAATATTTTAAAAGAATGGGTATGCACAAGATTTTGTGCTGTCTGGATGGGAAAATATCAATTGGATCATAGATATTATGTGGCATGTTCTTTTATGTGGTGTCTTTATTGATTTTAAGAGAAAGTGCTGTGGCAGGGCAAATCAAGCCTGCCCCAGAATTGAGGTATGTATGCCTAGTGTGGTAACAACCCACCAAGGAAATTGTAAGTGAAGCAGTGGAGCAGGGTGCCATGTTTGCAGCTTTGCAGCTCATGGCTCTGTCACTCTGCAGCTCATGGACCAGCCTGGTGAGAAAAAAACGGGCTCCTGGAACATAATGTGCAGAAACTGGGTTCTTCCTTTTAAAATATTTACCACAACAGTTTGCAACCTCATAGGAAGAAAATCAATATCAACCAACCAGACCACCCCATAGCTTCCAGGGACTAAACTATCGACCAAAAAGTACACATGGGGGGACCTATAGCTCCAGCCACATATGTAGCAGAGGATGGCATTGTCTGTCATAAATAGGAGGAGAAACCCTTGGTTCTGTGAAGACTCCTTTCCTCAGTGTAGGTGAATGACCGGGTGGTAAGGTGGGAGTGGGAACATCTTCATAGAAGCAGGGGAAGGGGAGAGGGGAGAGGGGGAACTGAGAAAGGGGATAACATTTAAAATGTAAATACATAAACTATTCAATAAAAATATTTATGCCAAAGAGGAAAAACAAGGAAAGAGATTCTACACAGTTCTAACCACTTGGAAGGCAACACTAGTAAATGAGACTGAAGCACAGATAATGGAGAGTCGGTGGTGGGTAAAGCCACATCTTGATTGCCTCTGCTTAGATATGCATATTTTTAGGTTTCTGCTCAAAGTTTAATCTCTATTCATTCCCCTTCCACTACTTGGGGGTGGTGAATTTTCAGATTCTCTTTTCCTCTCCCAACTTGAGGACATTGAACTTTTTGTGCTTTTTTGATTTCTTTACTTTTATTTTTAAGTAGGAATGGTTGAGCTTGTTGTGAGGCACAACCAGTAAAAACCAGAAGCAATTACACAATCCATTAATCATAATCATTGTTTGTGGATTTTTAACAAGGTACAATTTCAAATATCCTGTCAAGCATTTTGATGCATTTATTTAATACATGATCACCACAAACTGGTCTTTATTTAATATGATCATGGATGCTGAAACTTAGTGAGGAAAATTTGTTCATTTCACATTGCAGGTCAAAGACTTGTACTTTTAAAGTCTTCAAAGGACTTCTTTGTTATAATGATCAATGATTATTACAGTAAAGAGATAAAGTTTCTACTTTTAGAATAAAAATGATCATACAAGGTTTGCCTACCAGAGCTTTTATACTTCTCCCATTCCAAGTTTTATATTTACTGCACTACATAAGAAAAATTCATTCTATTCTATCTGGTTATACTCTGAAATTCTAGAAATCAACTCCACCATATTTCTAATTAATATAAAGAGTGATGCATGCCTGTATAATATAAATATATATAAACATGTAATGCATATTCAAAATATAATATGTTGGTTTGCAAGTTAGAAAGAAAACTTTTACAAACAAAACACTTTTTTGTAAAAGCTGTTCTGGAAAAGAAAACATGAAAATAAATGAAGTAATAATGTTGCTGAGTAAAGCTTTGGCACTCTGGGTTCAGTTGTGTCATATTTGGTCTCAAAGAGTAGAAAGGAAGTCATAGAGCAGGCATGATGATGTAGAAACTGTATTACGTAGATATGCAAAATTCACAAAAATTAATAAAATAAATATTTAAAGTACATAAAAATGCATGCCTCTACAGTTCCTCTCCTAGAACAAGCTGTGATTTCTCTATTTTCCATATCTTTCCATATTATATTCTCTCCTTCATTGACAACTAATTCTAGCTGATATGATTGTAATTTTATTTCTTCATTATTTACACTACTTATAGTTACAAAGTTTTCTGTTAAATCGTTTTTCTTGCTTTATACATACTTCAGCCCTCACCTCACCACAAACACAACATACTCTACTTAATTTAATTACTGGCTGTCCTTCTCAACTTATCACCCAGCTTCACAGATTCAGTTGAATTATCCCAAGTATACTAGCACTCACAGCACATAAGACAGTTCATAACTTCACAAAACATTCATACATGTATATTGATCCCTACCTTGTTCTTAACAAATGCTATATCATTTCCTCATAAGTCATCTTCAATAATTATTAAATGGAAAAATAAGAAAAAGGAAAAGTTGTATTAATAATAGTAAGTCAATAACATTTTCAAAGTCATACCTTATATTAAAAAAAATAAGCATAGACAGGTGAACTATGAGGAGAGTCTTTTGATGGTATCACTCAAGTCAACTAGCTACAACTTCTACTAAATGTTACATTTTACACATACACACGGGCACACACACACACATACAGGGAGAGAGAGCGAGCGAGAGAGAGAGAGAGAGAGAGAGACAGACAGACAGAGATACACAGAGAAAGATGGATAGAGACAGAGAGAGAAAAAGAGAGATAGAGCGAATAATAGTTACTGTCCCACTGTCCTTTTCTTAAGACTAGAGTCAAGAATACTTTCCTATTTCTCAGTGTTATGTTAGAATTGAATTTCATAGTATTTTCAAAGTGGATGATGAAGTTAGCCTCATAGAAAGTGTAAATCAATACTGTCCTTATTCTTGTAAATGTAAGTGCTAATTAATAAGTCAATACTGTCTTTATTCTTGTGAATATTATAAAAAATTTTGTAAATTTTACCTTCAGTTTCATTTAAATGGAAGGAGATATATGTATGTTGCTTAGTAAGGGTATTTATTTAGATACTGGTAATTATAATAATAACACCATTATGTTATAAGATCAAAATATAAATTCTCAGTAGAGTTCTAATTACAGTACCCATTCACTAATGAGGCACTGAATGCTGGCTTCCTATGTAATTCAGTAAAAAAATGAAATTAGAACAATAAACCTCAGATTCCACAAAACAGTCACTGAGAGACTAACACTTTTGAAGCAGAAATATCAGGAATGGAACGCAAGGCAAAAATCTAATTGTAGGTGATTATATGTAGACATATTTAGAGTAGAAATAATGTTGATATTATAGATCTTCTCATTTCAAGACCATCTACAAAATTTGTTTCACTCCTACAAAGGATAGTTATTCTTTCATTAGGAGTGAATCAAATAGCTATTCATACTCCCTTCTTGTATTATTAACCACTAGAAAGCCAAGAGACAAATAACAAATAGCAAACATGTGGGTCTATTACAAACTTACAAACAGACACAGAGTGTATCATTAAAAACTGTAATTTATTATCACATGTATTTATACAATTTTTACCATGGTATTTTTTTCAGAAATATGCATTTTTATAATTATTTGATGAATATCTGTCTCCATGTAAGAATACACATTCTCAGACAACAAGACACATGTTTATTTTATTTAATTTTTCACTCAGGTTCTAGTTTCAAGTCCTGGAAGATGGCAGATGTACAGAAATAGAAACATGAACATTCAGCCTAAGCTGAAAGACTTATTTTTCAGAGTAACCTTATCCCACTCTTGGCTTCACATTGTACTTCCTGTCCTTAGGTTTTAGTGTGTAGTTTACACTATTGTGATTGTTTGCATAAGATTGACCCAGGGTATTGCACTATTAGAAGGTGTGGCCTTGGGGGAAGTGTGTCACTGGGGGGTTGGCTTGAAAACCCTCCTCCTAGCTGCCTGATGATACCCAGTCTGTTTCGGACTTTTTTCAGATGAAGATGTAGAACTCTGAGCTCCTTCTATACCATGCCTGCCTGCATGCTGTCATGCTCACACAGCCTTGATAGTAATGGACTGAACATCTGTGAAACTGAAAGCCAGCACCAATTAAATTTTGTCCTTTATAAAATGTTGCATTGGTCATGTTGTCTGTTCACAGCAGTAAAACACTAAATAAGACAACTATATTTTACTTTCTTTTAAAAATCTGTTACTTTTAAAAAATATTTACTGGGTATATATTAGCTCAGTGACAGTCCATTTGCTTTGCATGTAAATGTCCTAAGTTCAATAACTATTATAGCAAAAAAGTGGCAATTTGTACTGCATAAATGTTTATAATATATAAGAGTAACATATGTACAATTAATAACCTCTCCCTTGTTGAAGACAAAGACAAGCACTATTATGAAAATTTCTCTTTCAGAGCATTAATTAAAATGTACTTGTATATATAAATGCATGAATATTGTTGTTCAAAATATGGCTTCACAATTTACAAAATATTTTACTATTGTCTTTAGTTCTACATTTTCAATTCATTAAATATTAATTTATAAAATACTTTAATTAATTATTTAATTTTTAAATTTTCAAAATACTTTCTAAAATTTAATAAGTACACCTTGACAGGGTTATCTGCTCCTAAGTCTTACAAATTTTGGTGAGCAAGTCAAGCAAAGAAAAGCACAGAATGACCTACATCCATATATACTGATCAAATGATGAGGCGTTTGAGAAATCTTAAAGGACACATCAAAGATTCCTTGTAATGGAGAGACAGCCTGTCTTTTTCTCCCTCTTCATTATCCTATCTATTTTGAAGTCACATCATTAAAAATGTATTGGATCAGGAAGTCAGTGAAATAGCATTTAACTTTAGTGTTCTCTTCTTTACTAAAGTCAAAGTAACACCCATCAGCACACATGCCAACCCCCCTCACACAGAATCACTGTGACTTGAGAATAAGATTGAGCTATCATACAGAACATATATTAGCATATAAAGTAGGTCAGATTGTGATTATGTTGTTCTCCAAGCAAAAGCAATGTCAATCCTTTATCTCCAGCATTCTGCCTAGTCTAAGTAGTGTAGTTACTTCTGTGTTATCTTATGGAGAATACTGGAAGTATTGGCAGAGATGGAAAATGTAGAAATATGTAGAAATAAAGATGATTGGTGTCATTCTGAAACTAAATTCAATACAAGGAAATCCTGAGAAAATGTGAAGAAAGCCTGACAACTTTGATGCAAATAGTTTTTAATATAATCACCAATTTCCTGCCTGACAAATTTAAGAAAATACTGAAACGATCACTTACTATGATAAAATAGATTTGTTGCTGAGATAAAGGGATACTATGATATATACAAAACAATATATGTTGCAGGCTATACAATGCAAACAGAATCAAAAGATAAAATACTTGATACTATCCAAGTAGAATAGAAAATTCATTCTCTTTAATATCTTTAATATTTTTCATGATAACATCTTTCTGTAAATCAAATGCAGAAGGAATTTGTCTTAGTGGAAGGAAAGCAAGCATCAACCACAGTTTTTATAATACTTAGTAGAGAACAGGGGAAATCTTCACTTCTAAGACAGAAACATGTCAAGGTTATTCATTTTTTTTGTACTTTCTATTTAGAGTACCAATCTTCCCATTTCCACTTTTCAAATCCACAGGTTTCTACAGGTAAGAAAAGCATTCTAAGATGTGAGCTAAATTTCAGTTTATGAAATTCAGACGTTTTCTGAATATAAATAACACCAATACATCAGATGTTTTTCTCTTAGAAATGTCATGGTACTTCCAGTTAAATAGCTTACTAGGTAAAGGATTTTTTTTTTCTACAAAGTACAAAGACCTGCATTTGATTCTTGGGACCAACAAAGTCAAAGAAAATTATTTTGTCTTTCATATGTTTGTTTTTGTATATACATCTCCACAACTGTGATGGTTTCTATATGCTTGGCCCAGGGAGTGGTATTATAAGAGGGTGTAGCCATGTTGGAGTAGGGTGTGTCACTGTTGGTGTGTGCTTACCACCCTCATCCTAGCTGCCTGGAACTTATTCTTCTACTAGCAGCCTTCAGATGAAGATGTTGAACTCTTAGCTCTGCCTGCACCATGAGTGCCTGGATGCTGCCATGCTCTTGCCTTGAATATAATGGGTTGAACTTCTGAACCTGTAAACCAGCCTCAAATAAATCATGTCCTTATAAGAATTGCTTTGATCATGGTATCTGTTCACAGCAGTAAAACCCTAAGTTAAACAGAAGTTGGTGGTACCAGGGACTGAGGTATTTCTGTGATAGGCCTGACCATGTTTTTGTTAGGAAGAATGCAGATTTTTGGACTTTGGATTTGGAAAGTGATGGAATACTTTAAATGGAGCCTAAAGGTCCATCCTAGTAGGAATATGGCAGATTTTGTTGCTGAGAGTAATTTGAACTATACAGACTTTGTGCAAGAGGTTTTGGAGCAGAATTTCAGTATGTGACATAAGAGACTATTTTTATTATATTTTGGTGAAGAATGTGACTGATTATTTCCTTGTCTGAATAATCCACCTGAGGGTAAGTTAAAGAGATTTATATTAATTGTGTTGAAAAAGGAAGTCTCAACAAAGACCAGCAGAAACTTCATTCTCTGGTTAAGGCTCATGAAGAGCATTTTGAACAAGCCTAGCAAACTTAGAAAGAAAAAAAAATACATGGTTAGAATATTGTAAGAGCCACCAGGAATTGAAATGGAGTTGAATCCTGTGTTCAAGGATATTAAATTGAATTAAGGTAGTGAGGACTGTGGCAAAATCCTACCCAGCTAAATTTAGATCCAAACATAGCAGTATAAACCTTGAATTTCAGGATATAAAGCCAGGCAGTTCTCTGAATTCAAGGCCAGCTTGGGACAGAGCAAGTTCTAGGTGAAGAAAAGCTTAAATCCAGGCAGGGGAGTAGACACCTTTAATCATAAGAGACAAGCATATAGATCTCTGAGTTCAAAGTCCGTCTACAGAGCAAGTTCCAGGACAGCTAAACAAAGGTAGTGAAAGAGTTTGAAAACAGAAAGCTGGTGATAATAACAAGGGGGGCATATTCCGGTCCTCAGAAGCAGCAGAACTCAGCAGCTTTGGCCTTTTAGCTCTGGCTTTATTGTCAAGAGGAGAAGGAGACTACTGGGAAAATTAATGCTGGTTAGATGGAACTAAGAAATTAGCAGTGAAAGAAGACCAGCATCACTGAGGTGAAACCTTCTGAGAAGTGTTTTCTGAGGCACAAAGAAGCTGTGTTTTAGAGATAACCAAGGTTGTACTTCGTGATGCAGCAGGACTTTGTACTGTGTAAGAGTCAACCAGGTAGTACTGGTTTTGAAGGCATGAAGAGAACATGAACAACAGCTGAAGTTCAGCACCATAGACAAGAACCATTAGTGAAAGCGCAGCCTCAGGACTGAAAGGGCCATACAAAGAATTTGAGGCTTGGCACCATGAAGAGAACTTATGAGAGACTATTAGTGGAGTCTAGCTGTTGTGGAAGACACTAGTGTATTGGAGATGCCAGTACCATAGGCTGATTAAGAGAACAACAGGATCAGTGGAATGGATGAACCTGAGTTTAGAGTGCTACAGAGGGAAGAGCTGGAGAAGTGACCTTAGCCCTTTGGAAGAGTCCAGAAGTTCATGTGTAGATCCCAGACATTGAAACAAACTGTAACAATTAAGTTGCCTTGGAGACCCCAAGATGTTTGAGGTGCCAGAGTAATGGGCTATCTGCTGAGAAAAGCTGCTAACAAGGAGTTGAAGCTGCCCAAGAGAAAAAAGTTTGTTTCAGTCAACAAAGATGAAAAAGGTTTTAGTTATATAAAGAGCACATTGACATCCGATATGGAGATGCAAAGTTTGGACTTTGTCCAGATGATTTCTTGCTATAGACTGTGGGGATTCTTGAAGTTGGACTAATTATATTTTGTATTATTCTATATTTAGGTATGACCCCCATAGACTCATATGTTTGAACAAGACTATGGGGCCAGTAAGTGGAATGTGATGATTTGTATATTCTCTTCCTAGTGAGTGGCACTATTAGAAGGTATGGTCCTGTCAGAGTAGGTGTGTTGCTGTAGGTGTGGGCTTAAGACCTTTACCCTAGCTGCCTAAAAGTGAGTATTCTATTAACAGCCTTCAGATGAAGATAAGGAACTCTCCACTCAACCTGCACCATGTCAGTATGGATGCTGCCATGCTCTTGCCTTGATGATATTGGACTGAACCTCTGAACCTATAAGCCAGCCCCAAATAAATGGTGTCCTTATAAGAACTGTAGGGGTCATATTTGTTCATAGCAGTAAAACCCTAACTAAGAAACACACTAAACAAATGTTATAATAAATGTAATATTTTTAAAATGCATCATATGGCCTATAAAACTTCCACACTGAATAAACTTGAGAGTTATATAAGTATTTTTTTTTTCTTGAGATAATTTTTTATCCAGCTACTTTGCTGAAATTTTCTTCATTACTGATGGTAGTATAAACTTGTAAACCCCTTTGGAAATCAATCTAGTAGTTTCTCAGAAAACTGGAAGTAGTTCTACCACAAGACTCAACTATATCACTCCCAGGAATATACCCAAAAGATGCTCTACCATCCTACAAAGACACTTTCTCAATTCTGCCCATATCAGCCTTATTCATAATAACCAGATACTAGAAAAAACTTAGATGTCCTTCAACTGAAGAATCAATACAGAAAATGTGGTAATTTACATCATGTAATAATATTCAGATACTATAAAACAAGCATACCATGTAGAAAATAGGTGGAACATGAAAATATCGTCCTGAGTGAGACATTGCAGTCCCAAAAGGACATGCATGGTCTGTACTCACTTATAAGTGAATATTAGCAATAAAATAAAATACAGGCACTCTGCTACATTTCACAGACCCAAAGAAGCTAAACATGTGAAGAAGAAGGCCCAAGTGAACAATCTTGAATTGTACTTACAATGGGGAATAAAATAGTCATAAATGGCAGATGGAGGGAGGGAACTGAGAGGGAAGAGAAATGGGAAGGTGAATAGAGGATTCCGGATCAGATGTGGGACAGAACAGGACAAATAGTCAAGCGGACAGGAAAATCAATGGAAACTATAATTGACTGGGATTTCAGGTTGGGGGCATCTCTACAATGAGAAAAAGACCTGGGATAAAGGAGACACCCCAGAATAGATTAGAATAGTCTTAGAAGTGACTCAGTACATTGAGTATGTGGTTCCATGAAGAGACCACCTCTTATAATAAGAGAGAAACCCCAGTGGAGTCATGGGGACAATAACTTGACTAAAAAACATATCCTGTCCACTGTACAGGCAATGGGGATGGAAGGAATGGTCAACTGATAACTGGCCCAAATTGAAATCCAATCCATGTGCAAGCACAAATCCCTAACACTATTAATGATACTCTGTTATGCTTCTAGACAGGAACATGCTGTCCTCTGAGAGGATCTACCCAACAGCTGACTAAGATAGATAAAGACATCCATAGCCAAACAGTGGATAGAGCTTAGGGACTCTTATGAAATAATAGGAAAAAGGATTATGAGCCCCAAAAGAGATAAGACCCCCACAGGGATGCCAACAGAGTCAACTATCTTGAATCCCTTTGGCTTCTAGACTCTGGGCCACTAACCAAAGAATATCACACGGGGGCTGAATATAAGCCTCCCTGATCATATATATATATATATATATATATATATATATATATATATGATATATATATATCAGATATGTAGCTGGACCTTTATTTGGGTGCCAAACAGGGCCTGTACATGGTATATTTTTTACTACCTGGACTGCCTTGTCTGGTTTCAGTAGGAAAGGAAGTACCTAACCTTGAAGAGACTTGAAGTGCCAGGGTTATGGGATACTCAGAGGACCTCCCACCTACTTACAGAAGGAAAGAAGGAATGGGAGTAGTGAGGGAGGGAGTGACTGGGGGGCAGTGAGCAGGATCTAAACTGGATAAGAGAAGAAAAGAGTGAAAGATTAGCTCCCCACATTTTTTCCTCACCAACACAATATTTTCTGCAATGCCTGCTGCACTAAATTACCAAAGAATTATGGCAACAGATATAAAATGAAGTTACATTAATTTTAATCACTCTATTGACCCCATTCTAATTCATTAGCATTCTTTCATTTGACAGCCAAACCATCATTAGCTTCTAAGTGCAATGGCAGCAGAATTTACTCTGAAGTATCAGTGAGATGAGGTAGGTCCAAACTATAGGCCATGTCTTAGGTTCTTTGCGATGTGATATGGTGTATGTATGTGTTTGTGTGTGTGTTTGTGTAATTTCAAGCTTTTATGCCCTCCAAAGCCCTACAGACACCCAACTAAAAAGGTTTATAGGTTTGTTTGAAACTTAGAAAATCTGTATAATTTCCCTTTTATTAACATACACACATAAATTCATTTACACAAACAAAATGTTAATAAATTCTGCAATTCAACTTGTTAAAATTACCTTATGGAGCATATGGCTTTTTAAAATTCATTGCTTCATTTTTTTTTCATGTAAGCAATGTGGAGAGAATTTTTCAATTTGAAAAACTTGGGAAAATTATCTATTTTTTTCAGGATAAGTAAACTTTGTGTTGTACCATTGACCTGCTTAGGATCTATATGTGTGTGCTTTATTTCGTCTAAAATATCCTTCATTCCGTTTCCTTGTTCAAATAGCCTGCATTTAATGTTTAACTCACTAAAAGTGTCACTACAAGTGAATGATCCTCCCTAACCACATCTTTTTAAAATAACTTTTAAATGGACATTCTCTGTCTATATTTACATTTCAAATGTTATCCCCTTTCCCTATACTCCCATCCACCTCCCTCTCAACTTACTTCCATGAAGGTGCTTCCTCTCTCAACCACTCTTTCCACCTCAGAGACTTCGTATTCCCTATACTAGAAAATGCATGTTCATTGACCAAAGGCCTCTTCTCCCATTGATGCCAGAGAAAGGCTATCCTCTGCTACATATGCAACTGGAGCCATGGGTTTCTCCATGTGTGCTCATTGGTTGGTGTTTTATTCCCTGGGAGTTCTGGAGGGTGTGGTTGGTTGGTAATGTTGTTCTTCTCATGGGATTGCAAACCCTTTCAGCTCCTTCATTCTTCTCTAGCTCTTTCATTGGAGTACCCTTATACATTTCAATGATTAACTACAATCATCCTCAACTAAAATCTGTATGACTCCGGCAGAACCTCTGAGGAGGCATTACTATCTGGCTTATACCTGTAAGTACTTCTTGGCATCATCAATAGTTCTTGGGTTTGGTGACTCCATATGGGGTGGATCCCCAGGTGAGGCAGTCTCTGAATCTTTTCTTCAATCCCTGCTCCTCTATTTGTCTCTGTATTTCCTCCTGTGAGTGTTTTGTTCTCTCTTATAAGAAGGACTGAGGCATCCACATTTTGACCTTATTTTCAGTTTCATAAGATCTGTGAATTGTTTCTTGGATATTCAGAGCTTTGGAGGTCTAGTATCTGCTTATCAGGGAGTGAATAACATGTATGTTCTTTTGTGACTTGGTTACCTCACTAAAGATGAGAGCTTCTAATTACACCCATTTCCCTACCAATTTCATAAATGCAGTATTTTTTCTTTTTTTTTCCTTACCACCTTACTAAAAAAAAAAAAAAAAAAAAAAAGAGGAATACATTTACAGATTTTAAAAGGAATTTTAGCGTAACATTATATAATTATTTTTGTCAGTACTTAATTCTTTTAGAGATTTGGTAGCATGCATAGAAACATAGAAATCCACCTAGTTATCACAAGCATGAAGTACATGTAGGACAGAACATAACATAGAAACAGATTTATTGTTGGGTATAGATTAAGCATAATGATCTGTGAATACCAAAAATTGCAGCAAGTCTATTATCTTAGCTCATGGATTATTAATGATTTGAGGTCCAGGTGTACCACACTCTGAGAGGGTGCTATTTGGCCTTTGTTTTTCTTGAGCTTCATATAGTCTGTGAGTTGTTTCTGGGATGTTCATAGCTTTATGGAGATAGTATCCAATTATCAGTGACTGCATATTAGGTCTATTCTTTGGTGACTGGGTTACCTCACTCAGGATGATATTCTCTAGATGCATCCATTTTCTTAGGAATTTTGTAAAGTCATTGTTTCTGATAGCTGAGTAGTACTCCATTGTGTAAATATACCAAAAATTTTATATCCATTCATCTACTGAAGGA
Source organism: Micromys minutus (assembly GCF_963924665.1). NCBI lineage: Eukaryota > Metazoa > Chordata > Mammalia > Rodentia > Muridae > Micromys > Micromys minutus. The sequence goes on along the minus strand of NC_137970.1, from coordinate 117,783,986 downwards.
CATCTGGGTTCTCTCCAGCTTCTGGCTATTATAAATAGAGTTGCTATGAACCTTGTGGTGCATGTGTCTTTGTTGTATATTGGAGTGTCTGCGGTATATGCCCAGAAGTGGAATAACTGGGTCTTCAGGTAGTACTATATCCAATTTTCTGAGGAATCACTAGACTGATTTCCAGAGTAGTTGTATCAGTTTACAACCCCACCAACAGTGAAGTGTTCCTCTTTCTCTGCATCCTAGCCAGCATCTGCTGTCATCTGAATTTTTGATCTTAGCCCTTCTGACTGTTGTTCTCAGGGTTGTTTTATTTTGCATTTCTCTGATGGCTAATGATGTTGAGCACTTCCTTAGATGCTTCTCAGCCATTCGATATTCCTCAATTGAGAACTTTTTGTTTAGCTCTGTACCCCATTTTTAATAAGGTTGTCTGATTCTCTGGTGTCTAACTTCTTGAGTTCTTTGCATACCTTGGATATTAGGCCTCTATCAGGTAAAGATCTTTTCTCACTCTGTTTGCTGATGTTTTGTTTTGTTGACAGTGTCCTTAGCCTTACAGAAACTTTGCAATCTCATTAAGTCCCATTTGTCAATATTTGACCTTAGAGCATGAGCCATTGGTGTGCTGTTCAGGAAAATTTCCTCTGTGCCTGTATGTTCTATGGTTTCTCCCACTTTCTCTTCTAATTGTTTCAGTGTACCTGGTTTAATGTGGAAATCTTTGATCCACTTGCACTTGAGCTTTGTACAAGGAGATAAGAAAGGGTCTATTTTCATTCTTCTGCATGCTGAGTGCCAGTTGAACCAACACCATTTGTTGAAGAGGCTGTCTCTTTTCTACTAAATGTTGACAGCTCCTTTGTCAAAAATCAAGTGACAGTCATATCTGTCACTGAAGGACTAGGCACATCTCCCACCGTTGCCAGAAGACGTGGCCCATTTATGAGAACAAGGATCCACAGACAGGCAACAAATTCAGGAAAAAAACCCACTTCACTTTTGGGAGATCCACATGAAGACCTAGGGACACACCTGTCACAAATGTATAGGGGAGTCAATGTTAGCTCTTTGGCTTGTGGCTCAGTGTCTGTGAACTTCAAGGGGTCAGGTCTTCATTTGGAATATAAATTAATATTCACTCAGGCAATGGAGTCTGAAGAGAGGTGCATGATGTTATTTACAGGCAATGTTCATCTTTTACAGCAGAACTTCTCATTGTTTCTCTGAGTATATATTCCCTAAATCACGAACAGATCCCTTTGAGATAATTTCAAAGAAATGCAGCAAGTTTGGAACTTTTCTCTAAACTGGAGCTTCTAATGTTTTTAATTTTCAATTTATTTTTATCTTAAGTATTAAAACTTTCTTCTATGAAATAAAAAAAAATTATAAATAAAACCCCCAAAATTCAAGCTTCATTCTTTTAAAGGGAATCATCTATAGAATGTGAGTGAAACTTCTTTTCTGAATAGGAAGGGATTATACAATCAGTTCACTACACAAGTCATTGAAAACTGCCTCTGGCATTCAAAAATGGCCTTTGGTGTTAGGAAATAGCCCTTCAGCTACATACAACTATAGTGCTTTCTTTTTCAGTGCAATCTAATTTGATATTATAGCAGAGCATCTAGACATTAAAATTTTTCTCTAAGGGCATGTCTGTTTTAACACTGTTTAAATCTACCAGCTGTTAAGAAAAATACTGGGAAAGACTGAGCAGTTTCCTCTTAGAAAATTTATTCAAGTGATAAGAAAATAATTAATGATTTCTCTAAGTCTCTTTAACAGCTCTTACTTTCTTAGCATACATTTTAAAGTTTTTCAAACTATACCTTTGTAAAAATAAGAATTTCCAGAGAAATTTAAGTTGGGTCATTTAATTTAATCTATTCCCAGACATGGTCAACAGTTGTTGTGTTTTCAAAAAGCATTACCTTTTTCTGTCTCATAGAATTTCTTAAATAAGGATCATATATTGTTGCTAGCTAGTTTCTGTCACACAGTGTACTTATGACACTCACCATTATAGCTGTATGGATCAGATTTTTACTTTCCGGTGTAAGCTTAAATTTACAAGAATGACCAATTTTTTAAAATTTTATCATAGTGTGTAGCATGAAAATATTAAAACAACATCCACACTACAACCAGCAATTCACCTGTGAGCAGACTGGCTTGTTCTCAGCCTGACAGATTGGCCAAACTGTTCTCATCTGAACAGACTCTCTGAACCAGAGCTCTAAAATCTCTCTATCTGGCTAAGTTCCCATGGCTGGACACTGCTGCACCAGCCCCTGGCTTCCAAATTCCCATGGAGGTGTTGGCGTGCGCCTCTTGAAAACCTATGCTTTGCCACCCTACCATTCTCTCTGGAACCCTGTTGAGTCACTGCATGAATGAAAACACCACCCAAACTTAATTTAGGCTCAACAGGTAACAGAATTGCTGGGTATAGCAACTAGCAACCTAATTTGTAAGCTATTCTAAGTTATAATTCCTCTGATGGCAGATACACTGCTTGAATAGGAACCCTCTGCTACCTACATGTTGTCCTCTATCGTGTCTCCTGTCCACATGACCAGACTTTTCTCCTGGCTTCCCCTCTTCCTCTCTCTGACCTGGGAGTCCCGACTACTTGCCCAGTGATTGGCTCCTTGAATTTTTTTTTTTTTCATTAGGGGAAGGTTCTGCCACATTAGTGAATATACAGCTTCCTTGTACAAACATATTTTTGACATGGATTTTCAACTTTTATTAAGTTTATAAATCTTCAAATTGATTTCAAATTTTATCGTGTAGCTTCAACTTCTATGTAAATATATTAATGTCTCAGTAGTTTGTAAATATTCATGTATTGAATACTTAAGTTTTTTATTACTGCACTGCTTAGATTTCAGGGAAACAATAATATTTTTATTGACAGGTCCTTGATTAATTGTTAATATTCTGATTATCTCTATGGGGTTTTGTACATATTTTATCTAAATTATTCTCAAGATTTTAGACTGTTTTCCTGATTTGTGTTTATTACTCTTTTGGTGTTCTACATTTAAATACATATCAATGTATTTATCAACACATATGACATTTAAAATCAAAATTATATATAGGATAGTGTTGTATTATTATACAGTGCTTTTATGGTGTTCTGCAAGAACAATTTGTGTGTGTAAAAGCCTTCTGGGATATGTGTTATAAGTCACTTGACCATGTCTCTCTCTCTATCTCTCTCTCTGAAAATTTTAAATTTTGGCAAAGATAGTTTAGTTTTGTAACTGTTACTATTCACAAATTTAGGAATTTTGTTTTTTAACCTAACCAAGTGCTCAAAGGAGTCATCCATTTTTTTTTCTGTTTAAATTTATTATAGCTTTGCTCTTTTCAAATGAATAATCAGCTATTTAATTGTGTTCAAGACTGGGTGATAATCAATTTGTGTTGCTTATGGTATTATCTGAGGTGCTTCATAGCAGATAAAGTGGCTTTAATTTCTGCTTTGACTGAACTCTTACTTAAAATATGATAACCCAATGTTTAAAAAGTTCATACACATCCATAAAAAGCACATTTATTTACTTAAAATTAATAGAGTACTAACATGCATTCAATAACCTATATTGGTAAGCTTGCAATTTCCAAGCAAAATGAAATCAGATATTAATGCTTGTGGGTGGAGTGTTTCATTTTTAATTTTAATTAATGTAAATTGACTCATTTTGTTGTACAACTCTCCTATATGATTACAAATATTCCATCTCATTACTTTATCATTATAAAGAAAAAGATAAAGTTTATGTTTTTTTAATCTATGGATCATTTTATCTACTTTATTTAAAAAAAATAAAATATGTTTTTAAATTTATGAGTATATGTGTACATGTACATGTTTGTATGTGTGCATGTGCGTGTGGTGTATAAGGTCACCACAGAAACCAGATGAGAACATCAGATGCTTGTAGCCAGAGTTATATAAATACATATATATGCTGCCTGATATGGGTGAAGGAAACTGAAATCATTTCCTCTAAAGAACACCAACTGGCCTTAAACACAAAGCCATCTTTCTTACACATACCATAGTATTTTTAAATGAATAGACATGTTTATATTGAGGTGGTGATTTTCAGTATTATTGACTAAGATTTTAAATTTTCTATTAAATATATTTTAATTATTTTGTAGTGTCCAATACTAACAAATGTTCTTGTTTAAATATTATTTTGCCTTTTATTTTTATACATTTATTTTATTCAATAACAGTTTAAAGTGGGGAGTCAATGTATACAGTACTTAGCCTTATCCAAATAGCAAACTAAATACAGTAACAAAAAGATAACTAATAAACAACATTCAAATGCAAACAACAAAAAGAAAACCCCCAGAACCATAAAAAATTTAACCAAAATCTAAACACATTATTTATGTTAAACAGCACTCTCTTGATGCAAGCTTTTTTTTGAACTTTATTTTAAAATACAAAGATAAAAGAAAAAAATTTAAACATTTTTGCATAAATGTATACAAATACAATTGTGCCAGTGCTTGGCTTTTTTTTTTTTTCCTTTTTTTAAGGTTTGATACTCTGCATGAAGGTCTTACTAGTTACAATGAGCAAAAAGTACATATAAAACAGGAGGTAACCTAGAATTAGTCAACGTTTTCTTGGTGTGTAAGGATTGAGCATGAATTTTTTTTCTTTTTTTTCTTGAACTTCACACAGTCTGTGAGTTGTTTCTGGGGCAGTCCGAGCCTCTGTGGTTAGCATCCCAATATCAGTCACAGCATATTATGTCTTTTCTTTTGTGACTGAGTTATCTCACTCAGGATGATATTCTCTAGATGCAATCATTTTCTTAAGTATTTGGTTAAGTCATTCTTTCTGATGGCTGAGTAGTACTCCATTGTGTAAATGTACCACAATTTTTGTATCCATTCATCTACTGAAGAATATCTGGGTTCTTTCCAGCTTCTGGATATTATAAATAGAGCTGCTATGAACATTGTGGTGCATGTATCTTTGTTGTATATTGGAGTGTCTCTGGGGTATATGCCCAGAAGTGGAATAGCTGGATCATCAGGTAGTACTATGTCCAATTTTCTGAAGAATCACCAGACTGATTTCGAGAGTGGTTGTATCAGTTTACAACCCCACCAACAGTGGAGAAGTGTTCCTCTTTCTCTGCAACCTCGCCAGCATCTGCTGTCATCTGAGGTTTGGATCTTGGCCAATCTGACTGGTGTGAAGTGGAATCTCAGGGTTGTTTTGATTTGCATTTCCCTGATGGCTAAGGATGTCTAGCACTTCCTTAGATGTTTCTCAGCCATTTTCATTCTTCTGCATTCTGAGTGCCAGTTGAACTAACACCATTTGTTGAATAGGCTGTCCTTTTTCCATTGAATGTTTACAGCTCCTTTGTCAAAAATCAAGTGACCATATATGTAAGGGCTCATTTCTGGACCTTCTATTCTATTCAATTGATCCAAGTGCCTATCTCTGTACCAGTACCATGCAGCTTTTAGCTCAATTGCCTTTTAATATAGCTTGATGTGAGGGATAGTGATTCCCCCAGATGTTTTCTTGTTGTTGAGGATAGATTTTGCTATTCTAGGTGTTTTGTTATTAGAGATGAAGTCACACATTGCTCTTTCCAACAATATGAAAAATTGGGTTGGAATTTTGATGGGGATTGCATTGAATGTGTAGATTGCTTTTGATAAGATGGCCATTTTTACAATGTTAATCGTTCCAATCCATGAGCATGGGAGATCTTTCCATTTTTTGAGATCTTCCTCGAATTTTTTGTTAAGAGATTTGAAGTTCTTGTGATACAGGTCCTTCACTTGCTTAGTTAGAATCACACCAAGATATTTCATATTGTTTGTGACTATTGCGAAGGGTATCTTTTTGCTAATTTTTTCTCAGCATGATTGTCCTTTGAGTATAGGAAGGCTACTGATATTTTTTTTTGAGTTAATTTTATATCCAGCCGCTTTGCTGAACTTGTTTATCAGGTGTAAGAGTTCTCTGGTTGAATTTCTGGGGTCACTTACTTACACCATCATGTAATCTGCAAATAGTGATATTTTTACTTTTTCTTTTCCAATTTGCATCCCTTTGATTTCCTTTTGCTGTCTAATTGCTCTGGCCAGGATTTCCAGTACTATGTTGAATAGGTAAGGGTAGCCTTGTTGAGTCCCTGATTTTTGTGGGATTGCTTCAAGTTTCCCACCGTTAAGTTTGATGTTGGCTATTTGTTTGCTGTATATTGCTTTTATTATGTTTAGCTATGGGCCTTGGATTCCTGTTCTTTCTGAGACTTTTAACATGAAGGGCTGTTGACTTTTGTCAAATGCTTTTTCATCATCTAGTGAGATGACCATGTTTTTTTTTCTTTGAGTTTGTTTATATGTGCAGCAGTAGTAAGTCAATTTTCATAAAACATAAATGAGGTTAGTTTTTTTACAACTATTTATTAATATCAAATTCATGATAAATCTTGGAGGGTAGAAATACTATCAAGGACATTGACTCATACCCACATAAGGTATGAAGATAGTCTCTAATATTATAGAACATTTACCACTTATGAAACAAATATAGTGTGCATAAAGATTATATTGAAAATTCTATTGCTTTTTGTCCTAATTTAAAAGTAGGACCGAATGAAGATCAGTACTCTCTCATGTTCCACAGAACAGGTGCTATAAAATAAAAACATATTATTTAGATTAAAAATGTATACAAAAAACACATATCAAATATCACTGAGGAAAGCTAAACAAACCCCTGTGCATTGTGTTTTCCCATTTTTAATGGAATACAAAGCAAGTGTATGTTGTTGAAGATGAGTACGTGACTTTTCTTTCAATGGACAATTAAGTGATACAACTAGATAAAAGTTGATATAAAGATCACATAAATAAGACTGTGAGCTCTAAGTGTAATGAGATTCCATTTGTTTATTAATTATATTCTGAAAATATTAATATTTGCTATGTCTTATCATAAGAACTCGTTGAATATGGAAGCAATATCATGACATTTGTGGAAGAAATATATGATGAAGAATGGACATACAATGTGAAGAAAATTTTATCCACAAGATACAAACTTCACATTTTTAAGGTTTTAAAATACCATAGACTGTTAACCATATTTATTTTTTTTTGAAATACATGATATATAATTACCTAGTTAAATATAGTATTTCAGTTTTATATACTATGGGGTACAAATTTATTAAGAAAATAGTTCTCTTGTTTTTCAGTCAAACACTTCTAACTTCATTTTGTATTATGATGACCATAATTCTATTCCAAATGAATTTTAAAACTTCATTCATTTTCCAATCTGAGTTTACATATTTGCTCGGAATTACAATGTTACTTATTCTCACAATGAGTACATATTTGTTCTTCATAGAATGAACACTTAATGTTCTGTTTCTACTAAAAGTTGACATTTATTAATTCTGAGGGACAGTATTTTCTATTTCCCAACGAGAAAGAAACATTTATAGAATTTGATGAAGTGCAGTTTTGTTAAGTTTTATGTAATCATAAGAGAAAATATTTTATTCTATTTTATTTACATGTATAGTTTTTATTTTATGTATATATATATAAAGTATATCATTTGCATGCCTGGTACCCATGGAGGCCAGACTAGAATATCAAATTCTCTGAAAGTGTAGTTATAAATAATTATATTACACCGTGTGGGTGAAGAAATTTAACTAAGAAACTGAAGTCCTCTGGGAAAAACAATCAATTCTATTAACCACTGAACCACAACTCTATACCCCAAAGCAAGCATGATAAAATTTATTTTTAGAGAAAAAGAATCTTTACAGAAACACACACACACACACACACACACACATATACCCAGACACTCAAACACACACTACACAGTGATCAATGTGAGATTCAAGGTAGAATGGTAACTAGATAATAATATTAAATAATAAGCGACCAAGATTTTGGGTTAACAGGTGTTTACATATAAGTACTAAATTCTCTGTTCAAAACATATATAATTTTATCATTGAGTTACACAGTATTGTTACAAAATAAATTGTTCTTTCACTTGTTTTTTAGGTAAAGAAATCTGACAACAAATGTTGCAGGACAAAAGTGATGTGCTCTGATAGAAAGAATATAAATATAGTTGTTTCATTATAATCCATCAAACTTATGAGAATCATAGGTTCCTCATGTACAAATAGAAATGAGGTTTAAATGGTCTTCTCAAATGTATCTTTTATACCCTAAATTTATTTCTGTTCTTGGAGACTTACTGCTGTATAAACCCAACCTTACTACCGCTTCCTGAACTCTTCTTCAAGCTGACTGATTCCAACAGTTTTCTTCTGCTTCTTAATGAATTGTTCTGCCTGGACTCTAACTCTGGCAGTCATGCTCCTTATTCTCTGGCTCATTCTCTTTTTACTTACAACTAGCTCATTCTGTCTCTCTGCAATCTCAGTACAACTGTCCTGGTAAAACTGCCATACATGCAGTCCTTGTATCCATACTCAGAACTGTGAATAAAAATGTTCTGGAAACTTCTGCCTTATTTTCTTTTTTCCTAAGATTTGTACTAATGCATAGTTTTGCATCAAAACCTCCAATGTTAGTAGATTATTGTCCATTTAATAATATTAGTCCATAGAGAGGAGATTAAAAAGAGATAGTAAGGGTAGATTTATTCAGCAGTAAATCTCTAAGACAATAATTACATTTAGTGTAATAAGGATATATTTAAGGTAACTATTTATAGCTTTTTTTCTATTTGTACATGAAGAATCTAAGAATCTCATAAGTTTAATGGATTTGAATGAAACAGTCATACTATTTTTTATTTACAAGCCAAATTTTTCAACATCATGTATTATAGAAATAGCTTTATACCTGTGAAAACACATTCTCTCTAGCAAACCATAAATGTTTTTATTAGACACACACACACACACAAATACACACACATGTTGTACACAAATGCATGCACACATACACACACTAATGTGATAACGAAGCCTATTTCTTTATAGGTGAATTATAAAATAATAAACCTTTGAAAAACTTAAAGATAGTATTTTTACCAGTAACTATTTAATTATAAAAAAAGTATTTATTTGCAACAAGCACTCTGAGACATCATCTTAATAATATATAAAAATTTCAAACGTATGTGGGTCTGAAAATCTGGGATGTTTATCTTATTACATTCATCTGAGAGTACCAGATTTTATATAAAAACAAAACATATATATAATCCTCTTTGGATATAGTGATTTATTTATTTATATTCATATATATAGACAAAAATGCATTAATAAAGATTAAAACTACATCAACTATTAATTTCAAAGAAAATACGGTAAATATAATTTTAGAATATTTTCAGTTCTTAGTATGCACCTTCATGTAAGAACATGAAATTGTCTTACAAATGAACATAAAAACATAATAAATGATAATGAATCTATGTATTCTAGCTGTCAAGAATCAACATACGTGATTAAAAATCAAAACAAAACAAAACAAAGCAAAACAAAGAATAGAACTACAAGAGGAGAAAAGGTATATCCAGTAATATTCTTATAAACTCCTACCATTCTGGCAAATATTGGGGCATCCAGTAGAAAGATAATCAATAAGGATTAAGTTCAGGTACAAAGAACTCAACTGTATCTAACTGAAATTTACAAAAGCCTTCCTGTAACAACAGCAGAAATCACTGGGATACATGAATCATCCAACATATGTGACCTTATACTGACCTTCAAAACATTAAAAATGATAGAAATAAATAAATGAATGATATATGAAAGATAATAAAATGTACTAAAAATATACCTCATTATGTCAAAGATAAAATTTTGAGAAATGTAAAAATGTTAATATTTCAATATTGAAATGAAAATATCATTTAAACTTCTATTTTATAACCCAGAATTGTTCCTGTCTAAAGGAAACACAAGGACAAAAGTGGAGCAGATACTGAAGGAAATGCCAAACAGAGACCGCCCCACTGTGTGATCTATTCCAACTATAGACGCCAAACGTCAACACTGTTGTTGATGCTAATACGTATTTGCAGACAGGAGCCTCGTAGGGCTGTCCTCTGAGAGACTCTGCCAGCACCTGACTTGTACAGATGCAGATTCTCACAACCAAACATTGAATTACGTCCTGGAATCCCAGTGGAAAAGTTAGGAAAAAGACCGAAGGAGCTGAAGGGGCATCCACTAACTGGACCCATCAGAGCTCTCAGGGACTAAGCCACCAATGAATATACTATATTTTGATCATAATTTTTCCACTTACCACTACTCCTGCCAGGTCTTCCTCATAGTCTTCCACATCCAACTTCATATTCATTCTCTTACTGTCACTCTGCATCCCCCTAATTCCTCTGCTTTTCTCTCCTTAAAAACAACCAATACACAAAAATATATTACAACCAAGGCTAACATAAAAAATGTATAGGACAAGAAATACCAAAACAAAACAATGTATAAAAAGCCAAGTAAAGAACATGAAGCATTGAAAAATGAGGTATGAAGAAGATACTTGATTTATAACTGAGTGTTCCAAAGTTTCTCATGCAATATACATTTTCTCATTGTGGGTATCTGTGTTAATATTCATAGACACATTGGTCAATTAAATAACATTTAAGATCTAAATGTAATTTTACCTACACATTTGATTTTTGACAGAGAATCCAGAAAAACACACTGGAGAAAATCAGTGGTACTCATGTAGATGGCTAAAGAATGAAAACTAAAATAGACACGTATTTATAACCCTGCACAAGCAACTCCAAGTGAATTAAGAACCTTGAATGGAAAGTTAGTATGTAGAATGAAACATCACTAAAAACCAAACATCAAGAAAACAAATAGCTAAATTAAAATGGATATATTCTATAGAAATTCATGTTAAAGCTCTGAGATTCTAAGGACACCACCTACTTGTGTCAATTTACATGTAAGAACTCAATCTAGTACACATCTAAAAGTTTCACTCTTACCGATGAGTATTCATAGTGTTGAAAAGTAGTTTGCAAGCTATTAATTATATCTATCTAAGGTATATAAAGGTATTAACTATCAATATCATATAGCTATATATTCTGCTACCTACAACAGGATGCTGCTTGCAAGATGTACTAGTATTGTAGTGGGATAAATGTTATGGGTGGAATTGTCTTAGGCTTTCTTTTGCTGTGAAGAGATACTATGACTGCAGCAATCTTTATGAAGGAAATTATTAAATTGGGGCTGCAATACAATTCCAAATTTTAATACATTATTGTAATAGCAGGAAACATGGCAGCATGTAAGCAGCCATGGTGCTGGAGAAGGAGTTGAAAGTTCTATGTTGATCCATGGCAGCAGGAAACATACTGAGACACTACACCTTCATTGAGCTTCTGAAACCTCAAAGCCTACACTCAGCAACTTACCACCTCCAATAAGATTACATCCATTCCAGCAAGTTCACATCTTCATTCCTAACCAAACTAACACAGGAAATGATTGTTTTCTTCTTGTAGTATATGCTCATTCTAAAAAGTAAAACCCATATCTGATATTACTAAATTGTCCCAAAACTTGAGATTAGATATGTCTGTCATAGTTTCAGGGAAAAACCTAGTAATATTATTCTGCTAAATGAATACAAGAATAAAATGTCTCTTAAAGACATATTGTTCTATCAGTAGATCAGTGCATCATTTAAACCTAATTGGAGAAAATGCTTCTAATGTTCAAAATTAAAAACAACTAAATTGACTTCAATTCATGAATATTTAAACAAAATTATATAATTTGTTGTTTGTCACTAATAACAACTGAAATGTTGTCTTACTTTGCTTTCTTTTGCTATGGTAACTATCACAAATAAAAGAAAGTTGGACTGGGAAAGATTTATTTGGCTTACTCTATCCAATCACAGTTGATCATTAAAAGAAGACAAGACCCAGTCACTACTGCTGATGCCAAGAAGCGTTTGCTGATAGGAATCTGATATGGATGTCACCTAAGATGCTCTGCTAGAGCCTTACTGATAGAGATGAAGATGCTTGCAGTCAACAATTCTACTGAATTCAAGGACCCCAACGGAGGAGTTATAGAAAAGACAAAGAAGCAGAAGGGATTTACAACCCAAAAGTAAGAACAACAATACCAACCAACCAGACCCCCAGAGCTCAAAATGTATCAATGTCAATTAATCAAGTATCATAAATAATTTATATTAGCATATCAATTAAAAGAAAATTAGCATGGAAACAAGGTTCATAAAAAAATTTTATACTCTCTTGTTATTTTTATTCCAAGTGGACATTTAGAATTGCTCTAACATATAATTTGACTAACAGAAGCAATATTAATACACAGTATAATTTTTACAGAAGTTATTGAGAAATATCAATTGAAATTAAGTGAAAATCAAATATGTTCTTTATTTACTATCTTTCTATGTAAATAAATATATTCATTGCTATTCAATGAAAACTCCAGTGATTTCTGAATAGCATTAGTAAGACTTTTATATTAGTATATATTTAACTAGCACTTACTACTCTAATTCTGAAGGACTAAATGTAAAATAACAAAATACACAAGTGACAAAAGCAAAGCTTTGTGTTGTGATGTATGAAAACCTATGAAGGTGGCTGAAGGTCTGAACATAGCAAACAGATTAAAAACAGGTTTTTCCTATCTAACAGATCCAAATTGGGAGTACACATAATGTATTTCAAATAAAACAAACAAGCAAACACAATCCTCACAGGTATGTCCTTCATTTAGGTTTGTATATCCAGTTGTGGTCATGTTGACAAGCAAAAATAGCCATAACAATACCTCTTAACACAGATACCATTCTTTCTGAGCATCAGAGTGTAACAGATATTATCTTGTTTAATATAGCCAGCACATGCATTTGAATTCTGAACTGTGAAGGCAGACAAGAGGTACTCAACATACTAGGTTACATAAAACATTTCCAAATTAACCATATCTGAAAGGACAGTACATATGTATTGACAAGAACATAGGTTTGCACATTTATCCTGAATCTCAAAGAAGTTCTACATTAACTTTCTGTTACAATTAACATGTATTTAGTTTTCTAAAATAACAAGTTGATTTTAAAATTCTAAATACATGAAAAAAAATTGAAGAATCTGTATTTTTAGGCACACAAATTCTAAATCTAAATCATAGAGGCATATTAACTTTTCTGTTTGAAAAAATATTTCTATTTTCTCCACATTTTCTTTTTGTGCTCAGTTCTAAATTTATTGAGTTTGATGAATGTACTTGACCGACCCTAATAATCCAAGAATACAGTCACCACTGATTAGCAACCTTAATTCCATTCAAACCTTATTTTCCTTTTATATTTTAAGTTAAAATATACACATATTAAAGAGCTCAGATATGAAACGCTCTGTGTACGTGAAATTTTTAGCTTACTTCTCTTTCCTGTATGCCTAAGTTTTATAAATGCTAATTAGTATAGGACAGTCAAGAACAAAGTGAGTGATAATGGAAACCAAGTGTAAAATGCAGAAGCAAGTAAAAGTAAGAGTGGAAATTTTCTCATATTTGCATCATATTCTTAAAGGTACTTAAGATTAAAAATAAATGTGAATAATTATAAAGATACATTGACACACCTCTACTAAAGACAGAATGTTTTCCTACATGAATGTTACCTTTTGTTCCTTTAATTGCTATAGTTCCTGTGGGTTGTTTTGTCAGTCATTTTCTTCTCCCTTAAGTTCAGGCACTATAGTTTAAATAGCTCTGTGAGCATCTCAAATGAATCACCATCTTTCATCCTAAAGCTTTTTTTTCATGCCCCCCCCTCCCCACGCGTCCGATGGTCCTTGCATGCATCCTGGGCAGCTCTTGATATTCTCTTTAATTACAAATTTATTGTATAAAAATATATTTTCAATACGAATCCATCTTTACTAAAAATAACAATGTACAGCTTCTTCATCTTGGCATTTTTAGTATGTGACCTTTACTGAAAAATTAACCTTATATTCCTTTACAAATATGGGGCAGTGTCTAGCACTTTAGCATACAAAATAAAAATCTTAATTATTTTATTTATTTGTTGCCTCATCCTGGTACCACTCCCAGAGATTTTCACCCCATTTTCCCTCCCTTTTGCTTCTGAGACTGGGATCCCTCCCCCAGAATCCACTTTCCCTGGAGTATCAAGTCGCTAGAGGATTAGGTCCATCCTTTTTTTAACTGAGGCCAGACAAGGTAGCTCTATGCTGCATATATGCTAGAGGCCTCAGGCCATACTATGTTTGTTCTATGGTTGGTATTTCAGTCTCTGGGAGCTACCATGGGTCCAGGTTAGTTGAGATTGTTGTTCTTCTTATGGAGTTGGCTCCTCTTAAGTTCCTTCAATCCTTCCCCTAACTTCAGTTCAATGGTTGTTTTTAATTATCTGTATCTGTCTCAGTCAGATGCTGGTAGGTCCCCCCAGAGGACAAGCATGCTAGGCTCCTGTCCTGAACATCGCTTTGGGTCTGAGTTACCTCCTTCAGGATGATATATATCCTAGCTATATCCATTTGTCTACAAAATTTATGAAATCCTCACTTCTAATAAATGGAGAGAATACAATTGTATAAATGAACCACATTCTTTAAAATTTATTCTTCAGTTGAGGGAGATGTAGGTTGTTTCCTGTTTTTGGCTGTCACATCTGAAACTGCAATGAACATAGTTGAGCCAGTGTCTTTGTGTTATTATAGAGCATCTTTTGGACATGTGCTCAGGAGTTACAACATAGCTTAGTCTATTCCTTAGAACCCTAAGTTGGATCCTACATTGGATAGAGGGCTAATATTCAAAATATATAAAGAACTCCTACACTCCTACAGGGATTGAAAACTGGGAAAAACCATTCTGGAAATCTATCTGGTGTTTCCTCTGAAAATAGTTCTACCTCAATAATCAAGTATTTTTTTAATTATGTTGAATGGTGGCTATATATCTGTCTGTACCTTATATTTTTCCCACATATATGGGAAGAACAATAATATCTTTTTTTTGTTCTTGCCCATTCCTTTTTATACATAATTTTTGTTTATATGTACAATTTTCTTTTTTTGATATTATCTTACCTTTTAATTTTTCTAACTATATTGTAAGAAACAAATATAAAAAAAAATTTAAACATTTTTGCATAAATGTATACAAATACAATTGTGTCAGTGCTTGGCTTTTTCTTTCTTTTTTTTTAAGGTTTGATACTCTGCATTAAGGTCTTACTAGTTACAAGGAACAAAAAGTACAGGTAAATAAGGATGTAACCCTAAATTAGTCAACATTTTCTTGGTGTGTAAGGAATGAGCATGACTTTTTTTGTTTTGTTTTGTTTTGTTTTGTTTTTTTCTTGAACCTCACACAGTCTGTGAGTTGTTTCTGGGGCAGTCCGAGCTTCTGGAGTTAGCATCCCACTATCAGTGACTACATATTATGTCTGTTCTTTTGTGACTGGGTAATCTCACTCAGGATGATATTCTCTAGATGCAACCATTTTCTTAAGAATTTGGTTAAGTCATTGTTTCTGATGGCTGAGTAGTACTCCATTGTGCAAATGTACCACAATTTTTGTAACCATTCATCTACTGAAGAACATCTGGGTTCTTTCCAGCTGCTCGCTATTATAAATAGAGCTGCTATGAACATTGTGGTGCATGTATCTTTTTTTGTGTATTGAAGTGTCTCTGGGGTATATGCCCAGAAGTGGAATAACTGGGTGTTCAGGTAGTACTATGTCCAATTTTCTGAGGAATCGCCAGACTGATTTCCAGAGTAGTTGTATCAGTTTACAACCCCACCGAAAGTAGAGAATTGTTCTTCTTTCTCAGCAACCTCGCCAGTATCTGCTGTCATCTGAGTTTTGGATCTTGGCCAATCTGACTGGTGTGAGGTGGAATCTCAGGGTTGTTTTGATTTGCATTTCCCTGATGGCTAAGAATGTTGAGCACTTCCTTAGAAGTTTCCCAGCCATTCCATATTCGTCAATTGAGGATGCTTTGTTTAGCTCTATACCCCATTTTTAATAGGGTTGTTTGATTCTCTGGTGTCTAACTTTTTGAGTTCTTTGTATACCTTGGATATTAGGTCTCTATCTGATGTGGAGTTGGTAAAGATCTATTCCCATTCTGTTGGCTGCTGTTTTGTTTTCATGACAATATCCTTAGCCTTACAGAAAATTTGCAATCTCATTAAGTCCCATTTGTTAATCTTTGACCTTAGAGCTTGAGCCATTTGTGTTTTGTTCAGAAAATTTTCTCCTGTGCCTATGTGTTCTAAGGTTTTCCCTACTTTCTCATCTAATAGTTTCAGTGTATCTGCTTTAATGTGGAGATCTTTGATGCATTTACACTTGAGCTTTGTACAAGGAGATAAGAAAGGGTCTATTTTCATTATTTTGCATGCTGAGTGCCAGTTGGACCAGCACCATTTGTTGAATAGGCTGTCCTTTTTCCATTGAATGTTTACAGCTCCTTTGTCAAAAATCAGGTGACCATAAATGTGAGGGCTCATTTCTGGATCTTCTATTCTATTCCATTTATCCATGTGCCTATTTCTCTATCAGTACCATGAAGTTTTCAGTACA
This sequence comes from Micromys minutus, assembly GCF_963924665.1. Taxonomy (NCBI): domain Eukaryota; kingdom Metazoa; phylum Chordata; class Mammalia; order Rodentia; family Muridae; genus Micromys; species Micromys minutus. The sequence goes on along the minus strand of NC_137970.1, from coordinate 117,767,315 downwards.
ATTCCCTTGTAATAAATCTTGAGGTCAGAGATAGTGATTCCCGCAGATGTTTTCTTGTTGTTGAGGATGGATTTTGCTATTCTAGGTCTTTTGTTTTTCCAGATGAAATTGCACATTGATCTTTCCAACTCAATGAAGAACTGGGTTGGAATTTTGATGGGGATTGCGTTGAATCTGTAAATTGCTTTTGGTAGGATGGCCATTTTTAAGATGTTGATCTTTCCAATCCATGAGCATGGGAGATCTTTCCATTTTCTGAGATCTTCCTTGATTTCCTTCTTTAGAGGTTTGAAGTTCTTGTCATACAGGTCCTTCACTTGCTTAGTTAGAGTCACACCAAGGTATTTCATAGTTTTTGTGACTATTGTGAAGGGTATATTTTCCCTAATTTCATTCTCCACATGTTTGTCCTTTGAATATAGGAAGGCTACTGATTTGTTTGAGTTAATTTTGTATCAAGCCACTTTGCTGAACTTGTTTATCAGCTATAAGTGTTCTCTGGTGGAATATGTGGGGTCACTCAAGTACAGTATCATGTCATCTGCAAAGAGTGATGCTTTTACTTCGGGAAGAACAATAATATCAACAAACTAACCCCTCAGAGCACTGACAAAATACAACCCCAACCTAAGAGTACAATAAACATGTAGAGACCCATGGCTCCAGACACATTTGAAGCAGAGGATACCCTTGTCTGAAATCCATGGGAGGAGAGGCTCTTGATTCTATGATGGCTGGATGCCCTAGTGTAGGGAAATGACAGGGGAGGGAAGAGGGAGGGACTGGGTTAGTAGGGAAACTCTCTCATAGGGGCCGGGAGAGCAGCAATGGAATAGGGGGATTCTAGAAAGGAAACAGGAAAGGGTACAATATTTAAAATGTAAATAAAGAAAATATCCAATAATATATAAATGAAAGCTTACTTCAATCATTTCAACTTTCACCATAAAATGTCCATTCTAGTATTGAATGTCCTTTTAGTTCTTAAATGTTAAATGTATAACAAACTTCATCGAAATGATATTTAGTAAGCCGATATGAAATTTAAATTAATTTAGAAAATTAAATCAAAGTAGTAAAACAAAACCTCTAATTTGATTAAGACTGACAGCCTTCTGAATGAAATTTGGTTATTTATTTCATAAAATTAAAACAATATCATATGGAAAGGCATTTGGATATTTAATTTCACTGCATTCATTTGAAGGTACCCAATGTTCCACTATTAGAATTTAGGAATATATTTTGAGAATGAACCCAGTCACTGACAGCAGGACTCAGGGCCTGCCCACAGACTGCTGAGCACCCAGATGAGCCTCATAAGCACTCTCCCACCTGAGTCCATAAATTAGCCCATGGGTGAGCACCCACTCTGCCACCACTGACTATCCTGAGAGAAAGCACCAGGAACTCCCTAGGCACAGGTTGCATGGTGTTGTCTGGGACCAGTCTGTTCTGGGCCACAGACAGAGTTGGGCCACAAATATCAGAACTCACTGCCTGGCTGCAGAAATCCAAATACCCAGGGACAATCTCCCTACTGAGCCACCAGCCCTCAGACCCACAGGAGAGACAAACTCTAGTCACAGACATCAAGGTTACCTAGCATCACAGATAAAAAGATAGAAAGAGGCAAGTACAAAAATCAAAGCAATGGAAACCAAGATCAAAAGGCAACATCAGAACCCAGTTCTACCACCACAGCAAGTAGTGGATATCCCAAAACACCAGAAAAAAAAACAAGATATGGATTTAAAATCATACTTCATGATGATGATGGAGGTCCTCAAGAACGCAAATATAACTCCCTTAATAAATACATGAGAACATACATAAACAAGTAAAGTCTTAAAAAGGAAACACAAAACTCATTAAAGTGCTAAAAATACAACAAATGAACATATGAAGGATTGAAAATGGAAATAGAAACAATATAGAAATGACAAAGGAGACAATCCTAGAGAAAGAAAACCTAGGAAAGAGGTCAGGAGTCTTAGATGCAAGCATCACAAATAGAACACAAGAGATGGAAGAGAGGATCTCAAGGGCAAAAGATAACATAGAAAGCATTCACACAACAGTCAGAGAAAATGCAAAAGTCCAAAAGCTCCTAACCCAAAACATGCAGAATATCCAGGACTCAATGAGAAGACAAAACATAAAGATAATATATGTAGAAGACAGAGAATACTCCCAACTAAAATGTCCAATAAACATCTTCGAAAAATCATAGAAGAAACCTCCCTGAAACTTAAGAATGAGAAGACCACACACATAAAAGAAGCCTACAGAACTCCAAATTGATTGAACAAGAAAAGAAACTCTTCCTATCACCAAGTGTTCAAAACAAAGAAAGAATACTAAAAACACTAGGGGGAAAAGGACAAGTAACATATAAAGGCAGATTGATAAGAATTACCCCAGACTTCTCAAAAGAGACGGTGAAAGTTAGATGATCCTGGACGGATGTCACACAGACCCTAAGAGAACACTAATGTCAGCCCAGGTTATTATATCCAGCAAAAGTCTAAATTAGCATAGTTGGAGAAACAAAGATATGCCAAGACAAAAACACAAACTCAGCGCACAAACCCAGCCCAACAAAGGATAATAGATAGAATTCTCCAACACTCAGAGAACAACTATACCCTAGGAAAAGCAAGAAATTAATCCTCTTGCAACAAAACCAAAAGAAGAAAAAAATAAAAACATAATTCTACCTCTAACAACAAAAATTACAGGAATCAACAATCACTATTTTTTAATATCTCTTAACATCAATGGACTCCATTCTCCAATAAAAAGATATAGACTATCAGACTGGATACGTAAACAAGTTCCATTATTTTGCTGCATACAGGAAATTCATCTGAGTGACAAAGACAGACACACTGCCTCAGAGTAAAAGGCATGGGAAAAACTTTCTAAGCAAATGGTCCCAAGAATTGAGCTGGAGTAGCCATTCTAATATTGAAAAGATTGTCAACCAAAAGTTGTCAACAAACATAAGGCAGGGAACTTTTTACTCATCAGAGAAATAATCTATCAAGATGAACTCTCAACCCTGAACACCTATGCCCCAAATGCAAGAGCAACCACATTCATAAAAGAAATCCTACAAAAGCTCAATGTATATATTGTACCACACATACTATTAGTTAGAGACTTCAGTACCACAATCTCATAAATGGACATATTATGGAAGCAGAAACTGAACAGAGACACAACGAAACCAGCAGAGGTTATGAACCAAACGGATTTAACAGACATCTATAGAACATTTTATCCTAAAACAAAAGAATATAACTTCTCAGCACCTCACTGTACCTTCTCCAAATTGACCATATAATTGATCACAAAACAGGTCTCAAGAGAATTAAGAATAGTCCACAAAATTGTCTTCTTGTATATATCACAGAGTGTGGGTATGAAATGCACATATGCATTAGTATCTTCCAAGAAATTCTCTTAACCTGCTGCAGTTAGACTATTTGATAATTTTAACTTTTTAAAGATTATGACTGGAAGTAATCCTCATAGTTATCTTGGTTTATGTAAAAAAAAAAATAATTCCCTTTTGAGGTCTGGATCCAGAAAAGGTCTGTTTGTGGACATATAATTTTGCATATACATGATTTCTATAGATGTACTATTTCTAAGACTCATCAATAGATTATATAAATAAAAATATAAATATAAACATATAAATATAAATCTTGGGGTATCAAGGTTGGGAATGTCTACTCTATGGAATGTTAATCGCAGAAATGTTCAAAAGTTCAGTTTTCTGTACACAATTCAAATTTCATGTGGCAATCAAAAGTTGTATAATGTCAACAAATTGAGGTTATTTATCATTAAAACTTTGTTTACATAAAGACTTAAAATTTCAGTTTCAGTAAAATAAATAAATAAACAAAAAAAGTTTTGGGAGGCATTACCATTCCTAAACTCAAGTTTGTTACTGATCAATCATGATAAAATCTGAATAAAATTGATACAGAGATAGGCAGGTAGATCAATGGAATAGAATTGAGGACCCAGAAGTGAACCCACATACCTATGGTCATTTGATCTTTGACAAAAAAGCTAAAAGCATTCAATGTATAAAGGACAGTGTCTTCAGAAAATGGTTCTGGTTCAACTGGCAGTAAGTATGTAGAAAAATGTAAATTGATACTTTCTTATATCCTTGTACAACGCTAAAGTGTAAGTGGAGGATCAAAGACCACCACAAAAAAAAAAAAAAAAAAGAAAAAAAAAGAAAAACATGTACACTGAAACTAATAGAACAGAAAGTAAGGAAGAGCTTAGAACAAATAGGCACATGGGAAATTTTGCTGAACACCAATGGCTTATGCTCTAAGATCAAGAATCTACGAATGGAACCTCATGAAATTGCAAATTTTCTGTAAGGCTAAGGACACTATTAAGAAGACAAAATGGGAGCCAACAGATTAGAAAAGGATCTTTACCTATCCTACATCTGATAGATGTCAATATATACAAAGTTCTCAAGAATTTAGACTCAAGAGAATCAAATAATCCTATTAAAATGGGGTACAACTCTAAACAATCATTTATTAATTGAGGAATTCCAAAAGGCTGAGATGCACCTAAAGAAATGCTCAACATTCCTAGTTGTCAGGAAAATGCAAATCAAAACAACCCTGAGATTCCCCCTCACCCCAGTCAGAATGGCTAAGATTTTCCACCCTACATGCCTAGGCTCTTTTTAATACTTTACCCACGACAGAAAATATCTGCACTGTGTGGCTGCTGTAAGGTGGCCTGGTGAGTGAGGAACAGTACTTCGGTGGGTCTGACTGTTCTTACAAAAAGAACTCTGCAACCTTTTAAGTACATTTCAGACAAACGCTTATGTGCTTGAAAAAAAAAAATGGCCTTAGGAACAGAGTGAGTTCAGACCATATTTACTTCATTTCTTCTCAAACCTAGTGACCCCTTTGTGTGGGGGAACGTGGTCCCCTGTGGTAACACCGTGAGCTGCATTCAATGGTTTTGTTCCAATTCTGTAAACACTTGAACTCTGTTTTAAGGACTCTTCGTCTTGATGAAGCAGTTCTGTGCTCCAAACACCATGCATAATGAAAGTCTCTTTGTCTATAGTATTTATGTTAAGATTATGCGGGTAACAGACAATAAAATATCCCAACCTTAAATGAAGATTTTTGTATCACAGAATACATCTGGCTATGTGATTCTTTTTTTTTTTTTTTTTTAAAGCAAGATTTGCTTCGTTATAAATAAGTCGATTAATCCAATGCAGGCAGAGTTGTGATGTTCTATTGGGAAAGATAGCATGCTTTTTGTGTGTAAGTACCTGTCAGTAACAGCCCTCCCCTTTAATTTAAATGTTTGTAGCTGCCAAGTGAACAATTGTTCTCTAGTGTGGTCTGTAGCCCCTAGGTCGATTGGGAACAAGTTACAGACAAGCATCACCATAAAATGACTCACAGCATTATAAACAGTTCTGAGTAAATATTTCACATTATCAAAGCTGTATAATAAAGAAGTAATGTTTGTATAATGTGGTTGGAAATCTTAATTTATACAATTGCACTTTTAGTATTTTGTATTAGGGAGGTTTGTCTATAATTTGAAAATTGAAAAAAAAAGATGTAAAATATTTTATAAATAGTACTTTGGTTTAAAGAAAATGGAGGAAAAAAAACATGTCAGTTTATTGTTTTGTCTTAAAGTCAAACATGAGAAGTCTATGCTGTTTAAGCAGAAAAGAAGCCACCAGGACTTGTTAGCACCTCAATAAAATAAGGCCTGCCATTTCTTAAATTAACATGATTTATTTAACTTTTGTACAAAACCTCGTGAAAAACTGTGAGCACCATAACAAAACAAATTACTCTTAACCCCCTGACATAGGAAGGCAGGGGAACAACGGAGTGTGCATTGCACAAGCGTGATTTTACTGTAGGCTCCCCTCTGTCTCTCCAGGACACGGACTGCCTCATAGCATTGTTCGGGGCGCCAAGGAGACTGGGTACCGAATGCCTGGCAGGATAATCAGTCATAACCTTGACGGTTCCTAAGTCTGTGATTTATTTTCTTTTCGAGTGCAAACACAGTGTGGTGTCCCGGTTATTCAAGCCCCGATCTTATGCTGATGACCTGTCCAAACTGCATCCAGAGCAGAGAAGCCAGATGCTGGGAGGTGGAGCTGACTCGAAACTTGAACATTCATGTTGTGCGTGCTACCTCATTTTTGGGCATCCCAAGCATACTGGGAAGTGACGTGACAGGCTTCTGACAGAAATTGCTCAAGGCACACTGTAGGTAGCTCGGTACCTCTGCAGGGAGCTGTGTGCACCTGAAGGCCAGACCAGACAGTGTGGAACAGAAGGACAGAGCAGTCACCTCAAACACCTGAACCAACAGGAAAAGGCAAAGGCGCTGCAGGGGGATGACCACCACTGGCCTGTGGCCAAGCAGAGAGCTCCTGGGCTCCTTAGCTGTCTTGGGAAAGGAGCACTGACCTCTTTATTTTCCATGTAGTGAGGTGGAGCATCTTCAGGCCATGCCATCTCGTGTGGGGGATGGGAGCAGGCACTTCGGCTTTGGGAAGAGGAGCCGAGGTGGCTTGATGTTGCTGTGCTGTAGCACTTGAGTGTCTTGTTATTTATCTGTGTCCCCTTGGTGTGTTTCCTCCCCCTGTCTTGGTTGGTATTTGGTACCATGTTAGTGTTCTTTCTTCTCGCAAAAGGATGTGTATATAACTTAAGAAAAGAGGAATGTAAGCATTATAAACAAGACAGCTGGTGAAGGCGCAGAGACCACCCCCATCCCGTGTTCAGGGCCGGCTGTCCCTCTGCGTGGTAAAGAGAGAGAGACACTATTTTTATATCGCAAAACCACTCGGGGTGAGGGCCTCCCAAGATCCAGCCAGGGAGGTTGGTAGACTCGATATATTTTATGATCAAATCTTGTGGCTTGACACATCTACTGACTGAAATGGATGTTGTAGACTAGGTTACTATTTTTGTTATACAGAACCGAATAAAATGCAGGATGTCCCATTAAAAATAAAGAAAAACTCAGATGATAGCAGATGCTGGCAAGAATGTAGAGAGAGAACACTCTTCCATTTTTTCTAGGTTTGCAAGCTGGTACAACCACTTAGGAAATATGTCTGGCACTTTCTTTGAAAATTGGACGTAGTGCTACCTGAAGACCCAGCTATTCCACTCATGGGCATATATCCTAAGGATGCTACAACATATAAAAAGGACACATGCTCTACCATGTTCATAGCAGCCTTATTTATAATAGCCAGAAGCTGGAAAAAACCCAGATGTCATTCAACAGAGGAATGGTTAAAGAAAGTGTGGTATATTTACACAATGGAGTACTACTCAGCTATTAGAATCAATGACTTTACTAAATTCCTAGGCAAATGGACAGAATTAGAAACTATCATACTGAGTGAAGTAACCCAGTGGCAAAAGAACACACATGGTATTCACTCACTGATAATAGCCCCTTAAAGCTCTAAATAACCAAGAAAGATTTCACAGACTTTATGAAGCCCATAAAGAAAGAAGGCCAGAATGTGGAGGCCTTAGTCCTTCTTAGAAGTGAGAACAAAAAAATCATAGGAGAAAAAACAAGGTCAAATAGATGAGAAGAATTGAAAAAATGATCATTCAGAGACTGCCTATTTTGGGAATCCACCCCGTATGCAGCCACTAACCCCAAGCTTTATTGCTGATGCCAAGGAGTACTTACTTTCAGGAACCAGCTATGGATGCCTCTTCAGCGGCTCTGCCAGAATCATACAGATACAGTTGAGGATGCTTACAGCTAACCATCTGATGAATATGGGGTCCCTAGTGGAGGAGCTAGAAAAAAGACTTAAGGAGATGAAAGGGTTTGCAACCTCATAGGAAGAACAATATTATCAACCAACCAAACCCTCCAGACCTGCCAGGGACTAAAACCCCAACCATTGAGCACACATGGAGAGACCCATGGCTCCAGTTGCATATGTAGCTGAGGGTTGTATTGTCTGGCATCAATGGGAAAAGAGGCCTTTTGTCCAGCAAAGGCAAGTTTTCCCAGTGTAGGGAAATGCCAAGACACTGAGGTGGGAGAGGGTGATTGGAAGAGGGTGATTGGAAGAAGGAACACCTTCCTTGAAGCAAGGGGATGGGGAAAAGGATGGGAGCGGGGGCAGGATGGGATAAAATTTGAAATCTAAATACAGGAATATCCAATAAAATAATAGAATATAAAATAAATTATTTGAAATCAGACTATTCTAATTTAATTTATTTGTAATATAAAATAAGTAACAAATAAATATAGAGCTAAAATAATTAAACTGCTACATTGACAAAAGAAATGCTATTTTTCTTCTAGTTCTAGCATTAACCAAATTTCTATTAGACAACATTCAGCAAATTCTAAGCGTAGTTGATTATTGTGTTTTTTGCCTCTTTTTTATATGAAATATTTTGTTTTTTCTTTGTTTTAAATTAATTTTATTTTTAAGCATGTTGCTGAAAAACATTTATAAAAAGTGATGCAGCTGTCTTAATAAATAATTAACATTCACTATGACTGATTTTATCTTGGAGTGAATGCTTTTTAAATTCCTTAGCTTTCAAATTGATCTATTTGATTCTGAATGGTTTCCAGTCATAATAAGCAAGATATATTTTTAAACCTAGGGAGTATTTGAGAATATGAATGCATTTTCCCTTCTAGCTAATTATTTATGAGGAGAGGCACAGTAGATATAACTCACATTTGAAGCTGTACTTCTATTGTTTTCTGTAAAGGAAAGTAAATATTAAGATAAATCTTTGGAGATCATTGATGACTAAGCAGTTAACATAGACTTCCTAAAGAAAAATCCAAATATCCTTCTAAATTTGGCTGACCTCTTAATCTTGTTCTTTTTTTTTTGCGTGTAAAGTTTTGTATTCAGTAATTTTACACCTCTATGCCAAATTAATAACACATGGTGCCAGATATTTGCTTATCCATTTTCTGAAGGAACTCAAGGTCTAAGAGAAGCAATTTTCAATATTAGCAACAATATCTACCTGGGAAACTAAAATGTACATCTATTGGAATGATTATTCTGTGGAATACTTATATCAGGTTATTTGAGAAAGAGAGAATCAAATGACCATTAATAAAGCCTGCAAATTTCCTTATGTTTGAGACACAGTTTAGTACAATGGACACTCAGTAGCTGTGACCCATTTTGCTGTATTAAGATTACATACAGAGAAAGGCGGCTCGTACAGGCTGAGCAACTGGTGAGTGGGAGACCTAGGCTGCGGGGGAGCAGAGGGATCTCTGCGGAGTGCACACGGAAAGGGCACCCCCTGCTCTGATCTGCCCTGTCCTCCCCGATCCAGTAACCGGGAACAGATCTTAGGAACTTCTGTTCCCACCCGGAGAGGACTTCAGGTCGCAGAGCAGAGCCTGGCCCAACCACCAGCCGGAAAGGCGGCTCCAGCCAGAAAGGCGGCTGGTACAGGATGAGCTACTGAGACCTGGAACAGATCTTAGGAACTTCTGTTCCAACCCGGAGAGGACTTCAGGTCGCAGAGCAGAGCCTAGCCCAACCACCAGCCGGAAAGGCGGCTCCAGCCAGAAAGGCGGCTCGTACAGGCTGAGCTACTGAGACCTGGAACAGATCTTAGGAACTTCTGTTCCCACCCGGAGAGGACTTCAGGTCGCAGAGCAGAGCCTGGCCCAACCACCAGCCGGAAAGGCGGTTCCAGCCAGAAAGGCGGCTCTTACAGGCTGAGCAACTGGTGAGTGGGAGACCTAGGCTGCGGGGGAGCAGAGGGATCTCTGCAGAGTGCACAGGGAAAGGGCACCCCCTGCCCTGACCTGCCCTGTCCTCCCCGATCCAGTAACCGGGAACAGATCTTAGGAACTTCTGTTCCCACCCGGAGACAACTTCAGGTCGCAGAGCAGAGCCTGGCCCAACCACCAGCCAGAAAGGCGGCTCATACAGGCTGAGCTACTGTGACCAGGAACAAATCTTAGGAACATCTGTTCCCACCCGGAGGTGACTTCAGTACGCAGAGCAGAGCCTGGCCCAGCTGCCACCCGGAACCTGGGCTGCTGGGGAGTAGAGAGATCTCTGAGGAGTGCACACGGAAAGTGTACCAGGGACACAGACCAGATACAAGGGAAAGGCAAGAACATATCACTGACAACAAAATGGCAAGAGGAAAGAGAAAGAGTATATCCCAAGGAAACCAAGACAATCTAGCAACACCAGAACCCAGCTCTCCGATAGTAGCAAACATAGGAATTCCAAACACTCCAGAGAAAGAAGACACAGACCTGAAAACATGCCTCAAGACGCTGATAGAGTTACTTAAACAAGAAAGGGAGGAAAAGCAAAAAGATTCAGAAGCTTTTAAAGAAGAAACAAGAAAAACACTCAAAGAACTCAAAGAACGAGACGAAAACAGAACCAAGGAAATAAAGGAATGAAAGAGGGAAATTAAAACAGAAATTGACACAATAAAAAAAGCGCTAAAAGAGATAACCCTAGAGTCAGAACACCAAAAAAAGAAATCAGAAGTCACAGAAGGAAGCATTTCCAACAGATTACAAGAGATCGAGGAGAGAATCTCGGGGGCAGAAGACAACATTGCAAACATAGACAAAACAGCCAGAGAAGATGCAAAAAACAAAAAGCTCCTAACCCAAAATGTCCAGGAAATACAAGACACAATGAGAAGACCGAACCTAAGGATAATAGGAATAGAAGAGGGAGAAGAGTATCAACTAAGAGGCACAGTAAATATCTTCAACAAAATCATAGAAGAAAACTTCCCTACCCTCAAGAATGAGATGACCACGAGCATAAAAGAAGCCTTCAGAACTCCAAATAGGTTGGACCAGAAAAGAAATACCTCCCGACACATAATAGTAAAAACATCAAGTGCCCAAAGTAAAGAAAGAATACTAAAAGCAGTAAGGGAAAAAGGTCAGGTAACTTATAAAGGCAGACCAATCAGACTCACACCCGATTTCTCAGCAGAGACTATGAAAGCTAGAAGAGCCTGGACAGACATCATGCACTCCTTAAGAGAGCACAAGTGCCAGCCCAAGCTGCTATACCCAGCAAAACTATCAATCACCATCGATGGAGAGACAAAGATATTTCAAGACAAATCAAAATTCACACAATATATGACCACAAACCCAGCACTACAACAAATTACAGGTGGAAAACCCAATACAAGGAGGGAACATACAGCCTAGTAAAAACAAGAAAACTCCTAAACAAGAAAACTAAAAAAAGAAAAAAAAACACGGACACAACTCAACCCAAAAAAGCAAAAATGGCAGGATACAGAAACAATTATTCCTTGATATCTATTAACATAAATGGGCTCAACTCCCCAATAAAGAGACACAGACTATCAGACTGGATATATAAACAAAATCCAGCCTTTTGCTGCATACAGGAAACTCATCTCAGAGACAGAGACAGACACTATCTCAGAGTAAAAGACTGGGAAAAAAACTTCCAAGCAAACAGATCCAAGAAGCAAGCTGGAGTGGCTATTCTAATATCGAATAAAGTAAATTTCCAACAAAAAGTTATCAAAAAGGATAAAGAAGGACACTTTTTACTCATTACCGGGGAAATCTGTCAGGAGGAACTCTCAATCCTTAACATATATGCTCCAAATAAAAAATCACCCACATTCATAAAAGAAACTCTACTAAAGCTCAAAAAATACATTTCACCCCACACTATAATAGTGGGAGACTTTAACAACCCACTCTCACCAATGGACAGATCAGGGAAACAAAAACTGAACAAGGACACTGCAAAACTAGCAGAGACTATGAACCAACTAGAATTAATAGATATATACAGAACATACTATCCTAAAGTAAAAGAATACACCTTCTTCTCACCACCCCATGGCACCTTCTCGAAAATTGACCACATAATTGGACACAGAACGAGCCTTCATCGATATAAGAAGATAGAAATACTCCCATGCATCCTCTCAGATCACCATGGTCTACGGCTGGTCTTTAACAACAACAATGACAACAAAATGCCCACATACACATGGAAACTAAACAACACTCTGCTAAAGGATAGCAGGGTCAAAGAAGAAATAAAGAAAGAAATTAAGGATTTTCTAGAATTCAACGAAAACGAAAACGCAACATACCCAAACCTATGGGATGCAATGAAAGCAGTATTGAGAGGAAAACTCATTGCCCTAAGTACTTCCAAGAAGAAACTGGAGAGAGCTCACATCAGCAACCTGACAGCACAGCTAAAAGCCCTAGAACAAAAAGAAGCAGATTTACCCAAAAAGAGTAGACGGCAAGAAATAATCAAAATTAGGGCAGAAATAGTCCAAATTGAAATAAAAAAAACCATTGAAAAATCAACAAAACAAAGAGTTGGTTCTTTGAGAAAATCAACAAGATTGATAAACCCCTAGCCAGACTAACTAAAGGGCAAAGAGAGAGTATCCAAATTAACAAAATCAGAAAGGAAATTGGTGACATAAAAACTGAAACTAAGGAAATTCAAGAAATCATCAGATCCTACTACAAAAACTTATACTCCAAAAAATTGGAAAATCTGGAGGAAATGGACGAATTCCTAGACAGATACAAGGTCCCAAAGTTGAACCAGGACCAAGTAAACCATCTAATAACCCTATAACACCTAAAGAAATAGAAGAAGTCATCAAAAGCCTCCCAACCAAAAAAAGCCCAGGTCCAGACGGGTTCAGTGCAGAATTTTATCAGACATTTATTGGGGATATAACACCAATATTCACCAAGCTATTCCAAAAGATAGAATCAGATGGAATATTACCCAACTCATTTTTTGAGGCTACAATAACCCTCGTACCTAAGCCACACAAAGACCCTACAAGGAAAGAGAACTTCAGACCAATCTCACTTATGAACATTGATGCAAAAATACTCAACAAAATCCTTGCAAACCGAATCCAAGAACACATCAAAACCATCATTCATCATGACCAAGTAGGCTTCATCCCTGGGATGCAGGGATGGTTTAACATAAGGAAATCCATCAATGTAATCCACCATATAAACAAACTTAAAGACCAAAATCACATGGTCATCTCACTAGACACTGAGAAAGCATTTGACAAAATCCAACACCCCTTCATGTTAAAAGTCCTGGAAAGAACAGGAATCCAAGGCCCATATTTAAACATAATAAAAGCAATATACAGCAAAGCAACAGCCAACATCAAACTTAATGGCGAGAAACTTGAAGCAATCCCACTAAAATCAGGGACTCGACAAGGCTGCCCACTCTCTCCCTACCTATTCAACATAGTACTGGAAGTCCTGGCTGGAGCAGTTAGACAGCAAAAGGAGATCAAGGGGATACAAATTGGAAAGGAAGAGATAAAAACATCACTCTTTGCTGATGACATGATAGTGTACTTGAGTGACCCCAAAAATTCCACCAGAGAACTCCTACAGCTGATAAACAAGTTCAGCAAAGTTGCCGGATACAAAATTAACTCAATCAAATCAGTAGCCTTCCTATACTCAAAAAACAAACATGTGGAGAAAGAAATTGGGGAAAAGGTACCCTTCACAATAGTTACAAAAACTATGAAATACCTTGGTGTGACTCTAACTAAGGAAGTGAAGGACCTGTATGACAAGAACTTCAAACCTCTGAAGAAAGAAATTGAGGAGGATTTCAGAAAATGGAAAGATCTCCCATGCTCATGGATTGGAAAGATCAACATCTTAAAAATGGCCATCCTACCAAAAGCAATCTACAGATTCAATGCAATCCTCATCAAAATTCCAACCCAGTTCTTCATGGAATTGGAAAGATCAATCTGCAATTTCATCTAGAATAACAAAAGACCTAGAATAGCGAAATCCATCCTCAACAACAAAAAAACATCAGCGGGAATCACTATCCCTGACCTCAAGCTATATTACAAGGCAATTGTGCTGAAAACTGCATGGTACTGGTACAGAAATAGGCAAGTGGATCAATGGAATAGAATAGAAGATTCAGAAATGAGCCCTCATGTATATGGTCACCAGATATTTGACAAAGGAGCAGTAAACATTCAATGGAAAAAGGACAGCCTATTCAACAAATGGTGCTAGTCCAACTGGCACTCAACATGCAAAAGAATGAAAATAGACCCGTTCTTATCTCCGTGTACAAAGCTCAAGTGTAAGTGGATTAAAGATCTCCACATTAAACCTGATACACTGGAATTATTAGATGAGAAAGTAGGGAAAACCTTAGAACACATAGGCACAGGAGAAAATTTCCTGAACAAAACACCAGTGGCTCAAGCTCTAAGGTCAAAGATTAACAAATGGGACTTAATGAGATTGCAAAGTTTCTGTAAGGCTAAGGACATCGTCAAGAAAACAAAACGGCAACCAACAGAATGGGAAAAGATCTTTACCAACACCACATCAGATAGAGGCCTAATGTCTAAGGTATACAAGGAATTCAAAAGCTCGACACCAGAGAATCAAATAACCCTATTAAAAAATGGGGTACAGAGCTAAACAAATCTTTTTCAGTTGAGGAACTCCGAATGGCCGAAAAACATCTGAGGAAGTGCTCGACATCCTTAGCCATCAGGGAAATGCAAATCAAAACAACCCTAAGATTCCACCTCACTCCAGTCAGATTGGCCAAGATCCAAAACTCAGATGACAGCAGATACTGGCGAGGTTGCTGAGAAAGAAGAACAATTCTCTACTTTCGGTGGGGTTGTAAACTGATACAACTACTCTGGAAATCAGTCTGGCGATACCTCAGAAAATTGGATATAGTACTACCTGAAGACCCATCTATTCCACTTCTGGGCATATACCCCAGAGACACTTTAATACACAACAAAGATATATGCACCACAATGTTCATAGCGGCTCTATTTATAATAGCCAGAAGCTGGAAGGAACCCAGATGTCCTTCAGAAGACGAATGGATACAAAAATTGTGGTACATATACACAATGGAATACTACTCAGCCACCAGAAACAATGACTTAACCAAATTCTTAAGAAAATGGCTGCATCTAGAGAAGATCATCCTGAGTGAGATAACCCAGTCACAAAAGAACAGACATAATATGCAGTCACTGATAGTGGGATGCTAACCCCAGAGGCTTGCACTCCCCCAGAAACAACTCACTGACTGTATGAAGTCCAAGAAATAAAGAAAACAAAAACTATACATATATTCACAAAACAAGAAGACTTTGACTATTTCCATGTTGCGTTTTGTTTTTCATGTACTTTATGCTTATTGCAACTAGTACGTTTTCAATGCATACTGTCAAGCCCTTGAAAAAAATCAAGTACCGACTAAAAAACATATTCACATGGTTTTATGTAAAATTTATTTTAATGTCTGAAAAAACAGTACTGACAAAATGTATAATTTTAAGCAAAAAATGTTTAAAATCTTTACATCTATCTTTGTTTTGAAAAATAAAATCGTTTAAAAAAAAAAAAAAAGAAGAAAATCTGTTACAGGTGTGCCCAGCCATTTGCATTTTAATTAATTCCAAATCTAATTTAGTTGACAAACAAGAATATTCATTACAATATAGAATTTGGCAGAAGGCAATACTGTCTAAAAAGCTGATGGAAGTTTCATGAAATAAATCTTTTGTTTTGCTGAATGAGTGGCTAAAACAAAAAAAAAAAAAAAAAAAAAAGATTACATACAGGTTTTGCTTATATAGAAACTATTAGAGAATACTCTGGAATTCCTGACACAAAAGGTTTTCACTAGAGTTCCAAAATTGATAATTTCATTTATTAAAAAGTATCAGAATGTCATAAAGTGACTAAATATTGTAAAATAATATCAGGGTGCCTTGGGCCACAATAACAGTAAGAAAATATTAAATAACAGTAGAATGTATCTCTGTCTGTACATTATTTTGGTATATTCTGTTTGGACATTCTAGACTGATACTGAATTGAAGCATTCGGAATAGCCTCCCTCCAAATTCTTGTTTGCTTCTGGGTAATAGACCAATGTTCTCTCTGAACTGAAGTTTCACAGGTTCTGATTAAAAATTTAAGCAATCTTGTAAAATAGTCAACATTTGATGTTTAGATTATATCTCAGATAAATTAAATTTAAATTTTTGTGCAAGGGCTTCACCATCATTCTTTAAATGGCTCTCTAAACTATTACAATGTGTAGTTAAGGGAAAGAACACATTGTGTTATAAGGCAAACAATAATTTATATGTGGAAAAGATGTAATGGAATTGTCTCATTTGCTAAGTTGTCTTTATTCCTATGAAGAGACAGCGTGGTAAAGGCAACTCTTAATAAGTCAAACATTTAATTGGGTCTGGCTTACAGTTTCAGAAGTTCAGTCTATTGTCATTATGGTGGAAATCATGTCATCATGTAGGCAGACTTAGTGGTATAGGAGTCAAGTGGAGACAGTTTTCTTCAGTTAACCAGGAGGAGTCTCTGAATGACACTGGATAGACATGAGCATATATATGAGACCTCAAAGCCCCATCTCAATAGTCACACACTTCTAGCAAGTCTACACCTTATCCAAAAGGCCACACCTCCTAATAGTGCCACTTCCCACGGACCAAGCATATTCAAACAACCACAGTAGTGTTGTGAGAGAAAAAGTAGCAAGCACAAACTAGACACTTAGATCCATTGTATTTAAATAATATCTCACAAGGTACAATAGTCTAGATAGAAAGCAAAAAGAGGTTCCTGTATCAACTCACTAGAAAAAAAAATACTTTAAGGGTCCTAATTTAAAATTTAATTTAATTTAAACTCAGTTTTTTTATATATATTATTATGTGTCATCATTCATAAAGTATGATACATTTATGTCTTTGGGGAATAAATTCCCTTATATTGTACTTATAAAATTATACCTGTATCTATCTACACACACACACACATACACATACATAATAATATATATGCATATCATTATTGACACTGTATTTATATTCAGGTCATTATCTTTACTGAGTGGATCAAGGTTTGCATCAGCAAAACAGGTAGGCTAGATGTCAATAAGAACTTATGTTCAGCTTGTACTCAAGAGAGAGGTGCCAAGGAAGTCTTGTTCTATTTCTAGGACATTTTGGTACAACAAAGTAAAACAGATGGTTACATGAGATCTGGGATAGGAGTGATGGAACTATTTCCTACAACTAGGATCTTAAGGTGAGT
Organism: Micromys minutus; assembly: GCF_963924665.1. Classification (NCBI taxonomy): domain Eukaryota; kingdom Metazoa; phylum Chordata; class Mammalia; order Rodentia; family Muridae; genus Micromys; species Micromys minutus. Next base: position 117,750,056 of record NC_137970.1, on the reverse strand, counting down.
CATGTGTATACAGTAAAGAAACTCATCTCATTTTACATTTGAAATTTGATAAAGTGATTAAAAATATATAATAGAGTAGAAAATGTGTGCCCATATATAAACTTCGAAAGAGTGACTAATTTTGATATTAATTTTAACATGTGAATGTTTGACATTAATCAAGGCAATATCACTACAATGTAATACCAACAAATGAACACATACCATTCAATATATGAAATGTAAATAGTAATAGATATCTAAAATGTTATTAAAAGTTATCAGTTAGCAACAATAGAAATATTACTAATAAATGTAAAATACTTAAATAATATTTTGATAATATTCAAAATAAAATTTAAATACAACAAAGAAAGCACTAAAGTTATAAAAATGTTTTACATTTAAATAAAAAAATGAACTGCCAAAATTCCCTGTGATCACAGCAGTTATCAGAGCTGAATTTAAAGCAATATTTTGAATTAAATGAGTTGTAGAATTTTCCTCTTTGTGTATTCTAGCTAAAATTATTCTTAACAAGAAAATATTATGATTAGCTCCAGTAAGATTAGTGAGAGAAATCAAAAATATATTTCTTAGTGCATATTAAGCTTCTGGACTATTTCATTTGATACACGGGTTCAACTTTATATTTCCTCTTAATATTTCTATATTTTGTTTATTGTTTTTATACTTTTTGCAAATTCATTTTCATAGTTATCAAAGGACATGTAACATAAAGGCAGACCAATCAGAATTACACCAGATTTCTCAACAGAGTCTATGAAAGTTAGAAGAACCTGGACAAAAATCATATAGACTATAAGAGAACACAAATGCCAACCCAAGTTATAATAACCAGCAAAACTCTCAATTACCATAGATGAAAAGACCAAGATATTTCAGGACGAAACTAAATTTCCACAATATCTGAACACAAATTCAGCCCTACAATGGATAATAGATGGAAAACTCAGGACAAGGAGGGAAACTACACCCTAGAATGAGCAAGAAAATAACTAAGCAAGAAAACCAAAAGAAGAAAGACACACAGACATAATTCTAACTCTAACAGCAAAAGTAGCAGGAAACAACAAGCATTATTCCCTAATATCTGCTAACATAAATGGGTTCAATTCTCCAATAAAGAGAAATAGGCTATCAGACTGGATACATAAACAAAATTCAACATTTTGCTGCATACAGGAAACTCATCTCAGAGACAAAGACAGATATTCTCTCAGAGTAAAAGGTTGGGAAAAAAACCTTCCAAGCAAATGGCCCCAAGAAACAAGCTGGACTACCCATTATAATATCAAATAAAGTGGATTTTCAACCAAAAGTTATCATAAAAGTTTAGGAAGGGCACATTTTACTCATTACAGGAAAAAAATCTATCAGGATGAATTCTCAATCCTGAACATCTATGCTCCAAATACAAGAGCACCCATATTCATGAAAGAACCTACTAAAGCTCAAAACATACACTGTACCACACACAATAATAGTGGGAGACTTCAACACCCTACTCTCATTAATGGACAGATCAGGGAAGCAGAAACTGATCAAAGATGCAGTGAAACTAACACAGGTTAAGAACCAATTGGAATGAATAGACATCTGCAGAACATTTCATCCTAGAACAAAAGAATAAACCTTCTTCTCAGCACCTCATGGCACTGTTTCCAAAACTTACCATATAGGCGCTCACAAAACAAGCCTCAATAAATATAAGAAGATTGAAATACTCCCATGCATCCTAGCAGATCAACATGGACTAAGTTTGGTTTTTAAAAACAACAAAGACAACAAAAAACCCGTATACACATGGAAGCAGAACAATGCTATATTCAACTATAACATGGTCAAACAAGAAAAAAGAAAGAAATTAAGGATTATTTAGAATTTAATGAAAATGAAAGGAAAACATACTCAAACTTATGGGATGTAATGAGAGTAGTACTAAAAACAGTAGCTAAAAGTAGTAGAAAAATCATAGCTCTGAGTGCCTCCACAAAGAAACTGGAGAGAACATACACTAGCAACTTGACAGCACAGCTGAAACCTCTAGGGAAAAAAGGAAGCAAATGTACCAAAGAGGAGTAGATGGCAGGAATTAATCAAACTCAGAGCAGAAATCAACCAAGTAGAAACAAGAAGAACTATATAAAGAATTAACAAAACCAGGAGATGGTTCTTTGAGAAAATCAACAAGATTGATAAACCCTTAGCAAGACTACCTATAGGGCACAGAAATGAAAGAAGAGACATAACAACAGAAACTGAGGAAATTCAAGAAATCATCAGATTCTACTACAAAAGTCTATACTCAACAAAACTAGAAAATCTTGATGAAATGGGTAAATTTCTAGACAGATAACAAAAACTAAAGTTGAATAAGGAACTGACAAACCATCTAAACAATCCCATAACACCTAAAGAAATAGAAGCAGTCATCAAAACCTTCCCAAACGAACAAAAAAAAAAAAAAAAAAAACAAACAAACAAACAAAAATCCAGGACCATATGGGTTAAGTACAGAATTCTATAAGATATTTATTGATGACCTAATACTAATACTCTCCAAAGTATGCCACAAAATAGAGTTAGATGGAACACTTCCCAACGCATTCTTCAAAGTCAAAGTATCTCTCATTCCTGGGGCCCCACATAGACCCTACAAGGAAAGAGAACATCAGACCAATCTCACTTATGAACATTGATGCAAAAATACTCAATAAAATTTGTGGAAAATCTGGAGAAAATGGATGAGTTCCTAGACAGATACAAGATACTAAAGTTAAACCAGGACCAAGTAAACCATTTAAATAATCCCATAACACCTAAAGAAATAGGTACAGTCATCAAAAGCCTACCAACCAAAAAAGCCGAGGTCCAAATGGGTTCAGTGTAGAATTTTATCAGACATTTATTGACGACCTAATACCAATATTCTCCAAAATTTTCCACAAAATAGAATCAGATGGAACACTACCTAACTCATTTTTTCAGGCTAAAATAACCCCCAATACTAAACCACAAAAAGACCATACAAGGGAAGAGAAATTCAGACCAATCTCACTTATGAACATTGATGTAAAAATACTCAACAAAATTCTTGCAAACCGAATCCAAGAACACATAAAAACGATCATTCACCATGAACAAGTAGGCTTCATCCCTGGGATGCAGGGATGGTTTGATATACTGAAATCCATCAGTGAAATCCACCATATAAACAAACTCAAAGAAAAGAACCACATGGTCATCTCACTAGATGCTAAGAGAGCATTTGACAAAATTCAACACCCCTTCATGTTAAAAGTCTTGGAAAGAACAGGAATCCAAAGCCCATACTTAAACATAATAACAGCAATATACAGCAACATCAAATTTAACGGTGGGAAACTTGAAGCAATCCCACTAAAATTAGGGACCAGAAAAGGCTGCCCACTCTCCCCCTACCTATTCAACATAGTACTTGGAGTCCTGGTTGGAGCAATTAGACAGCAAAAGGAAATCAAACGGATATAAATTAGAAAGAAAGAAGTAAAAACATCACTATTTGCAGATGACATAATAGTGTAATTAAGTGACCCCACATTTTCCACCAGAGAACACCTACAGTTGATAAACAAGTTCAGCAAAGTTGCTGAATATAAAATTAATTCACAGAAATCAATAGCCTTCCTCTACTCAAAGGACAAATATGTGGAGAAAGAAATTATGGAAAAGATACCCTTCACAATAGTCACAAAAAATATGAAATACCTTGGTGTGACTCTAACTAAGCAAGTGAAGGAGCTGTATGACAAGAATATCCAAACTCTAAAGAAGGAAATCGAGGAAGCTTTCAGAAAATGGAAAGATCTCCAATGCTCATGGATTAGAAGGATCAACATTGTAAAAATGCCCATCTTACCAAAAGCAATCTACAGATTCAATGCAGTCTCCATCAAAATACCAACCCAATTCTTCATGAGTTGAAAAGATCAATGTGCAATTTCATCTAGAATAACACAAGACCTAGAATAGCAAAATCCATCTTCAACACCAAGAAAACATCTGCGAGAATCACTATCCCTGACCTCAAGCTATATTACAAGGCAATTGTGCTAAAAGCAGCATGGTACTGGTACAAAGATAGGCATGCAGATCAATGGAATAGAATAGAAGATCCAGAATTGAGCCCTCCCAGTATGGTCAATGGAGCTGTAAACATTCAATGGATAAAGAACAGCCTATTCAACAAATGGTGTTGGTACAACTGGCAAACAGCATGCAGAAGAATGAAAATCGACCCTATCTTATCTCCTTATACAAAGTTCATGTGCAAGTGAATCAAAGATCTCCACATTAAACCAGGTACACTGAAACTATTAGAAGAGAAAACAGGGAACTTTAAAACACATAGGCACCGGAGAAAATTTCCTGAACACAACATCAATAGCTCATGTTCTAAGGTCCAAGATTGACAAATGGGACTTAATGAGATTGCAAAGGCTAATGACGCTGTCACAAAAACAAAACTGCAGCCAACAGAGTGGAAGAAGTTCTTTACCAACCCCACATCAGATAGAGGCCTAATATCCAAGATATGCAAAGAACTCAAGAAGCTAGACACCAGAGAATCAAACAACCCTATTAAAAATGGGGTACAGAGCTAAACAAAATGTTCTTTATTGAGGAATATGGCTGAGAAGCATCTAAGGATGTGCTCAACATCATTTGCCATCAGGGAATTGCAAATCAAAACAACCCTGAGATTCCACCTCACACCAGTCAGATTGGCCAGGATCAAAAATTCAGATGACAGCAGATGCTTGCGAGATTGTGGAGAAAGAGGAACAGTCCTCCACTGTTGCTGGGGTTGTAAACTTGTACAACCACTCTGGAAATCAGTCTTTCGGTTCATTAGAAAATTGGATATACTACTACCTGAAGACCCAGTTATTCCACTTCTGGGCATTTACCCCAGAGATGCTCCAATATACAACAAAGACACATGTACCACAATGTTCATAGCAGCTCTATTTATAATAACCAGAAGCTGGAAATAACCCAGATGTCTTTCAGTAGATGAATGGATACAAAAATTATGGTATATTTAAACAATGGAGTGCTACTCAGCTATCAGAAACAATGACTTAACCAAATTCTTAAGAAAATGGATGCATCTAGAGAATATCATTCTGAGTGAGATAACCCAGTCACAAAAAAAACGACATAATATGCAGTCACTGATAATTGGATACTAACCCCAGAAAGCTCTGAACACCCTAGAAACAACTCACAGACTGTGTGAAGTTCAAGAAAAGAAGAAGAAAAAAAACATTATGTTCATTCCTTACACACCAAGAAAACCTTGACAAATTCCAGGTTGCATCCTGTTTTACATTTACTTTATGCTCACTGTAACTAGTAAGATCTTAATGCACTCTATCAAACCATATAAAAAAAAGCCAAGCAATGAGAAAAATGTATTCATATAGTTTTTTGCAAAAAATGTTTAAAATTTTACATTCATCTTTGTTCTTTTAAAATAAAGTTCTTCAATTAAAAAAAATAATAGACAATATAGACTGGATACTAGATAACAGATAACAAGTAATATATATCATAGTATAATATGTATTTATATTCTTAGCTAATGTTAATAATGATTGAAGGAATATTGATTGTGGCTATTATTAAAATAAAAACATCAGCAACATAAAAAATTGTGCAAACCGAATCCATGTACATATCAAAATGATCATTCACCATGATCAAGTAGGCTTCAGTCCTGGGATCCAGGGATGGTTTAATATAAGGAAATCCATCAATGTAATCCACCATATAAACAAACTCAACGTAAAAATAAAACAAAAAAATAAAACAAACAAAAATCAAAAACCACATGATCATCTCACTAGATGCTAAGAAAGCATTTGCAAAATTCAACACCGTTTCATGTTAAAAGACTTGGAAATATTTCACCAGAGAACTTTTACAGCTGATAAACTACTTCAGCAAAGTGGCTGGATATAAAATTAATTCAAAAAAATCAGTTTTTGTTGGTTTTTGCAAATTCATTTTCATAGTTATCAATTGATATTATACCTTTTTAATTTAAATATATGATGTTATGCATGTTACTAAATTCAAAACCTTCCGTCTACTCAACTGACATTATTTTAATTATGTTACATACCTCATTTTTTACTGGAATATTTCTGAGGTTTATAAACTGTAATGTTTGATATTTTATAATATTATCATGGAAATACTATCAAATTTTATTTATATGTATAAAAACTTAGGTGTTTTCTTAAGTACTCACTCATAATATTCTTGTGAAGCCACAGGAATTTTAATTTATTTTAAATACAATTTTTATTATTATACTCATGTATAAAAATGTTACTCAAATTACAATTTTTAATCATGAGTTAAATTTATATCTCATCATCATGATTATTTTGATATTCTACTTATATATTTTACCTGTCAATTTATTTGTATGATTAGTAACAGTTCCATAATTTTTTTCATAGAATTCTCCTCGTTTAAAAAATGTTCATCTATAAATATTAAATGATGTTATTCAGATAAATTTTTTCTTCTCATAATTTTAGCTGGATTTGACAAGCATAGAATAGTTATATATGGACATTGTAGATACATACACATATTATTTTAAATATACACATACCAAATTTTTAAAAGTTGATTGCTTACAATTACACATATACTTTTTGTGTTAATTTGATTGAAGTTAGGGTTATCAAGTATTTGGTGAACTATTCTTTTATATGTTTCTGGAACCTATGAGCATTTGAATTTGTAGACTGAATAAAGTGTCAATAAAATTTATGGATTGACTAATTAGACCTCAAATGCAATGAACTTAATTTCTGAATAAGATAAAGTTATTCCCACAAATGAAAAATTCTCTTACTTCTGGGACCTAATCTGGGACCTTAGATTTGTCTTCATTCTCAAACTAAATTGTCAATTCTATTGTTATGTCTAACTTGCTATATTTTACATTGAAGTTTATACTGTGAGAAATCCTGGTACATCCAGACCTCCATATCTGAGTATCAACTTGGTCAATTTCAAATCTTTGTTTTCTTAGTTTTCACAAATATAGAAAATATAAATTTATAGAAAATTAATGTGCATACTTATTTATGTATATCCAGTGATTCTCTTTTTAAATAGAACTTCACATAAAATGAACATGAGTTAACATTAAACTGATAATTAGAATTATCAATTTAATAATAATTCTAATCATGATAATTCTAATTATCAATTTATTCAATATGGGAAGGTAATCAGAATATACTCTATTATAGCTAAATATAAATAATATAGAAATGCATCTGAAGTAGGATTTCAATGGAATTATGCATGCCTGCCATGCTCAAAATGCTGGTTTCATCTCTATACACAGAACAATAAAAGGTTAATATTAATAAACTTCATTAAACAGAGATGACTATTCATAAATAAACACTATCATCTGAAAATGTAAAATTCGGTATTCAATTCTTAAATAACAATACCTTACTGATGAAGACATCACCAACTCGTCCCAGAACAGGGCACACTCAAGTTTGTACTAACTAGGAATCTTCTTCCTTGTTAGGTAGTTTTTCTATTAACAGAGATTGTTATGTAGACTGTAGTAGAGGAAGTACTGTGAACAATATTCTACAGTTATGAAACCTGTGAACTGTTAAACCACATAAGAAAATACCCAGGACTAAAATAGTATCATAAATATTATGTCAACAGTGGAAACTCTCTGGTTGGATTTTAGGCCTTATCTATAGGAGTAAATAATTACCTGCTACTTTAAATATAGTTAAGAAAACATGGGACGGAAGCAAAGACATCCCAGGAAGTAAATCTATTGCAAATATTCTGCTAAATGAACATATTAGCAGACTGCCCTCAAATCTGTTTCTCATCCATAAATCAGTGCACCTTTCACATATCATAAAGAAATTTGCTTGTGCAGTAGATTCTGCTTAATATGGAAATTCAACATTGTTAATTGCAGAACATGTTTATATCATGTTTACCCACAAATAGGACATCTGTATCACAAAATCCTAAGCGAGTATTATAGAAGAGGGCACAGAAAAAAATCAAAGTATCAGAGATCTGGAGGATCAGAGTGAAAGAATGTCTTCTTAACCACTACCCTCATGGTATCTCAGTATCTGAGACTACCTTTCCAAGACCAAACCAGGTGACCTTGTAGTATTAAGTGGAGAGGGCCTCCTGAGTAACCATTATTGATACTATATGTCTCTTAGGAAGAGAAAGCCATTTTTTTAAGGGTATGGCACTGAGTAAGTCAAACATGATCCAATGGATATTCCCACATCCAGGCTAATATAAGAAGCACAAATCAAATATGCACTCAGTCTCTTACGTTTTAAAAATTGGACACAATGTGGGTGAGTGTAAAAGTGGCAGAAGTAGTTGTGTTTGGAGAAATTTGGGAAGGAAAATAAAAAAGAATTGCATGAAATTCTTAAGTATTAATACTCAATGACTATGTGCAGCTAGAAGAAGCCTATGAAGAGTTGATGCCCTGATTCCCTGGACTTTGGGGGAATGAAGGTGTTTATTGTAAGGTTGTTTTTATGGGGAATTTAGAAATGGTCATGATTTAACAGGAAGAATTTAGCCAGATTGATTTGTACATTCATAATCTTATTTGGTAACTAAGCTTAAGTCATATTTTTACATTGGTATAGAACATATTTGTACGAAAATTTTAAAAGTACAAGTTTTCAATCCAGTGCTTCCATTAATACCTTTTAAACTTCTGAGGTGATTAAACATAGGAATTAGGAGCCAAATAACAAATTCATGGCTCCTAGTTCACTGTTAGGATGTTTTAAAAATATTCTCCTCAGAAATAGCTGAGAATAGTTAATAGACAAAAGTTAAGATTGCCTTAAATAGATAGATGTTGGTCAGAAATGTCAGAAATCCACAAATTATGACATTTATTGTTCTTTATCTTTTGTTAAGACCTATCTGCTACTAACATTTCCCTTTTGGTATATTCAACGAAGATATTGATTATCTCTATTTCCAGGAGAGTTTATACTTTGTGACTAGATAGCCACTAGGAAGCACTGCCCATTCCTTCTACAGACTACTACTGTCCATTAAAAAAAAAACACACACACACACATTAGAGAATAGGCGATTGATAACATTTGACGAACCAGAATTATTAGCCCTTCAAGGTTTCTGCAGTACAAAGGTCTGTCAGATATGATTCTGGACCAGAAGGCTAAATACTTGCTCTCACATATTGCTAACCAGGAACTGCTAGTAGATATTTGTCTCTACATTCTGTCTAGTTCCAGAAACCATGTTAGGTTCCTATATTTATAGATATTTGGCCATTATCAGATTTCTGACAGAGTTGAAGATTATTTTAGTCTCTGACTATCTAATCTAATTAACTGAGAAAATATACTCATTTAGATGATTTTCAAAGGGGAATAGTTGTACACAGCTTACATTTGAGGTAAAGGTTATTTTTTTTTGTTTTTGTTTTTTAAGCAAACAGAAAGTGTGTGTCAAAAGCGATACAAGATTGGACAATAAAGAGTAGAGCAGAAACAAAGTTTTGGTAACATGGGAGATAAGGGGAAGCTGCAGATTCAAGAAGGAACAACATGGAAGCTGATGTAGATGTTTCTCTTGGCATATCTCTATGTGGATAAAAGTTGTTATGAATATTTTGTAAGGTATACAATTGTACAGAATGATTTGACTTATTGGGTCAGTAAATTATATCATACCAATTGGATCTCAAAAATATTAATACAAATTCATATTAAAATATTTCATTTCAGAGTAGTGTAAAGTATGCAAATGTTCTCTGGTAAAGATATTTAAGTCTAACATTATTTAGAAAATCATAGAGAAATATAATAATAAGCTTATCTAACTGATACATCTAAAGGTAACATGTAAAAGACGAGATCCTCATAGCCGACTCTACCTTACCTGTGAATTGCCAAGTAAACTAAAAGTTTGATTTTTTTTTTCCTTATAGCTTTGTTTTAAAAAACAGAGATACATGTACAGATTTTTAAAGGCATTTTGGCATAAAATTATGTGAATATATTTTGTCAGTACTTAATTTTTTTAAAGTTTGATAGTATGTATTGAAATCTTACTAGTTACCATAAGCATAAAGTACATGTAAAACAAAATGTAACATAGAAATAGTCAGTTTTCTTGGTGTGTAAAGATTAAACATAATGATTTTTAAATACCAAAAATTGCCACAAGGCTATATTTTTTAGCTCTTTAGTTATTAATGATTTAAGGTCTAGGTGTCCTGGAGAATAAAGACAGCATGTTTCTGTTTAGTTAATATCATATACACGGGCACGTAGTTAACAGAATAGTTACCATTAAAGACTTAATGACTGCTTTGCTAATGTGGTAAAATTGCAGATTATTTTTCTTGGATGTATTCGTGGTAATGTTGGCTTTTAATAAATAGCATGCATTATTCATATACACATAAAACAAAACTATCAATGTTGGAAAGCATAAGTTATCATTATCATTATTATAAAACATTAAAAATATAGTGGTGTATAAAAAACTGAACCCATCACTGAAAATTCTTTCCTCTAATGTTATTAGATTTTGTTTTAAATAATGAAAACCCGAACAAATACATGAATGCATTGATATAGTACTTGTGGCCTATAACTACAAAAGACTATTCTAAAGGCCAATTTAATATAACCAGGTTAACCATTTATGTTTCAATACATGGAAAATTGATATCTTTTTTAATATATTTTCAATATGTCACATTTTATCTAAAAATTTCTCCCTAAGTATAAATATAGTTTTATGCATATTTAACAACTTCATTATGTTTTATATGTCATATAAATTTTATATATTGTTTCAAGTGGTAAGAAAGTATATTTTTCTTTTTTTAAATTTTATTATATATATCTACACACACACATACACACACACACACACACACACACACACACACACAGTAGCTGTCTTCAGACACACCAGAAAAAGGAATCAGAACCAATTACAGATGGTTGTGAGCTACCATGTGGTTACTGGGAATTGAACACAGGACCTCTGGAAGAGCAGTTGGTGCTTTTAACCACTGAGCCATCTACTAATAATGGATACAAAAATTGTGGTATATTTAGACAATGAAGTACTACTCAGCTATCAGAAACAATGACTTCATGAAATTCCTAGGAAAATGGATGTATCTATAGAATATCATTCTGAGTGAGATAACCCAGTCACAAAAGAACAGACATAATATGCAGTCACTGATAATTGGATACTAACCCCAGAAAGCTCTGAATATCCCAGAAACAACTCACAGGCCATATGAAGCTCAAGAGAAAAAAAATTCTAGTCATAAAATAGGCCCTTACATGCTCTATTTTGAGAAGGATTAGAATGCAGCTAACCATTGGAGTGAACACGGGGACCCCAATGAAGGTACAAAAGAAAGGACTGAAGAACCAGAAAGGGGCTTCAACCAAATGGGAAGAACAGCATTCTCAACCAACCAAACCCTCCAAAACTCCCATTAACTAAAACAGCAACCATTGAGCACACATTGAGAGACCTATGTTTCCAGTTGCTTACGTAGCTGAAGATAGCAGTGTCTGGCATCAATGTGAGATGAGACCTTTGGTCCAGGGAGGGCATGTTTTCTCAATGTAGGAGAATGTCAAAGCAATGGGGTGGAGAGGGGGACAGGGAACAAGTGTACCTTCTTGAAGACAAGTGGAGGGGGAGGGGGTAAGGGAACTGGGTTGGGGAAGGGGATAACATTTCAAATGTAAATACAGATTATCTAATAATAAAATAAAATAAAATAAATACCTCCTGATTTAAAAAAAAGAATGTGGAGGCTTAATGGAAGACGTGTGTGTGCTCTGAAGTTTCAAGAACTACTCCAGGTCCAGCTTTTTTCTCTAGGCCTAAGGATAAGGATCTAAATTTCTTAGTTCTCCAGCACCAGTCCTTTTTTTTTTTTTTTTTTTTTTTTTCTCCCTGTGGCCATGTTCCCAGTCTTGGTGATAATGGACTAATCCTCTTATACAATATGTAAATCTTTAATTAAATGCTTTCTTTTGTAAGAGTTACCCCTTAGCCATGGTTGTTCTTTACTGTAAGAGAACAATGATTTAGTCAATGTATATAGGCTTATGTGCACACATTTTAAACAACAAACAGATACACAAAAGTGGTAAAGCCAGAACAGCTATTTTATAATGTCCATTACAGTACCATTTGACATAAAAAAATTTGAAGGGCTAAATTAGTGTCAACAAATAATGACAGATAAACTGTATAGCAATACCATAAAAATGTTGCTTTAAGTACAATTCTGTGTAGACTTATTACTGGAATTTAAAATAGGTATAGTAGATTTAGTGCACAAGTAAGGAAAAAACATGTATGATACTATATCATGTTCAAAAAAGGAATCCTACCCATTGTTAGTGTACAAATATTTGATAAAACATTTGCAAAGACATTGAGTGAATGATAGAATACTTTTAGTCAAACATTTGAAAGCAAAGATGTGAAAAGTTTGAAAGTACTAATTTTAGTTTTATGATGCAATTCCAGAATGCAAAATGCCAAAATTCTAATGGGTGTGTAGAAAAATATACTTTAATTACTGGTTGAAAAAATGATCAGCATGCAGAGCAGAGTGAGACACACCCCACCAACCCCACAGCTATGGAGTAAAAGTAAATTATTAACCACTACAAAAGAGAAAGAGACTTTTATCTATGAGTGTATGCTCTGGTAAGGTGATTATGCTCTAGTGAAAGATCATACATTCAAGAATAAATTAAAATATTGTCTTGTTTTGTTTTGTTTTGTTTTTTTAAATGAGTTACACCTGCCTCCAAAATACTATGGTCTACTACCACTGTTGCTCTGATGGTTGCTGTTAGTTTTCAGCTAGATAGAATCTACAATTACCTTTTTTAATGTTTAGACATCCCTGTGGAAGATTCTCTTAAATCCATTAATTAATGTGGTAAAATGCAGCTACCATATATGGTGTATAATATAGAGAAAAGAAAAACAAAGTAACATACATTTATTATTATCTGTTCCATGATTACAGATGTGATATCAACAGCTACTTCATGTTCCTTGACTTTTCTAACATTGATGGATTATCCCTTGAAATGTAAAAGTAAAAGAAATCTTTTTCTCCCCTAAGTTTCTATTGTTTAAATATTTTATCACAGCAAGGAAACTAAGACAGTTGCCAATAAGAACTAGATAATATTAACTTACTGCTGAAGTCACCACATGTTTTGGTTTCAGGACATAGAGAAATCAAACTATAAATGAGCTTGGAGCTTCCTCCCTGCTGGGTAGCTATCATAGTACCAGAAGGAACCATGTAGGCAGCTGGAAGATAAAAGTAAATGGCCTTACTCAGCAGTATACCCTGTGTGCAACAATACTGACATGCCAGAAAAGATGTGCCTATGGATACAAGAGTAGAATAACTGTTATGGGGATAATTAACAGCTTTATGATTCTATTTGAGGTTATTTTACAGGGAAGCATTCCTTCTCTGATTCTTAAATGTCTAAATCACATGACTGTGGAAGCCTTAGCTTGGTATACTACACTGGTTAGTTTGCATACTACACTGGTTAGCTTATAGTTTTATATATCTATCTATATATAGATATATACATATATACATACATATGTGTATATATATATATGTGTGTGTGTATGTATGTATATACTATTTATGTATATTCTGTCAACTTGCCATAAACTAGAGCCATTTGTAAGAGGTAGTTTCGATTGAAAAAATAATTCTATTCGATATATTGGTCTGTAGACAAATCTGTAGGACATTTCTTTGATTAATGATGGTGCCATGCATGGGCAAGAGGTCTTCTGTTGTATAAGAAAGCAGGCTGAGTTAGCAATTCAGAGCAAGTCACCAAGCATATTCCTTCATGATCTCTGTGTCAGTTCCTTCCACCATGTCCCTGCTCTGCTTGAGTCCCTCCCTACCTTGTCTTCTCTCAATGATGGGCTATGTTTAAAGCATATAATTCAAATAAATGCACCACTCCCCAAGTTGCTCTAAGCCACTCATTCCCTTTAATGCAAGAACAAAAACCAAATTAGAAAATAAGTTGGTACCAAAGAATAAACACAGAAATATTTTGGGGAAGACTGTGCAAATGTTTAGAACTGCTGAAAAATCTATTAGTGATCAAAGGTGAATTAGCTCTTTTGCGAGTGTTTGGGACATACAAATGCTGAGAGCAAATCAGATGGTAGAAAGCTCACATTGAAGTGTCACAAGGAAGCAAAAACTAAATAAAGGGCATTTTATGATATATTTAAGTTTTAAGTTTAGTGCTCACTTTGGAAGCACATATACTAAAAATTGGAATGATACAGAGAAGGTTACCATGGCCTCTGCGCAAGGATGGCATGTAAATTCGTGAGGGGTTCCATATTTTTTAGAGGACATTATTTAATTTGTTCAATCTCTAAATATATGTTTAATTTCTGTGGCTTCTCTTGGAATGTATTTCTAGTTATATTTTATAAACATCTACTCAGATAAGTTAAAAAAAAAAGTAGCTTACAATAGTAGAGTTGCAGATTCTGGTGTATTTAAATCAAATATGTTTCATTTTTTTCATGATTCCAATCATCTCTTAGATTAATTTTCTTTGCATAAAACAAGGAATGTGTAAAGGAGTTACTTGAACATAAACTTCACTGAAGGCCCGTAAAAATGTAATTCAATGTGGAAGTGATTCATAATATTTTTATCATTTGAATAAAATAAAGATCAACTTTTTTAAAAAAGAAAATTAAAAAAAATAAGTTTAAAAATTATGGTTTCTTGTCATCCTGGACAGAATAATTGATTGTTACCAACAAGCATCAGTGACATAGACTCTAGGAAGTGTTTGTTCAGTGTAAGCAGTTAGAGTTATGACCTGAACATAGTAGGTATTGAGGCAGTATCTCATGCTGGCAGCCAAAATTGCTAAGGTGTGTCTAAAACATGTTATTGGGCTTGGTTATGTGAGAGTTTCAGGGCTGAAGGGTTTTGGGGAATATGGCATGGGCATCATGGGAGGTCAAGTTGGGCCCTGGAACATAGCTGAATGGAACCACCAGTAATAAAACAATCATAGGCAAAGGCCTTCGCATGACATTATGTAGCAGGCTGGAGTTTCAGACAAATGGATCATAGGTAACTAGTAAATGTGCAGCCGCAGTTTCACTGGAGATGCCAATATTTTAAAGACACTAGGACTGGAATATGAGCACAAAGGATAGTGGCAGGTATTTAGTTGAGCTGCCCTTAGCCTACTAAGTGAGTTGGGTTTATTACTGGTGACAAAACTGGAGAGGTGCAACTATACAAGACCTTTGGACCCTGAATCTCTCATTAATAGATACCATACACAAGTCATTGAGCTGCTTTATTGTTGCATTTGGGCTTTACACTTATTTAACTGTAATTGTGCCTTGGTTCTTCCATAGTAGATGTAAAATATATAAACTACTTTGTTTTTATTTATTTATTTTATTTATTTTGTTTTGTTTTGTTTTTTAACTTTGGGGGATTCATAGTTTAAAGACTTCAGACTTTTTAAAAGATGGTTTGATAGGGCCTTTTTGTTTGCTTGCTTTCTTTTTCATTTTCTGTGTATGTCTCGCGTCCATGGAGGCCAGAAGATGCATCATATACTTTGGGTTGTAGTTAGAAAAGATTGTGAGTTGCTTTGTAGGTGTTGTAATTAGAAAGCAGGTCCTTTGGAAATATAGAGAATGCTCTTACCTACAGAGCCACTTGTCTGGGGATGTTAAATATTTCAAAGAGCCTCAACATTGAACGATATTTTTCTATTATTTTGTGACTTTAAAGTTAGGTTATATGTTATATTGTGCTGTTAATATAATTGTCTCAGCAATAAAAAAGAAAGGTTATTGTTTAATAATTTAACATGATATATTTGTGTGTATCAATTTGACAAGCAGACATTTTGGTTTGGTGGTTTGGTTTCTTCTTTTGTCAACTTGACACAGGTTTAGAGACATGTCAGAAAATGGAAATCCAACTGAGAAAATGGTTACATCACATTAGCCTGTAGGCAAGTCTGTAGGTAATTTACATTTTCTTGATTAATGAGTACTGTGGGAAGGCCCAGTGTTTTTCTTTCCTAGTTGCTTTTGGTTATGATCTTTATCACAACAGAAAGCAAACTGGAACAAAACTATATCCATATATTAGTACTGCTTCCAACTTCCCTCAGTGAAGTTTCTTTCAGCTGTGGGAAGCTGTTAATGCAGTGATTTCTAACTGGTGAAAGTTCTTAGAATAAGTGACTCTTGAGAGCTCAGTCTTTAATGAATCACCAATATCACTGCACCTCAAGTCTCAGAGCACATTAACGGAAGAGGATGATGAGAACAATGTAAGAACTACACAAATCAGATAAACTCTATGTAATGCTGTCTTATACAGATGAGTAGACAATTGCACTCATTAATGTAGAGTATTTAGTCCATCAACATTTCAGTTCAGATGGGAAAATGGCACCACTTTTTGATAAGGAGCTACTGGCACTAATGTTTATTTGTGGAAATTATTTTTTTCAGTAGTGTTGTCACAGTTATGTTGTGTAATCTCTAGGAAATAATTACACACCCTTACTAATGTATGTACATATAATTAAAATCAGTAAGTAATACATATAAAAAGTAGAAATATTTAGGAAAGAGGAAGAATCACACTGAAAGTAGGAGATATAATATCGATCTATCTATATATCTATATATCCATTTATCTCTCTCTCTCTCTCTCTCTCTCTCTCTCTCTCTCTATATATATATATATATATATATATATATATATATATATATATATATATATATATATATATATATATGAAGCTATTAAGAGGGTTATAATTCAGATTCACTCCTTCTCTCCCTTCCTGTTACACCTCTCTCTGTCTCTGTCTGTTCCAGTCTCTCTACATACATATTTATACACACACACACGCACACACACACACACACACACACACACACATGTGTGTGTGTGATATTTCTAAAACAGATAATTTAAATAAGAGTGACATTGAATTAATTGCTATGATAAAAGAATGAAGCAGCATTGGGCAAAAAGAGAACTCAATATCTGATACCATCTTAACTTCAGCCAAGTATTAGAATTATTCTGGAGCTCTGTTAGACATTCAGCAGATCCCACATTTACTCAAAATAAACTTCAATAAGCAGTCACAGACACTGAGGAGTTATACTGCACAATGGTCATGGCCTTTCAAATTCAATTCTCTGAAGTAACGAAGACATCCAAGGGTTGTACGTTTAAGATTAGTTACATGCCCAATGTCTGAGTAAAAAAAAAAAAAATTCAAAGAATGAAATTGATAGAAACATCTTCGTGTCAATTTCTTATACTGCTTCAATTTGCTTTGTGACTATACGTTATAGGAAGCATTCCTCCAGGATTTTCATGGATCTCATTTTCTGCAAGTTTGCTGAAATAAACCCCAACTCCCAAGGATTACATATAGTCTTGGTATTATAGCCTCTCCTCAGCTGTTTTCATTCATTTTCCATTCTGACTGCAAAATAGAGCCTGTCTACTGGCATGATGCAGACCATGATTTATATAGGTCTGATTATTTGTCACTATGCTTCTTTAGACTGGTTTGCTATTTATTATCAGAATGAAGAATGTCAGTATTAATAGGTACTTTAGAGAACTACTTTATGAATACATATATTTTGAGTTGTATGAATACATACCAGTAGCTATACTGGTTAGTTTATACCAGCATGGACACAAACTATAATTACTTGGAAAGGTAGCATGGACACAAACTACAATTATTTGGAAAGGTAGGACTGTAATTGAGGAATTTTGTAAGTCAGAATCATCTAAGAGCATGTGGGGATAATTTTCTTAATTGGTTATGAAATTACTCAATCCATTGCAGGACAGGCTTTTTCTAGGCAAATGATCATTGATTGTATAAGAAAGCCAGCAGGAAAAGCCATAAGAACAAGCTACTAAGTGGCATTCTTAATACTTTGTCTCTGCTTCAGTTCCTGCCTCCAGGTTAGTAGCCTTCAGTTCTTGCTGGAGTTTCCCTCAATGATGGAATATGACCTGTAAGTCAAATAAGTCTGTCCCTCCTCAAAGGTTGTTTTGGTGTTTATCACAGCAACAAAAGAAAAACTAGGACAGCTCTATTATGTATGTCTGGGGAGTGCTGCCAGTTATCCCCAGAGAAATGTGCATCCTTTTAAATGTTTTTAACCTCTTTGGAAAATAAACTTCTTCCAAGGAGCTGGGAATATCATGGCACTATGAGAAGTCTATAATTCTGTAGTAACCCATGATAGAAATGTCCCTCACTTGGAAGTAGAACCCCCTAAAGTTAAAAGTTCCAGATGTGAAGTGATGTATATATTTTAAGGTTGAATGTTTGAAATAATTTTCTTAATTAAAAGAGCTTAGTCTCTATTTTTTTTAATAAAGGGGTAAAGAAAAAAAAAAGAGCTTAGTCCTAAGACCCATATCTTCTTCCTGTATGTAAGGACCCAGTACTATTTAACTGCTTTTCAAATGAAGACACAAACCATTTTATTAAAAAATGGTCAGTATTTTAGTATACTAACCACTTCCTGTTTATTCTAGTATAATTACTATGATGCCATATATGATATGGATGAGTATTTCTTCAAAATTATATGTGGTCAGTGATATAATCTGTCTTCCTGAATATATACTACATAATTTTAATCAACTAGACTGATTAAAAATGTATTACCATTCATTCTTTCTTCTTAGAAACAAACAGGATCTATTTCTTCCATAGATGACAGAAATGCATTTGGAAATACTGACTATTGGACTAACTTAGCCTCCTTTACCTCCATGCAAAATACACATTAAGGGAAATGTTATAATGATTTTACATCATTAATTAAACAAGATATTTATCCTGAGGGGGCATCTTTCTCTGGTTCCTACCAGTAAGTACATTTTGTGATCAGCTATAGTGCTTGGATTTAGTGACTGCATATGTGGTGAATCCCCAGGGGAGGCAGCTTCTGAGTGATCTATTTCCAAACCCTGTTCCTCTATTTGACCTTGCATTTCCTCCTATGAGGATTTTGTTCTCTTTTCTAAGAAAGACTAAGGCATTCCCAATTTAGCCTTCCTTCTTTTTTTAGCTTAACTATGTTTGTGAATTGTTTCTTGGGTATTGGGTATTCAGAGCTTTCAGGGGCTAGTATCTGCTTATCAGTGAGTGTATACCATGTGTGTTCTTTTGTGACTGGGTTACCTCACTCAGGATGATAGTCTCTAGTTCCATCCATTTGCCTACGAATTTCATGAAGTCATTGTTTTGGATAACTGAGTAGTACTCCATTGTGCAAATGTACCACACTTTCTGTATCCATTCATCTGTTCATTGACATCTAGGTTCTTTCCAGCTTTAAGCTATTATAAATAAGGCTGCTATAAACATGGTGGAGCATATGTCCTTGTTATACTTTGGAGCATCTTTGGGGCATATGCCCAGGAGTGGAGTGGCTGGGTTTTAAGGTAGTATGATTTTCAATTTTGTGAGAAACCACCAGATTGATTTTCAGAGTGGTTGTCCCAGTTTATAATCCCACCAACAGTGGAGGAGTGTTCCTCTTTCTCTACAACCTTACCAACATCTGCTGTCACTGGAGTTTTTTTTTTTTTTTTTTTTTTTTTTTTTTTTTTTTTTTTTTTTTTTTTTTTTTTTTTTTACCTTGGCCATTCTGACTGGTGTAAAGTGGGATCTCAGGGTTGTTTTGATTTGCATTTCCCTGATGAATAGGGATGTTGAACATTTCTTTAGGTGTTTCTCAGTCATTAGGTGTTCCACAGTTGAGAATTGTTTGTTTATCTCTGTACCTCATTTTTAATAGTATTATTTAATTCTCTATAGATTAGCTTTCTTAGTTTTTATATATATTGGCTACTAGCCCTCTATCAGATGTAGAATTGGTAAAGATCCTTTCCCAATTTGAAGGCTGCCATTTTTTCTTCTTAACAGTGTCCTTAGCCTTACAGAATCTTTGCAATTTCATGAGGTCCCATTTGTAAATTCTTGATCTAAGAGCATAAGCCATTGGTGTTCTGTTCAGGAATCTTTCCTCTCTGCCTATGTGTTCTAAACTATTCCCCACATTTTTTTCTAATAATTTCACTGTTTCTAGTTTTATGTGGAGATTCTTGATCCACTTGGACTTGAGCTTTGTGCAAGGAGATAAAGAAGGATTGATTTGCATTCTTCTGCATGCTGACTGCCAGTTGAACCAACACCATTTGTTGAGGAAGCTGTCCTTTTTTTTTTTTTTTTTTCTATTGAGTGTTTTTAGCTCCTTTATCAAAGATCAAGTGACCATAGCTTGTGGGTTCATTTCTGGGTCTTCAATTCTGTTCCATTGATAGACCTGCCTATCACTGTACCAATACCATGCAGTTTTTAATCAAAACTGCTTTGTAATATAGCTTAAGGTCAGGGAAGGTGATTCCCCCAGAAGTGTTTTTATCTTGAGAATAAATTCCTTTATTCTAGGTTTTTGTTATTCCAGATTAATTTACAAATTGCTTTTTCCAACTATATGGAGAATTGAGTTGGAATTTTGATGGGAGTTGCATTGAATTTGTAGATTGCTTTTGACAAGGTGGCCATTTTTACAATCTTGATCCTATCAATACATGAGCATGGAAGATCTTTCCATCTTCTGAGATCTTCTTCAATTTTCTTCTTAAGAGTTTTCAAGTTCTTGTCATACATATCCTTCACTTGCTTGGTTAGGGTCACCCCAAGGTATTTTATAGTCTTTGTGACTATTGTGAAGGGTGTCAATTCTCTAATTTCTTTCTCAGCCTTTTTATTCCTTGAGTAGAGGAAGGCTACTGATTTATTTGAGTTAATTTTATAGTCAGCCACTTGCTGAGTCAGGTTTAGGGGTTCTCCGGTGGAATTTTTGGGGTCACTTAAGTATACAATCATATCATCTGCAAATAGTGATATTTTGACTTCTTCATTTCCAATGTGAGTCCTTTTGATTTCTTTGTCTTGTCTAATTGCTCTAGCCAGGACTTCCAGTACTATATTGAATAGGTAGGGGGACAGTGGGCAGCTTTGTCTAGTCCCTGATTTTAATATGATTGCTTCAAGTTTCTCTCTATTTAGTTTGATTTTGGCTACTGGTTTGCTGTATATTGCTTTTCCTATGTTTAGGTATGGACCTTGGATTCCTGATCTTTCCAAGACTTTTAACATGAAGGGGTGTTGAATTTTGTTGAATGCTTTCTCAGCATCTATTGAGAGGATCATGTGGTTTTTTTTTTTTTTTTCTATTTTGTTCCAGTTTGTGTCAAGTTGACAAGAAAAGCTAATCAAAATGGTTAACAATAGAATATTGAAAATTATTTTGAAATATTAATGAGTAGCTTGTTAATTATGAATCTATAGTTTCATCATCTACTTTGGTGATTTCACAGAATAAGTAACAGCTGTTAGTACATTAGACATTGTATAATCTCAATAATATAGAACTTTCTTCAACCTCACATTATCACATGTACCATATTGACAACTCAGTATTTCTGTGATAACACATATTATATAGCATAATCATAAGGGAGATTACCTATTTACTTGAATAAAGATAAATTACAGTGAATGTCTTTAATTTTTGAAAAAAATCAATATTCTCCATATATACAAATTGATTGTAATCAAGGTTTGGTACTCTTCTACTCATTCATATTTCCAGCATATATTATTAGTCTTCTTAAACTATATAGAAAAGTACCATATATTACATGTCTCAAACAATTAATAAATGCCTTATTTTTCTGGAGAAAAGAAATGTGTGGTTAAGCTATGGTAAGCTTAATTTCTTCTGAGCCCTTTGTTCTTTGCTTTCAGATGGCTGTCTTCTCAGTGTATTTTCTTTTTTTTTTTTTTTTTTTTTTTTTTGGATTTTCAATATCACTTTATTATTAAAGAATATTGAGTAAAGATTAGTAAAACAAACAAAAAAAAAAGCAACAAAAACAAAATTAAGGAGTTTAAAATCAGATATGATAAAGAGCATTTTCAATTGAGGAAACATATTTCTGATAAAATTAACTAATAATAAAAAACATTAAGACAAAAAGAAAAATACAATACATACATTTATCAACTGTAATGGAAATTATTGTATCTTGACTAAAATCTTACTTACTTTTCTGTGGATGTTTCAAACATTTTTTTTAAACAACTTTATTTTACAAAACAAAGATAAATGTACAGATTTTAAACATTTTTTGCTTAAAATTATACATTTTTGTCAGTACTTTTTTCAGATTTTAACATAATTTTTATATAAAACTATATTAATATATTTTTTAGTCAGTACTTGATTTTTTTCAAGGTTTGGTTGTATGCCTTGAAAACTTAATAGTTACAATGAGCTAAAGTACATGTAAAACAAAATGTAACATTGCCTTTCTCCTGTGTTCATGAGACCTTTGTATATCCTAATATTCACTGTTGGGACCCAAATCATATTATATTAAGTTTCATTCTAGAACTTTATTATTATTGAATTGCCTTTGGAAAAACTTCTCTATACAGTCACATTTCAAGGTAATTTAAATTAGATCTCTAACATTTGAAGTTGACATGTGTTTTATAAAACAATGTTTATGTACTATCTAGTAATATGATACTATCTATACAACTTGCCTTACATAAGATAAACAAATGAAGTCTACTAACTATGTAGATGTCATCATACAGACAAAAAAATTTCCTATGATCTTGATATCCTAAATTACTATCTCAGAAAAGCATAATCAGGCAAAATTACCAGAAGTGCTTAATGTGTTTGAAATATAAAATTAGGAGTTGATTTTAGTATAATATACAGAATACTTTCTTTTCATGCACTTGTAATACTAATGAAATTATATTTTTATAGATCAATGAAGATATTTTAATGAGTATTAAATAAGCCAA
The DNA here is from genome assembly GCF_963924665.1 of Micromys minutus. Classification (NCBI taxonomy): domain Eukaryota; kingdom Metazoa; phylum Chordata; class Mammalia; order Rodentia; family Muridae; genus Micromys; species Micromys minutus. Next base: position 117,726,915 of record NC_137970.1, on the reverse strand, counting down.
AATATACAAAATAATCTCTCAGTTCAATATAACAAAAGGAAAAAAATCAATGATGTTCTCTATATAAAATAATAAACCTATGGAAATAATGAAACATACATAGATATAATAAGAAACCATGTTGAAAATTATAAAATATTTATAGCTGAAAGGCAAGCAAAACATTGTGATCAAAATCTGTTATACAAATGAAATAGGAAGTATTATAAAATGTGTGTACTAATGCACATATTATTATGAAGAAATAGATTTTTAAATTCATTTTAAATCTGTTTTAGCTACACGTTAGATAGAGAATAACAAAAAATTTTCACAGAAAAAGAGGAAAGATAAAAGTGAAGATTAATGAAAAATAGCAGTAAAAAGATTAACACACACTAACATTAGCTTGTGAATATTGGATAAGAATGCATGAAAGTAAATGGTCCAATGAATAGGAACACACATAGCCAGGCATAATGACAATTTTTCTTTTTTGCATTAGTAATAGTCTGTTAAAACATTGAAAATATGTATAATATTAGAACTAGACTTAATTAATCTAAACTTACTTCAAAAGAAGTATAAAACATGAATATAAATATACTTATAAAAGAGGCTAAATAGAGAAGTTATGGTTAAAACTCTCCTTTTTCTATAAGTTTAAAGATTGAGAGGACAGTACAGTGAGCATTATTAGGAAGTGCAAATTTTAGAAATGTATAAAATATACATACAAAAAATCTGAAACAAATATGCATAGTGTCAAACTTCGGATTTCAGGTCAGGACGAGATAAGAGTTCTCTACGTATACTGAAAGCATGGGGACCTGAGTTTGAGCCTCCCAATTCACACATTTTGTAATCCCAAAAAGAGGAGTTGGAGATGAGGGGCTCCTTAGGTCTCTGGACCACTGTCCCTGGTTCCTGAGTAAGTTGCAATTTCAGGTTGCTTATAAGTGATGACACGATGGTTGTCCTTTGGTTTCTACATATATGTGTATTTGTGTAGAGTCCCACACCTGTGTATACTCACTCAAGCATACATGCCATCATTTAAAAATTTTTTTTCATACTACAAAAAGTCCATAGAAATATAATTGCAAAAATGAGAATAGAGAAATTAGAAAAAAAATTCAAAATGACATTGTACTACATTTCCTACTAAATAAAATAACATGATACAATTAAAATGGAGTGTGTATTATTTATAGATGAAGTAAAGTGTGAAACCTTCTCTGAAGCACTTAAAGATGGCCTACATAAAGAGAGAAACAATAATATATTCCAGAAAGTAAAGGCAGATCTTTAACAAGGTCAATTATCACAGGCATTGATCTACTTATAAAAAACATTCCAATCAAAGGCATATCAACATTTTAATTTTTTTTTCTTTTTCTAATTTTTTATTACCTTTATCTTATACACCCCAGTTGTTACCCCAATCTCAGTTTTCCCGAGGTCTTGCCACTTCTGGAGATGTGGTACTAATCAGAGAATGGTTGATTAAATGTACGTGCTGTCAAAACATACACCACATACCAAATTTCAAATTAGCCATGCACCATCCCATTATGAATTGTTTTATTATTGTTGCAAAATATTATGGGAAACATTGTAACTTAAAACAATGCAGATTTATTTTCTTACTGTGTTGACTAATCAAATGGATGAAAGGAGTTCTATTGAGATAAATTAAAACCTTTGGCAGGGCAGTTTCTTTCCAAAATCTCTTAAGTAGAGACTGTTATGCTATATGTTTTCTAAAAATAATGATTTCATTGACAAACATTTATTATACAGAGTGACATGTTGCAGAAAGACATTTGAACACATGAATTTTTTTCCACCCCTCCAATCTTCTCCACAACTTCCAGATATTCTCAGCACTTATAGTCTGATATCTAATTTTATACCCAGAAATGTATCAAAGTTTTAATGTATTTATATAAAGCTTAAGATGCACAAATGGGTGATAATGTGATATTCTGATATAAAGAACTGGTTTCTGTCTTTTATTGTGATAATATTGATTTCTACCTGTTTTCATGAATGCTATTATATTTTTTATTATATCTAAAAGCCAAAAAGGAAAGAAAGAAAGAGACAGAGACACATACACACACACACACACACACACACACACACATACACACACACACACACATGGGGGGTGAGAGAGAGAGAGAGAGAGAGAGAGAGAGAGAGAGAGAGAGAGAGAGAGAGAGAGAGAAAGAAGGGTAGAGGGAGGAATGAAGGGATGGAGAGAGGAAGGGAAGAAGAAAGGAAGGAAGAAAGACCGGAAGTAAGGAAAGAAGGAGGAAAGAAAGAAAGAAAGAAAGAAAGAAAGAAAGAAAGAAAGAAAGAAAGAAAGAAAGAAAGAAAGAAAGAAAAATCCAACAAAACAAAACACCATTTTGCTTGCATAAGTGGTATACCTTTTCCATTATCTGTGGATGGGTACACTGGGTGATTCTATAAATTACCAATATTTAATACAGCTACAATAATCATAGACGTGAAAGTATCTCTGGGTTATGTTAAATGAGAGTCCTTCAGGCATATACATAGACATGTACTAGCTGGTCTATATGGTTGTTCTATTTTTTTTTAAATGACTTTATTTTGCAAAACAAAGATAAATGTACAGATTTTAAACATTTTTTGCTTAAAATTATACATTTTTGTCAGTACTGTTTTTTCAGACATTAAAATAAATTTTACATAAAACCATGTGAATATGTTTTTTAGTCAGTACTTGATTTTTTTCAAGGATTTGACAGTATGCATTGAAAACCTACTAGTTGCAATAAGCGTAAAGTACATGCAAAACAAAACGCAACATGGAAATAGTCAAAGTCTTCTTGTTTTGTGAATATATGTATATTTTTTTGTTTTCTTTATTTCTTGGACTTCATACAGTCTGTGAGTTGTTTCTGGGGAAGTGCAAGCCTCTGGGGTTAGCATCCCACTATCAGTGACTGCATATTATGTCTGTTCTTTTGTGACTGGGTTATCTCACTAAGGATGATCTTCTCTAGATGCAGCCATTTTCTTAAGAATTTGGTTAAGTCATTGTTTCTGGTGGCTGAGTAGTATTCCATTGTGTATATGTACCACAATTTTTGTATGATTCGTCTTCTGAAGGACATCTGGGTTCCTTCCAGCTTCTGGCTATTATAAATAGAGCTGCTATGAACATTGTGGTGCATATATCTTTGTTGTGTATTAAAGTGTCTCTGGGGTATATGCCCAGAAGTGGAATAGCTGGGTCTTCAGGTAGCACTATATCCAATTTTCTGAGGTATCACCAGACAGATTTCCAGAGTGGTTGTATTAGCTTGCAACCCCACCAACAGTGGAGAAGTGTTCCTCTTTCTCCACAGCCTCGCCAGCATCTGCTGTCATCTGAGTTTTGGACCTTGGCCAATCTGACTGGTGTGAGGTGGAATCTTAGGGTTGTCTTGATTTGAATTTCCCTGATGGCTAAGAATGACTAGCACTTCCTCAGATGTTTCTCTGCCATTCGGTGTTCCTCAACTGAAAATGATTTGTTTAGCTCTGTACCCCATTTTTTAATAGGGTTATTTGATTCTCTGGTGTCTAGTTTTGCGTTCCTTGTACACCTTGGATATTAGGCCTCTATCTGATGTGGTGTTGGTAAAGATCTTTTCCCATTCTGTTGGTTGCCGTTTTCTTTTCTTGACGATGTCCTTAGCCTTACAGAAACTTTGAAATCTCATTAAGTCCCATTTGTTAATCTTTGACCTTAGAGCTTGAACCATTGGTATTTTGTTCAGAAAATTTTCTCCTGTGCCTATGTGTTCTAAGGTTTTTCCTACTTTCTCATTTAATAGTTTCAGTGTATCTGGTTTAATGTGGAGATCTTTAATCCACTTACACTTGAGCTTTGTACAAGGAGATAAGAACAGGTCTATTTTCAATATTTTGCATGTTGAGTGCCAGTTGGACCAGCACTATTTGTTGAATAGGCTGTACTTTTTCCATTAAATGTTTACTGCTCCTTTGTCAAAAATCAGGTGACCATATACATGAGGGCTCATTTCTGGATCTTCTATTCTATTCCATTGATCCACCTGCCTATTTCTATACCAGTACCATGCAGTTTTCAGCACAATTGCCTTGTAATATAGCTTGAGGTCAGGGATAGTGATTCCCGCAGATGTTTTTTTGTTGTTGAGGATGGATTTCGCTATTCTAGGTCTTTTGTTATCCATATGAAATTGCACATTGATCTTTCCAATTCCATGAAGAACTGGGTTGGAATTTTGTTGGGGATTGCATTGAATCTGTAGATTGCTTTTGGTAGGATGGCCATTTTTAAGATGTTGATCTTTCCAATCCATGAGCATGGGAGATCTTTCCATTTTCTGAGATCCTCCTCAATTTCTTTCTTTAGAGGTTTGAAGTTCTTGTCATACAGGTCCTTCACTTCCTTAGTTAGAGTCACACCAAGGTATTTCATAGTTTTTTTAACGATTGTGAAGGGTACATCTTCCCTAATTTCTTTCTCTACATGTTTGTCCTTTGAGTATAGGAAGGCTACTGATTTGTTTGAGTTAATTTTGTATCTGGCCACTTTGCTGAACTTGTTTATCAGCTGTAGGAGTTCTCTGGTGGAATTTTTGGGGTCACTCAAGTACACTATCATGTCATCGGCAAAGAGTGATGTTTTTATCTCTTCCTTTCCGATTTGTATCTCCTTGATCTCCTTTTGCTGTCTAATTGCTCCAGCCAGGACTTCCAGTACTATGTTGGATAGGTAGGGGGAGAGTGGGCAGCCTTGTCCAGTCCCTGATTTTAGTGGGATTGCTTCAAGGTTCTCGCCATTAAGTTTGATGTTGGCTGTTGGTTTGCTGTATATTGCTTTTATTATGTTTAAATATGGGCCTTGGATTCCTGTTCTTTCCAGGACTTTTAACATGAAGGGGTGTTGGAATTTGTCGAATGATTTCTCAGCCTCTAGTGAGATGACCATGTGATTTTGGTCTTTAAGTTTGTTTATATGGTGGATTACATTAATGGATTTCCTTATGTTAAACCATCCCTGCATCCCAGGGATGAAGCCTACTTGATCATGATGAATGATCGTTTTTATGTGTTCTTGGATTTGGTTTGCAAGGATTTTGTTGAATATTTTTGCATCAATGTTCATAAGTGAGATTGGTCTGAAGTTCTCTTTCCTTGTAGGGTCTTTGTGTGGCTTAGGTATGAGGGTTATTGTAGCCTCAAAAAATGAGTTGGGTAATATTCCATCTGATTCTATCTTTTGAAATAGTTTGGCGAATATTGGTGTTATATCCCCAATAAATGTCTGATAAAATTCTGCACTGAACCCGTCTGGACCTGGGCTTTTTTTGGTTGGGAGGCTTTTGATGACTTCTTCTATTTCTTTAGGTGTTATAGGGTTATTTAGATGGTTTACTTGGTCCTGGTTCAACTTTGGTACCTTGTATCTGTCTAGGAATTCGTCCATTTCCTCCAGATTTTCCAATTTTGTGGAGTATAAGTTTTTGTAGTAGGATCTGATGATTTCTTGAATTTCCTTAGTTTCAGTTGTTATGTCACCACTTTCCTTTCTGATTTTGTTAATTTGGATACTCTCTCTTTGCCCTTTAGTTAGTCTGGCTAGGTGTTTATCAATCTTGTTGATTTTATCAAAGAACCAACTCTTTGTTTTGTTGATTTTTTCAATGGTTCTTTTTGTTTCTATTTGGTCTATTTCTGCCCTAATTTTGATTATTTCTTGCCGTCTACTTTTTTTGGGTATATCTGCTTCCTTTTGTTCTAGGGCTTTTAGCTGTGCTGTCAGGTTGCTGATGTGAGCTCTCTCCAGTTTCTTTTTGGAAGCACTTTGGGCTATGAGTTTTCCTCTCAATACTGCTTTCATTGCATCCCATCGGTTTGGGTATGTTGTTTTATCTTTTTTGTTGAATTCTAGAAAGTCCTTAATTTCTTTCTTTATTTCTTCTTTGACCCTGAAATCCTTTAACAGAGCATTGTTTAGTTTCCATGGGTAAGTGGACATTTTGTTGTCTTTGTTGTTGTTAAAGACCAGCCGTAGACCATGGTTATCTGAGAGGATGCATGGGAGTATTTCAATCTTCTTATATCGATGAAGGCTCGTTCTGTGTCCAATTATGTGGTCAATTTTCGAGAAGGTGCCATGGGGTGGTGAGAAGAAGGTGTATTCTTTTACTTTAGGATAGTATGTTCTGTATATATCTATTAATTCTAGTTGGTTCAAAGTCTCTGCTAGTTTTGCAGTGTTCTTGTTCAGTTTCTGTTTCCCTGATCTGTCCATTGGTGAGAGTGGGGTATTAAAGTCTCCCACTATTATTGTGTGGGATGAAATGTATTTTTTGAGCTTTAGTAGAGTTTCTTTTATGAATGTGGGTGATTTTTTTATTTGGAGCATATATGTTAAGCATTGAGAGTTCATCCTGACAGATTTCCCCGGTAATGAGTAAAAGTGTCCTTCTTTATCTTTTTTGATAACTTTTGGTTTAAATTTACTTTATTCGATATTCGAATAGCCACTCCAGCTTGCTTCTTGGAGCTGTTTGCTTGGAAGTTTTTTTTTCCCACCCTTTTACTCTGAGATATTGTCTGTCTCTGTCTCTGAGATGAGTTTCCTTTATGCAGCAAAAGGCTGTAATTTGTTTATGTATCCAGTCTGATAGTCTATGTCTCTTTATTGGGGAGTTGAGACCATTTATGTTAATAGATATCAAGGAATAATTGTTTCTGTTTCCTGCCATTTTTTGCTTTTTTGGGTTGAGTTGGGTCTGTGTTTTTTTCTTCTTTTAGTTTTCTTGTTTAGGAGTTTTCTTGTTTTTACTAGGCTGTATTTTCCCTCCTTGTATTGGGTTTTCCACCTATAATTCGTTGTAGTGCTGGGTTTGTGGTCAGATATTGTATGAATTTTGATTTGTCTTGAAATATTGTTGTCTCTCCATCGATGGTGATTTATAGTTTTGCTGGGTATAGCAGCTTGGGCTGGCACTTGTGCTCTCTTAAGGAGTGCATGATGTCTGTCCAGGCTCTTCTAGCTTTCATAGTCTCTGTTGAGAAATCGGGTGTGAGTCTGATTGGTCTTCCTTTATATGTTACCTGACCTTTTTTCCTTACTGCTTTTAGTATTCTTTCTTTACTTTGGGCACTTGATGCTTTTACTATTATGTGTCGGGAGGTATTTCTTTTCTGGTCCAACCTATTTGGAGTTCTGAAGGCTTCTTTTATGCTCGTGGTCATCTCATTCTTGAGGGTAGGGTAGTTTTCTTCTATGATTTTGTTGAAGATATTTTCTGTGCCTCTTAGTTGATACTCTTCTCCCTCTTCTATTCCTATTATCCTTAGGTTCGGTCTTCTCATTTTGTTTTGTATTTCCTGGACATTTTGAGTTAGGAGGTTTTTGTTTTTTGCATCTTCTCTGGCTGTTTTGTCTATGTTTGCAATGTTGTGTTGTGCCCCCGAGATTCTCTCCTCGATCTTTTGTAATCTGTTGGAAATGCTTGCTTCTGTGACTCCTGATATCTTTTTTTTGGTGTTCTGACTCTAGGGTTATCTCTTTGAGCGTTTTCTTTATTGTGTCAAATTCTGTTTTAATTTCCTTCTTCCATTCCTTTATTTCTTTGGTTCTGTTTTCCTCTCATTCTTTGAGTTCTTTGAGTGTTTTTCTTGTTTCTTCTTTAAAATCTTCTGAATCTTTTTGCTTTTCCTCCCTTTCTTGTTTAAGTAACTCTATTAGCGTCTTGAGGCATGATTTCAGGTCTCTGTCTTCTTTTTCTGGAGTGTTTGGAATTCCGATGTTTGCTACTATCGGAGAGCTGGGTTCTGGTGTTGCTAGATTGTCTTGGTTTCTTTGGGATATACTCTTTCTCTTTCCTCTTGCCATTTTGTTGTCAGTGATATGTTCTTGCCTTTCCCTTGTATCTGGTCTGTGTCCCTGGTACAGTTTTCGTGTGCACTCCGCAGAGATCTCTCTACTCCCCGGCAGCCCAGGTTCCGGCTGCCAGGTGGGCCAGGCTCTGCTCTGGGTCCTGAAGTCGTCTCCGGGTGGGAACAGAAGTTCCTAAGATCTGTTCCCGGTCACTGGATTGGGGAGGACAGGGCAGGTCAGGGCAGGGGGTGCCCTTTCCGTGTGCACTCCGCAGAGATCCCTCTGCTCCCCAGCAGCCTAGGTCTCCCACTCACCAGTTGCTCAGCCTGTACGAGCCGCCTTTCCGGCTGGCAGTTGGGCCAGGCTCCGCTCTGCGTCCTGAAGTCGTCTCTGGGTGGGAACAGAAGTTCCTAAGATCTGTTCCCGGTCACTGGATTGGGGAGGACAGGGCAGGTCAGGGCAGGGGGTGCCCTTTCCGTGTGCACTCCGCAGAGATCCCTCTGCTCCCCAGCAGCCTAGGTCTCCCACTCACCAGTTGCTCAGCCTGTACGAGCCGCCTTTCCGGCTGGCAGTTGGGCCAGGCTCCGCTCTGCGTCCTGAAGTCGTCTCTGGGTGGGAACAGAAGTTCCTAAGATCTGTTCCAGGTCACAGTTGCTCAGCCTGTAGGAGCCACCTTTCCCTGTTCTATTTTTTTATTATGGTATTTTTAACATTTTTAAAAATTGAATATTCTCTGCATTTACAATTCAGATGTTATCCTCTTCCCCAAATCTCATCTCCTTCTCCCTCCCATTGCCCCCATGAGGGTGCTCCCTCTCCAAACCTCCCTCTCCCACCTTAGCACCTTGACGTTCTCCTACACTAGGAAAATAAGCCTTCTTTGTACCAAAGTCCTTTCTTCTCATTGATGGCAGACAATGCTATCCTCTGCTGCATATGCACCTGGAGCCATGGGTCCCTCCTTGCAAACTCATTGGTTGGTGTTTTGGTCCATGGCAGCTGTGGTTGATTTGGTTAGTTGATAGTTTTGTTCTTTCCATGGGGTTGCAGACCCTTTCAGCTCCTTCAGTCCTTTCTCTAGGTCCTTCATCGGGGTCCTTGTGTTCAGTCTGATGGTTATCTGCAAGCATCCTCCTCTGTGTCAGTATGGCTCTGGCAAAGCCTCTGAGGAGGCATCCATGTCAGGGAGAACTGACTCTTAAAAGTTATCCTCTGACTCCATATGTGTTCTTTGCTGTGTGTACAACACACACACACACACACACACACACACACACATACACACACACACACACACACACACATACTATTATTAGATTATTTAGATTCAAAATTAAAACTTTGCTTTTCTACTACTGAACATCTCTGTTCGGCTTGTCCCTCCAGGTTGTGTCTCTGTTCAGAAATTTGGGTTCTCTGACACCAGATGTTTTAGCCTAATGAGGCTGACCTTTGCAGATAAGAGGATTTTCAGATATGCTGGTGGTATTATCCACAGCTTCGTTGAAACTAGTACTTTTTCAAAACAACATGGAAAAATCCATGGGTGAGTTCTGCCTGAGTCATCTGTTTAAACTATAAAGAGTTGGGAGTATTGGTCGTCATTGCCCATGCTAACCACAATTTTCTTCCTAGTCATGTTTGCATGGACCCTGTGCCTAACAAAAATGTAATTCAATCCCCAGAGATCAAGCTGAGGGTGTGAGTGTGTATCTCTTCTGTTTCATGTCACATGTCTCAAACACACACACACACACACACACACACACACACACACATTTTCATTCTGAACAGTACTGGATTTGTAAGGACAGTAGTTCTATTTTTAATATTTTCATATATATACACAGCGTATCATATCTCCACACTGACTTCCATAATAGCTTGGCTAATTTACATATTCAGCAGAAATGTATAATTGTTCCCTTTAGTCCACATTCTGGTTGCTGTTTTGTTAATGATAGTAATTCTGTCTGTGGTGGGATGTAAACTATTTCTTTTAAATTTTACATCTCTTCAATTGAAAGACCCCCACAGAGGGAAGCCCCTCAGTCAAGTCTCAGGATAGCACAACCCCCCAAGATCTCAGGAGAGACCATCCTTGCTGCAATTACATGAGGTTTTTTAATTGACCAGTGCACTGGGGTTGAGACTCATATCCCATGCAGGAGCAGAAGAGTCTGACCCTGCATGGTTGGGAGATGGAGGTTTTAAAGGAAACAAACCACAACCCGGGGAAGGGGGAATACTTCACATTGAAGAATACCAAAAATACCAGTGAAGAATCGTAAGGGAAATACCTGGTTTCTCAAGACTGCCTATAAGTTGAAAATTACCAGTGAAGAATCACTAGGGGAACATCCAGTTTCTCAAGATTGTTTATGATGTGTTATTTAACTTTTATGTTTTTATGGTCAGTCAGTTTCTGAAACAGAGTCACCCTGACCTTAAGACCATAAATTCTTTATGGTCAGCCAGTTTCTGAAACAGTCACTGAACCTGCTATCCTACATTTTTGGCTCTCCTCTATCTGCTAGGGGTCTTCTACCTTACTTGTTAGCGGGTCAAGATTTATCCTGGTCTTTCACCATCACTACAAATTGAGAAGTTCAAGAGTTTCTCTGCAACACTGGTAGAAATTATTCATTTAAACAAACACTATATAGAACAGGAAAATTTGTTGTTGGCTACACATCAGAGAGAATATTGCTCTTCAGAATACATAAATATAAAACTGCTGAAAAACCAAACAACCCAATCACCAGTGTGCTAATTAAAAGAGCAGAAATTTCCCAAATGATCTAATATAAACATCTAATAATCACTTGAAAACTATTCACTATTGTTTATTTCAGTGTATATTTTTGCTTATAGTGACTATTCCTAATCCTTGACCTGCAGTCCTTTTGTCATATTACTCCAAACTCTATTTTCACCATCAAATTAGTTTCTCTTTCAAAGCAGTATCTGTCTGTTTTCTAAACAAGGGATACTTTTTATTATGTTATATTCATTTGTAGAAGCAAAGACCTCATTTCAAATTTATTCATTTAATTTCTGATTCAAAGAAAGTTTGACCACATGAGAAAAATGTTCAGAGAGTTTAGGGACTAGAAAGCAGACATCATGGAAAAGCATTATTAAGTTTATTAAATGTGATTAAAGCTTCAAAATGTCTTATTTGGTTAATGAGTTTTAGAAGATGTTTCTACTAATTTTCTATAATGTATATTACTTTTTATATCTATGTGTATATGTACATTTTCAGAAAAAAATGAAAAGTGAAAAGTTCTATTAAATTATAAGAACTCTTAAAATCTAGTTTTGCACAATAATTCATTCAGTCTTTTAGTTGGCAATAATATCATAGTTTTTTTCTTTACAATATGCATATAATTTACACACTCCTTATCCCATTGTGTAAGATTTCTAATACAAGGTATCATTTTATTTTATTTATTTAAATATAAGAGAAATTCAAATCCTATAATATTATAGTTAATATGATTATTGAACTATGCTTGTTTTATCTTTGTTTGTTCTCTGTTCTTTTTAAATTTGTTTTTACTTTTTTGTAAATGTATTTTAATTTTTATTTTACTATAGTAACAACAGCATGAGATCTAAAATTCTAAGTGCAATATTGTCACTGTAGACAAAATGGTATGTGACATATCTCTATTACTTATTCATCTTGAATAAGTAAAACTGAATGTCCATTGCTTAGCAATTAACCATCTATGCCTCTCATGAAATCCACAGAAGCTACATTTTATCTTTCTTTCTCTCTCTTTCTGTTCATATAGCTGAAATTATTCAATAATCATTCTTCTGTGCTTGACTTAATTCAGGTAACACAAATTCATAATGATTATTTACATTGTCTGATAATCAGATTGTTTCTAATACCAAATAACTATCTATATAAATATTACATTATCTTTATTTAGTCATCCATTTGGGTGGGGTTAGATTCTTTTTATAGTCTTTTAATTAATGAACACTAAGGTGCTCTGACTTTTTATAAGAATAGCATTTCCATTCCTTAAGATAAACAATTTCATATTGCGAATCAAAGAGTGACTGTTATTAATATTATTATTAATTAAGTTATATATTACTTTACACCATTATCACAGCTTCCCTTCCCTCTTTCCTTCCCAGTCTCTCCCTCTTGCCTCAACCTATCCCATCTCATTCTTCCCTTTCTCCTCAGAAAAGGGGGAAGCCTCTCATGCATATCAAAGAACCTTGGCATATCAAGTTTCAGTCTTGGTGCATTTTCTCCTGTTGAGGCTAGACAAGGCAGCTTAGGAAAAATTGATGCAAAGGCAAGCAACAGGGCCAGAGATAGCCCCTATTCCCACTCTTAGGAGTCCCACATAATAACCAAGCTGCACAACTGTTACATATGTGCAGAAGGAAGGCAGAAGCTCCCTAAATGCTCTCTGGTTGGTGGTTCAATCTCTATGACCCCCTATTGCTGAGTAATTCTATTTTTAAGTGTTGGGGGAGTATTATGTTTTTTCATTAACTATACTCCTATTAACAGTGTTCATAAATGTCAAATTCTCTGTGTCATCTTCAAAATGTCTTGTGACATTCATCTTAATAAAAAATCATAAAATCTCAATGTGCTATTGATATGCATTTCTGTATCAGTTAGTAATGTTTACTGTCCTTTTATTTACTTGTTGACATTTTCAAAGCTGAAAACAAGAATATAGAAAAATCAATGGATAAATAAAATGATACTGCAAAATATTGACCTAGATTTATAAAAAGAATAAAGAGAAAGGGCAAATTAAATTAAGAAGCAAAGATAAGTATTCCTACAAAAATAGGAATGCACAAAAATAGTGTAAATATTCAAACTGTGTAATTTATAAAATGCATAAGTTCTTAAAAATATAGAAACTATTAGGTAATTTTAAAGAAACATGCAATTTTAAAGTCTACCAATGACCAATGATTAATTAGATGGCATTGCATATAAATTTTACTAAACAGTACAAGAACAGTCAATCTGTGTCACCATGAAACTCCTCCAAAAATCTAAGAAGTGTATATCTTGAGGACAATTTACCCTGGTACCAAAGCCAAATAAATGGCACCACAGAAAATATAGGTCAGTAATAGTGATGAATATAGAAACAAGAGTAAACAAAGTGATTGAAGAGTGAATAAACAATATATTATGGAAATTATATGATATAAGCCAGGTAGATTTATCCCTGAAACCTGAGATTCTATCAACATACACAATAAATTAATATGATGAACCACAGAAACAGAGTAAAGAATAATCACATTATTTTCTTACACTTGAAAACATTTGTCATCCTTTCTGTATTTAAAAAAAACTGAACTAATATTGTATAAAAAAGTATGTCAACATAATATGGACCATTTATATCAAGGCAATGACTAATATCATTATCAATTGTGAAAAACTATAAGCTTTATGTTTAGAATAAGAACAAAGAAAAAACTCCCATTAATGTACCTTATTGAAAATAAAAAATTGGATGTCTTGCCAGAGCATTTACACAAAGAAAACTGTCAATATCAGAAAGAAGTTAAACTTACTGTTTTTAGATGTAACTTTAATGTATATAAAAAACCTTAATCACTGCACACAAATATGAAATGGCAATCCATATAACTCAGAAATCTATTATATTGTATTAATCAAAAAAATACAAACTTATATAGCTTATAATATCATTAAGCAACAATATGGTGTTAGTGTGGTGCCTTAGCAGGTAAAGACCATCCACAGACAAGCCTAGGGACCTTTTTTTTTTTTTTTTTTGCTTTGACCCCTGTAGTCATGTAAAGTTGGAAGGAACAAACAGACTCCAAAAATTGCCCTGCATACCACAAGAGCCATGCATGGTTTCTCTCTAGTTAAACTCTCTTTATTACTCTTGCTCTCATTCTCTCTCCTAACCATCCACTCCATTCACCATCTTGAAAAATATACATAGGGGTTGCAAACTAATACAACCACTCTGGAAATCAGTCTGGCGATACCTCAGAAAGTTGGACATAGTTCTACCTCAAGACCCAGCTATTCCACTTCTGGTCATATACTCCGGAGACCCTTTAATACACAACAAAGATATATGCACCACAATGTTCATAGCAGCTCTATTTATAATAGCCAGAAGCTGGAAAGAACCCAGATGTCCTTCAGAAGATGAATAGATACAAAAATTGTGGTACATTTACACAATGGAATACTACTCAGCCACCAGAAACAATGACTTAACCAAATTCTTAAGAAAATGGCTGCATCTAGAGAATATCATCCTGAGTGAGATAACCCAGTCACAAAAGAACAGACATAATATGCAGTCACTGATAGTGGGAAGCTATCCTCAGAGGCTTACACTGCCCCAGAAACAACTCACAGACTGTATGAAGTCCAAGAAAAAAAGAAAACAAAACAAAAAAAAATAGTCATGCTCAATCCTGACCCACCAAGAACACATTGACAAATCCTGGGTTGTACCCTGTATTACATGTACTTTCTGATCATTGTTAAAAAAAAAAAAAAAAAAAAATCTTTACACACAAAGAAAAAAAAAGAAAAATATGCATAATTATTATAAACATGAAATAAAGTTTAAATAATCTAGATGTTTATGACTAAATGTAAATAAGTTCTAATTCTTAATGTACTGCAACACTTCTTACCCATATATTCTTAATTGTTATCAGATTTGTTCTGAATTCATTTCACTCTCCTAAAAAAAAAAATCAATTTGTGTTGCTTTTAGCATCTGGTTATAACTAAGAAGGCTACTAGAAACATAGTGGAAGTTTAAACAACCCAGATATTACATGGAAGAAGAATTGATACAGAAAATATGGTTCATTTACACAATGGAATATTACTCAGACTCAACTCTTAAGAATGAGGACATCATGAGTTTTGCAGGCAAATGGGTGAAACTAGAAAATATCATCCTGAGTGAGGAAAGACCATGTAGGTAATTGAGTGGGGGATGGGCTGCCATCCCACAGTCAAAAACTCTGACCCACAATTGCTACCATCTTAAAGAACTGCGGGACAAAAATGAAGACTGGAGGCACCAGGAATTTTAGAATTCTGGTGGGGTGGGCATGGGAAGGTGGACATCCTCGTGGAGACAGAAGGGCATGGAGGAGGTATAGGAAAGGGAACAGCCAGAGGCTGAACTGGGAGGGGAAAATCTGGAGTATAAAAATAAAGATGAAGGTAGAGGCTGAGCAAATGGTGGATGGGAGACCTGGGCTGCCGGGGAGCAGAGAGATCTCTGCAGAGTGCACACGGAAAGTGCACCTCCTGCCTTGCCTTGCCCTGCCTTGCCTGATCCAGCAACTGGGAACAGAAAATTAGAAATTCTGTTTACACCCAGAGGCGACTTCAGGACACAGAGCAGAGCCCGGCCCATATGCTACACGGAACGGCAGCTCATAAGGCTGAACAACTGGTGAGTGGGAGACTTAGGCTACAGGGGAGCAGAGAGATCTCTGCGGAGTGCACACAGAGACTGCACCCCCTGCCTTGCCCTGCCCTGCCATGCCTGATCCAGTGACCAGAAACAGAACATTGGAACTTCTGTTCCCAGCCAACGACCCAACGACCCTGAGGCATAGAACAGGGCTCAGCCCATCTGACACCTGGACCAGTAGAGATCCAGGGACACAGACCAGATACAACAGAAAGGCAAGAACATATCACTGAAAACAAAATGGCAAGAGGAAAGGAAAAGAGTATATCACAAGGAAACCAAGACAATCTAGCAATACAAGAACCCAGCTCTCCCATAACAGCAAACATCGGAATTCCAAACACTCCAGAAAAAGAAGACACAGACCTGAAATCATACCTCAAGATGCTGATAGAGATACTTAAACAAGAAAGGGAGGAAAAGCAAAAAGATTCAGAAGCTTTTAAAGAAGAAACAAGAAAAACAGTCAAAGAACTCAAAGAACGAGAGGAAAACAGAACCAAAGAAATAAAGGAATAGAAGAGGGAAATTAAAACAGAAATTGACACAATAAAGAAAACACTAAAAGAGATAACCCTAGAGTCAGAACACCAAAAAAAAAGAAATCAGAATTCGCAGAAGCAAGCATTTCCAATAGATTACAAGAGATCGAAGATAGAATCTCGGGGGCAGAACACAACATTGCAAACATAGACAAAACAGCCAGAGAAGATGCAAAAAACAAAAAGCTCCTAACCTAAAATGTCCAGGAAATCCAAGACACAATGATAAGACCAAACCTAAGGATAATAGGAATAGAAGAGGGAGAAGAGTATCAACTAACAGGCACAGTAAATATCTTCAACAAAATCATAGAAGAAAACTTCCCTACCCTCAAGAATAAGATGACCACGAGCATAAAAGAATCCTTCAGAACTCCAAATAGGTTGGACCAGAAAAGGGAATACCTCCTGACACATAATAGTAAAAACATCAAGTGCCAAAAGTAAAGAAAGAATACTAAAAGCAGTAAGGGAAAAAGGTCAGGTAACATATAAAGGCAGGCCAAACAGACTCACAACTGATTTTTCAATAGAGACTATGAAAGCTAGAAGAGCCTGGACAGACATCATGCACTCCTTAAGAGAGAACAAGTGAGGCCCAATCTGATACCCCCAGCAAAATATCAATCACCATCGATGGAGAGACAAAGATATTTCAAAACAAATCAAAATTTACACAATATCTGACCACAAACCCAGCACTACAAGGAATTATAGGTGGAAAACCCAATACAATGAGGGAAAATACAGCCTAGTAAAAACGAGAAAACTCCTAAACAAGAAAACTAAAAGAAGAAAAAAACACAGACCCAACTCAACCCAAAAAAGCAATAATGGCAGGAAACAGAAACAACTATTCCTTGATATCTATTAACATAAATGGTCTCAACTCCCCAATAAAGAGACTTAGACTATCAGAATGGATACATAAGCAAAATCAAGCCTTTTGCTGCATACAGGAAACTCATCTCAGAGACAGAGACAGACACTATCTCAGACTAAAAGGGTGGGGAAAAAACTTCCAAGCAAACAGCTCAAAGAAGCATGCTGGAGTGGCTATTCTAATATCGAATAAATTAATTTTCCAACCAAAAGTTATCAAAAAAGATAAGGAAGGACACTTTTTACTCATCACCGGAGAAATCTCTCAGGAGGAACTCTCAATCCTTAACATATATGCTCCAAATTAAAAAGCACCCACATTGATAAAAGAAACCCTACTAAAGCTCCAAAAATACATCTCAATCCACACAATAATAGTGGGAGACTTTAACACCCCACTCTCACCAATGGACAGATCATGGAACCAGAAACTGAACAAGGACACTGCAAAACTAGCAGAGACTTTGAACCAACTAGAATTAATAGATATATACAGAACATATTATCCTAAAGTAAAAGAATACACCTTCTTCTCAGCACCCCATGGCACCTTTTCGAAAATTGACCACATAATTGGACACAGAACGAGCCTCCACTAATATAAGAAGATTGAAATACTCCCATGCATCCTCTCAGATCACCATGGTCTACAACTGGTCTTTAAAAACAACAAAGACAACAAGAAACCCACATACACATGGAAACTAAACAACGCTCTGTTAAAGGATAGCAGGGTAAAAGAAGAAATAAAGAAAGAAATTAAGGATTTTCTAGTATTCAACAAAAACGAAAACACAACATACCCATACCTATGTGATGCAATAAAAGCAGTATTGAGAGGAAAACTCATAGCCATAAGTGCTTCCAAAAAGAAAATGGAGAGAGCCTACATCAGCAACCTGACAGCACAGCTAAAAGCCCTAGAACAAAGGGAAGCAAATATGCCCAAAAAGAGTAGAAGGCAAGATAATCAAAATTATGGCAGAAATAGACCAAATAGAAACAAAAAAAAATATTGAAAAAATCAACAAAACCAAGAGTTGGTTCTTTGAGAAAATCAACAAGTTTCATAAACCCCTAGACAGACTACCTAGAGGGCAAAGAGAGTATCCAAATTAAAAAAATCAGAAAGGAAAGCGGTGACATAACAACTGAAACTGAGGAAATTCAAGAAATCATCAATTTCTACTACAAAAACTTATACTCCACAAAATTGGAAAATCTGGAGGAAATGGATAAATTCCTAGACAGATACAAGATCCCAAAGTTAAACCAGGACCAAGTAAACCATCTAAATAACCCTATAACACCTAAAGAAATAGAATGAGTCATCAAAAGCCTCCCTACCAAAAAAAGCCCAGGTCCATTCGGGTTAAGTGCAGAATTTTATCAGACATTTATTGGGGATATAACAACAATACTCTCCAAACTATTCCAAAAGATAGAATCAGATGGAATATTACCCAACTCATTTTTTGAGGCTACAATAACCCTTGTACCTAAACCACACAAAGACCCTACAAGGAGAGAACTTCAGACCAATCTCACTTATGAACATTGATGCAAAAATACTCAACAAAATCCTTGCAAACCGAATCCAAGAACATATAAAAACGATCATTCATCATGACCAAGTAGGCTTCATCCCTGGGATGCAGGGATGGTTTAACATAAGGAAATCCATCAACCTAATCCAACATATAAAGAAACTCAAAGATCAAAATTACATGGTCATCTCACTAGACACTGAGAAAGCATTTGACAAAATCCAACACCCCTTCATGTTAAAAGTCTTGGAAAATCAGGAATCCAAGGTCCATACTTAAAAATAATAACAGAAATATACAGCAGACAAACATCCAACATCAAACTTAACGGTGGGAAACTTGAAGCAATCCCACTAAAATCAGGGACTTGACAAGGCTGCCTACTCTCCCCCTACCTATTCAACATAGTACTGGAAGTCCTGGCTGGAGCAATTAGACAGCAAAAGGAGATCAAGGGGATTCAAATCGGAAAGGAAGATGTAAAAGCGTCACTATTTACTGATGACATAATAGTGTACTTGAGGGACCCCAAAAATTCCACCAGAGAACCCCTACAGTTGATAAAGAAGTTCAGCAAAGTGGCTAGATACAATATTAACTCAAACAAATCAGTAGCCTTCTTATTCTCCAAGGGAAAACATGTGGAGAAAGAAATTAGGGAAAAGTAACCCTTCACAGTCGTCACAAAATCTATGAAATACCTTGGTGTGACTCTAACTAAGCAAGTGAAGGACCTGTATGACAAGAACTTCAAACCTCTAGAGAAAGAAATTGAGGAGGATCTCAGAAAATGGAAAGATCTCCCATGCTCATGGATTTGAAAGATCAACATCTTAAAAATGGCCATTCTACCAAAAGCAATCTACAGATTCAATGCAATCCCCATCAAAATTCGAACCCAGTTCTTCATGGAATTGGAAAGATCAATGCACAATTTCATATGGAATAACAAAAGACCTAGAATAGCGAAATCCATCCTCAACAACAAAAAAAACATCTGCGGGAATCACTATCCCTGACCTCAAGCTATATTACAAGGCAATTGTGCTGAAAACTGCATGGTACTGGTACAAAAATAGGCAAGTGGATCTATGGAATAGAATAGAAGATCCAGAAATGAGCCCTCATGTATATGGTC
The DNA here is from genome assembly GCF_963924665.1 of Micromys minutus. Taxonomy (NCBI): domain Eukaryota; kingdom Metazoa; phylum Chordata; class Mammalia; order Rodentia; family Muridae; genus Micromys; species Micromys minutus. The sequence goes on along the minus strand of NC_137970.1, from coordinate 117,707,422 downwards.
ACCTGATTTTTGACAAATAAGCAATAAACATTCAATGGAAAAAGGACAGCCTATTCAACAAATGGTGCTGGTCCAACTGGCACTGAGCATGCAAAAGAATGAAAATCGACCCTTTCTTATCTCCTTGTACAAAGCTCAGGTTTAAGTGGATTAAAGATCTTTACATTAAACCAGATACACTGGAACTATTAGATCAGAAAGTAGGGAAAACCTTAGAACACATAGGCACAGGAGAAAATTTCCTGAACAAAACACCAATGACTCAAGCTCTAAGGTCAAAGATTAACAAATGGGACTTAATGAGATTGCAAAGTTTCTCTAAGGCTAAGGACATCGTCAAGAAAACAAAACGGCAACCAACAGAATGGGAAAAGATCTTTACCAACACCACATCAGATAGAGGCCTAATATCCAAGGTGTACAAAGAACTCAAAAAGCTAGACACCAGAGAATCAAATAACCCTAATAAAAAATGGGGTACAGAGCTAAACAAATCATTTTCACTTGAGGAACACCGAATGCCCGAAAAACATCTGAGGAAGTGCTCGACATCCTTAGCCATCAGGGAAATGCAAATCAAAACAACCCTAAGATTCCACCTCACACCAGTCAGATTGGCCAAGATCCAAAACTCAGATAACAGCAGATGCTGGCGAGGCTGAGGAGAAAGAGGAACACTTCTCCACTATTGGTGGGTTTGCAAGCTAATACAACCACTCTGAAAATCTGTCTGGCAATACCTCAGAAAATTGGATATAGTACTACCTGAAGACCCAGCTATTCCAATTCTGGACATATACCCCCGAGACACTTTAATACACAACAAAGATATATGCACCACAATGTTCATAGCTGCTCTATTTATAATAGCCAGAAGCTGGAAGGAACCCAGATGTCCTTCCAAAGACGAATGGATACAAAAATTGTAGTACATATACACAATGGAATACTACTCAGCCACCAGAAACAATGACTTAACCAAATTCTTAAGAAAATGGCTGCATCTAGAGAAGATCATCCTGAGTGAGATAACCCAGTCACAAAAGAACAGACATAATATGCAGTCACTGATAGTGGGATGCTAAATCCAGAGACTTGCACTCCCCCAGAAACAACTCACAGACTGTATGAAGTCCAAGAAATAAAGAAAACAAAAAATATACATATATTCACAAAACAAGATGACTTTGACTATTTCCATGTTGCGTTTTTTTTGCATGTACTTTACGCTTATTGCAACTAGTACATTTTCAATGCATACTGTCAAGCCCTTGAAAAAAATCAAGTACTGACTAAAAAACATATTCACGTGGTTTTATGTAAAATTTATTTTAATGTCTGAAAATACAGTACTGACAAAAATGTATAATTTTAAGCAAAAAATGTTTAAAATCTATACATTTATCTATGTTTTGCAAAATAAAGTTGTTAAAAAAAAAAAAAAAAAACCTTGACATGATGCTGTTTTACCTCATTAAGCAATTAACAAATGCTTAAAGTAGAAGCAATAAATAATGAAATCAAAGTTTTTCTGAAAAAAAAAATGGCCATCCTACCAACAGCAATCTACAGATTCAGTGCAATCTCCATCAAAATTCCAACCCAGTTCTTCATGGAATTGGAAAGATCAATGTGCAATTTCATATGGAATAACAAAAGACCTAGAGTAGAGAAATCCATCCTCAACAACAAAAAAACATCTGCTGGAATCACTATCCCTGACCTCAAGCTATATTACAAGGCAATTGTGCTGAAAACTGCATGGTACTGGTACAAAAATAGGCATGTGGATCAATGGAATTGAACAGAAGATTCAGAAATGAGCCCTCATGTATATGGTCACCTGCTTTTTGAAAAAGGAGCAGTAAACATTCAATGGAAAAAGGACAGCCTATTCAACAAATGGTGCTGGTCCAACTGGCACTCAGCATGCAAAAGAATGAAAATCGACCCTTTCTTATCTCCTTGTAGAAAGCTCATGTGCAAGTGGATCAAAGATCTTCACATTAAAGCAGATACACTGAAACTATTAGATGAGAAAGTAGGGAAAACCTTAGAACACATAGGCACAGGAGTAAATTTCCTGAACAAAACACCAATGGCTCAAGCTCTAAGATCAAAGATTAACAAATGGGACTTAATGAGATTGCAAAGTTTCTGTAAGGCTAAGGACATAGTCAAGAAAACAAAACGGCAACCAACAGAATGGGAAAAGATCTTTACCAACACCACATCAGATAGAGGCCTAATATCCAAGGTATACAAGGAACTCAAAAAGCTACACACCAGATAATCAAATAACCCTATTAAAAATGGTGTACAGAGCTAAACAAAACGTTCTCAGTTGAGGAATGCAGAATGGCCAAGAAACATCTGAGCAAGTGCTGAATATCTTTAGCCATCAGGGAAATGCAAAGCAAAACAACCCTAAGATTCCACCTCACACCAGTCAGATTGGCCAAGATCCAAAACTCAGATGACAGCAGATGCTGGCGAGGCTGCGGAGAAAGAAGAACACTTTTCCACTGTTGGTGGGGTTGCAAGCTAATACAACCACTTGGAAATCAGTCTGGCGATACCTCAGAAAATTGGATATAGTACTACCTGAAGATCCAGCTATTCCACTTCTGGGCATATAGCCCAGAGACACTTTAATACACAACAAAGATATATGCACCACAATGTTCATAGCTGCTCTATTTATAATAGCCAGAAGCTGGAAAGAACCCTGATGTACTTCAGAAGATGAATGGATTCAAAAATTGTGGTACATATACACAATGGAATACTACTCAGCCACCAGAAACAATGACTTAACCAAATTCTTAAGAAAATGGCTGCATCTAGAGAAGATCATCCTGAGTGAGATAACCCAGTTACAAAAGAACAGACATAATATGCAGTCACTGATAGTGGGATGCTAACCCCAGAGACTTGCACTCCCCCAGAAACAACTCACAGACTGTATGAAGTCCAAGAAATAAAGAAAACTGAACAAAACAAAAAAATGTTTACAAAACAAGAAAACTTTAACTATTTCCATGTTACACTTTATTTTACATGTACTTTATGCTCATTGTAACTATTAAGTTTCCAAGGCATACTATCAAACCTAAAAAAAATCAAGTACTGACTTAAAAATATATTCATTAATTTTATGTAAAAATTATGTTAAAATCTGAAAAATAAGTACTGACAAAATGTTTAATTTTAAACAAAAAAATGTTTAAAATCTGTACATTTATCTTTGTTTTGTAAAATAAAGTTGTTTAAAAAACTAAAGATGAAATAATATTAAAAATAATTTCAATCTTGTTTTAATGAATTGTCTTATACTCTTTACTTTTACTTATGTGGTTAAAGTTAACTGCATAAATCACCCCCCCCCAACTGTCTCATTTACATTTCACACTCATAAGTTTAAATCTTAAGTAACTGCTAAAATGTTTCCACCAAATTGATTATTTATATAACCCATTGCTTTTACTATTATACTAATTGTTCAGTATTTTTTTTGTTCTACTGCTATTATTTCATTGCCCTTCTCTGCTGATAATATGTTTATTTCACTGTTATTATAATACAATTAAAAGGAGAAATTCCACATGCTTATATAAATAACCCTGTCTTCTTACAAGTATCTATGTCTTATATATTTTCTTTGCTGGTGCCTATTTCTTTGAGGATGCCATTATTTCTACCATTTCATGTTATCTCACTTATAGAAGACTTTCTATACAATTATGTTTTTTATAAAATTGCAAGGTCCCATAAAAATACAATCTAGAAACTGCTACTCTTTCATATTTAACTCAGAATATCGACTCTGCAGTTCTCCAAATAACACCTGACCTTGTATAATTCATGGGCTCTCTGTTGCTTTCCCTCATCTCCACTTTTTTCTAAGATATAAAGATCATGGACTTTGTTATTTCTCCATTTTGATATCTTATATGTCTTTACTCAGGCTTAACATTTTTTGTGTGGCTCTTCCTAAAACCCTATTTTATGTTTAGATTATAATACCTATTTTAGAAAATGTTAGGGAGAGGGAGAGAGAGACACAGAGAGAGAGAGACAGAGAGGTAGAGTCACAGAGACAGAGAGGAGAAGAAGAAGAGTAGGAGGAGGGGGAAGAGGAGTTAAAAAAAAAAATCTAAACATCAATCTTCACACTGACACCCTTATTCCTCCCAAAGAAAACACAGGTAAAACTCAAGGTATTTAACTGAATAGAAGGTTTTCAAAAGAATAAAAATAGGTGGCTAAAAAAAAATCATTTTTCTTTAGTAATGTTCACCATACTTAGCCATCAGTGAAATGTTAATTAAATTTATTTTGAAATTTTGTCTTACCCCAGTAGAATGTCTAAGATTTTTCAAAAGGTGATAAGAAAAATTTGCATTACATGTGAGGAGAGAAAACACATATATTTTGCTAGTGGGAATGGGAACTTATACAACTGATAAAAAAAAAAAAAAGTGTGGACCTTCTTCTAAAAGCTATAAAGAGAGCTATCACATAACCCAGTTATAGCATTCCTGGGCATAATTCCAAAGGATTCTATATCCCAGTCCAGAGATACTTGCTTATCCATGCTCATTGCTGTTCTATTTACAATAAAAAGGAAATAGAAAGACCTAAATGCCTACCACATGATGAACAGATCCTGAAAATGTGGTTTAAACTAACGATGTAATATTTTTTGTATAGAAAGAAGCATTAAATTAAGAAAGTCACAGATTAATGGATGTACTTGGAAATAATTACATCGCACGAGTAAAACAGATGGAGAAAAACAAATGTCTCTTTTTTTTTCTTATACTTTGATGCTGTTTGATTTTTTTAGATATATGTGTTTCAGCTAAATTGGAGTGGTCATTGAAGTCAGGAAATGGATAAGAAATCATAGGAGTGGTGTATTTCAAAAAAAAAAAAAAAAAAAAAAAACAAAATTTGTCAACTAACAAAACCAACCACAGCTTCCAGGGACTAAAACACCAAACAATGAGTTCTTATGGAGAGACCCATGGCTACAGCTGCATATGCAGCAGAGGATATTTTTCTCTGTTGTGAATGAGGGGACAGGACTTTGATTTAGCTAAGGCTCCTTTTCTTGGTGTAGGGGAATGCCAAACCTCTGAGGTGGGAGAGGGTTATTGGAAGAGGGAAGTTGGGAGAGGAAGCATCTTCATGGAGGCAATGAGAGGGGGAGGCGAATGGGATTGGTGGAAAGGGGATAACACCTGAATTGTAAATACAGAGAATATCCAATTTAAAAAAGGAAACAAAACAAAACAAAACACAATATGTGGGGAAAGATTAAGAATGGGATAGAAATGGCTAAGTATGAGCAGAATGGGAGGAAGGAGTTAAGAAAAGGTATATAGAAAAAGATAAATTACACTGATGAATTTGAAAATAATATATAGTCACCTACTACTGTAGAAATTAGGTAAATATATATGTAGATAAAGGGGATTTAACTTGATTTACCCTGTTACTGGGTATTTCAGTTAGGGTTTCTATTGCTGTGAAGAGACAACATGATGATGGCAACATTTTTATAAAGGAAACCAAGTTCATGGGTTTAGGCCATCCCCATAATGATGGGAAGTATGATAGTACACAGGCAAACATGGTGCTGGAGATATAGTGGAGAGTTCTACATATACATTGTCAGGCATCAGGAATGGACTGTCACACTGGGCATACAGACATCAAAGACCTTATAGCTCACACCTAGTGACAATTCAATACCTATTCTAATGGTATCAGTAACAGAGCTGTCCTGATTTGAATATGCTTGGCCCAGAGAGTGGCACAATGTAGAACCAGGGCTGTGTTAGAATAGGTATATCACTGTGAGAGTCAGCTTCAAGACCCTCAACTTAGCTGCCTAAAAGTCAACATTCTGCTAGCAGCCAGCAGATGAAGATGTAAAACCCTCACCTCCTCTTTCACAGCCCAGATGCTGCCATGTTCCTGCCTTGATGAAAATGGACTGAACCTCTGAACCTGTAAGTTAGCCCCAATTAAATATTGTCATTATAAGAATTGCTTTGATCATGGTGTCTGTTCACAGCAGTAAAACCCTAAGACAAAACCCATACCCTCAATACTACCACTTTCTAGGAGCCTATGGGGTTCAATTTTGTTCCAATTACCAATCAGTAGTAGAATAGCACCCTCTCAAATAATACAGAATACCAAATAAATTATCCAGGGCCAGTATGGGTTACTTCTTTTAACTGGTTAGATATTGAGATGGCACCATGCTTTATATAATGTTTGTTCTTGCTAATCCTTCAGAGTTTGTTGATGATAACCTATTTCTGAAAATACTATACAATTGAATGATAAAAAAACAGCTAAGCTGATTCAAACTTGAAAGATCCAGGATAACTTTCATATGGCTAATTTTTTCTATATGTGCTACCAGAAAAGAAAGGACAGTAAAGTCTTACCTTTCCATGAATCTAATGCGGTATGACAATAATTGGCCTAGAAGAATATGCTCACTTATGTGATAGGGAGATAAATGTTATACATGTTACCAACCACTTTAAACATTTCATTAGACATATGCTTTACAAGATAGACAGTAAGCCTGGCACCACAAACTTATGGCTTGTCAGACCACAAACATTTGGTTTTATTATTTTGTTCAACGGGTTGAAGAAGGTCTTGTTTTTATGCCATCAATTAGTGACTCTTTCGAGTTCCATAGGAGCTACATTGTGTAGTAGTCATCTCATAATATAGATATCAATAGCCAGGCAACATGCATAGAATAAGATTGTGTAGCACTCACTTCTAAATGGAACATCTACATCATGCCTCCTGTTCTATCAAGATTCAGAGAAAACCATGGGGGAGAAAGAAAGTTTACAAGAAGCAGAGGAAACAAGTGTCTGATCACTATAGACTTCATCTAAATTAGTCTTCTCAAAGTGCAGAATTAGAGGAAGCTTTTTTAAGTGTATGCTCAAGATTGTATGTTCAAATAGCTGTTTTTTTTTTTTCTTTCCCTGTGACAGTTTACCCTGGACTAAGTATAAAAACTAGATCAACATTTTAAAAATGGCCATACTACTAAAAGCAATATACAGATTCAACACAATCCCCATCAAAATTCCAACCCAGTTCTTCATGGAATTGGAAAGATCAATCTGTAATTTCGTATGGAACAACAAAAGACCTAGAATAGCGAAATCTACCCTCAACAACAAGAAAACATCTGCGGGAATCACTATCCCTGACCTCAAGCTATATTACAAGGCAATTGTGCTGAAAACTGCATGGGACTGGTACAGAAATAGGCATGTGGATCAATGGAATAGAATAGAAGATCCAGAAATGAGCCCTCACATATATGGTCACCTGATTTTTGACAAAGGAGCAGTAAACATTCAACAGAAAAAGGACAGCCTATTCAACAAATGGTGCTGGTCCAACTGGCACTCAACATGCAAAAGAATGAAAATAGACCCTTCCTTATTTCCTTGTACAAAGCTCAAGTGTAAGTGGATCAAAGATCTCCACATTAAACCAGATACACTGAAACTATTAGATGAGACAGTAGAAAAAACCTTAGAACACATAGGCACAGGACAAAATTTCCTGAACAAAATAACAATGGCTCAAGCTCTAAGGTCAAAGATTAACAAATGGGACTTAATGAGATTGCAAAGTTTCTGTAAGTCTAAGGACATAGTCAAGAAAACAAATCGGCAGCCAACAGAATGGGAAAAGATTTTTACCAAGACCACATCAGATAGAGGCCTAATATCCAAGGTATACAAAGAACTCAAAAAGCTAGACACCAGATAATCAAATAACCCTATTAAAAATGGGGTACAGAGCTAAACAAAACGTTCTCAGTTGAGGAACACCGAATGGCTGAGAAATATCTGAGGAAGTGCTCGACATCCTTAGCCATCAGGGAAGTGCAAAGCAAAACAACCCTGAGATTCCACCTCACACCAGTCAGATTGGCCAAGATCCAAAACTCAGATGACAACAGATGCTGGTGAGGTTGCTGAGAAAGAGGAACCCTTCTCCACTGTTGGTGGGGTTGCAAACTAATACAACCACTCTGGAAATCAGTCTGGGGATACCTCAGAAAATTGGACATAGTTCTACCTGAAGACCCAGCTATTCCACTTCTGGGCATATACCCCAGAGACACCTTAGTACAGAACAAAGATATATGCACAACAATGTTCATAGCAGCTCTATTTATAATCGCCAGAACCTGGAAAGAACCCAGATGTCCTTCAGAAAATGAATGGATACAAAAATTGTGGTACATTTACACAATGGAATACTACTCAGCCCCCAGAAACAATGACTTGACCAAATTCTTAAGAAAATGGCTGCATCTAGAGAATATCATCCTGAGTGAGATAACCCAGTCACAAAAGAACAGACATAATATGCAGTCACTGATAATGGGATGCTAACCCCAGAGGCTTGCACTGCCCCAGAAACAACTCACAGACTGTATGAAGTCCAAGAAATAAAGAAAACAAAACAAAACAAAACAGAAAAATCTTTATACAACAAGAAAACTTTGATTATTTCCATGTTACATTTTGTTTTACATGTACTTTATGCTCATTGTAACTATTAAGTTTTCAATGCATACTATCAAACCTTTAAAAAAATCAAGTTCTGACTAAAAAATATATTCATAGTTTTATGTTATGTAAAATTATTTTAAAATCTGAAAAAAAGTACTGACAAAAATTTATTGTATAATTTTATGCAAAAATGATTAAAATCTGTACATTTATCTTTGTTTTGTAAAATAAAGTTGTTAAAAAATAAAAAAAGAATAAAAATTAAACAATTATCACTATCGAAAGCCAACCTAGCTAATTAAATATTATGAGAACTCTATTTGCTATACTACACAAGAAGATTAAAGTAGCTTTGAACACCTTTGTCATGAAGCCAATGTAAAAACTGTTTAAATATTTTAAATAGAAATATATAGGCATAAATGTCAAGGTGTTAGAAAATATCAAAACCTAGTGAAACAGTTTAGTTCTCTTATCTCAAAGTGTCTATAATTTAAATGCTTTCTAGCTTAAACTAAAACAAACAAAACATAGCCAGTGATTATGCTGTTCACTGGCATTTTGGACCAACACTTTTCTTTAAACAGGTGTATCACTCAAGTTTGTTTAACATTGACTTGATGCTCAAAAACATACACTAGAATGCAATATATTTCTACTTATGTCCAAGCAACCCATTATAAATTTAGTTTTACTCAAACTTCGTCAATATTTTTAAGTAATAGTGGAGACTGGGGTAATAGTATAGTCCGTGCAATTGAATTTTAGATAACTATAGATTCTTCTGTGCTTTATGGAATGCAAAGAAAAAATTGAATTAGTATGCAGCACAAAGCAATATTAGATTCAAGGAAATAGAATGAATTCATCACAACATTTATGTCTTTAAATAAAAAGAAATATGTCAGAATTTTTATATTAAAATTTTATTGAAATTATAAATAGAATGTCATGAAAATTCCAGTATCATTCATGGTAACTCATACTATATTGAAATTATGTGACTACTTTAATGCTTCCTAAGTTTTCTCTAAGAGCCGAGAAAATGATACAAAAATTTACAATTATTTTAATATTTAGGTTAAATATAATGTGTTTGATGTTGTGGAATGTATAATTAGTGATTATTTCAGTTTGACTTAAGGTGTGAAATAAAGCATTCTAAAATGTAATTGCAAAGATATCAATATTAAAGAAATGTTGAGCATTAACTCCTTTGCTTGGCTGATTTCCAAAGTCCTACCCCTGGCTTGATTCTATAAAATGAAGTCACATGATTTTTGGTTGTTGGTTAGGGTTCATGGATTTGCTTCTTGTTTCTTCATGACTTTCTTTGGAAGTTAGTTCAACTTCATTCAAACTGTTCTCATGTACAAAAAGACCACAACAGAAATAACAGTAACACCTGAACTTTAAGGTCAGAAGAAGTTCATCAGTTTTGCTACATTTTGTTGATCAAAATATACCATATACCTCATTAGAATAAATCAAACATTTTAGGGTAAACAAATCCTTTTGATAGTAAAAAAAAATGCACCTTGAATTTATTGACAAAATATTATTGGACCAGTGGGTTGAGGAATGAGCTGATACATTAGAAAGCAACAGAAATACAAGAGAAACTGAATGCTTACATTAAGTAGAAAATAAGTAAAAAAATATAGAAGAAGATAAATTTGAGAAAAAGATGGCCTACATGATGGTATAAAACAAAGGGGAAATTTCCTGTGAGTGTAAAACAAAGTGATTAATGATAATTATAAATGACATGTTGAAATCAACTGAGATATTATAAAATATTCTCACTAAATACAGTAAAATAGGAGCAATACTCATGTTTGGGATGATTTTAAACATTATCAATTTATAGTGATACAGATGTGCACTGATGAGTAGCTTTCACCAGAATTATTCAAAAGCCAGTTATTAATGTTAAATCGAGGTAGTTGAGTGGAATCAGAGATGGCATGTTTCAGTATAATTTTGAATGATGGGCAAAAAGGAGAAAGGAGTTCATTGACTAAGAGAATGAAAGAAGCACTTATAAAAGACAGATGATCAGGTAGAATTTTGATTTTAATTTAAAGGGAGATGGGTTATTCGATTAGTATATCCTAAGAGAGGTCTGTGAGGATTACAAAGTAGAGTAAACTATAAGAATATGAGAAATCTAAAAAGCAGAGACAAAGATTTGAACACAAATTATAGTAAGATTAGAGCATTATGTGATGTAAAGGGCTACACAAACGACCTTGCAATATGAGGAACACAATTTGAATATTTATTGCTTATCATTTTAGGCATTTATATTTTATTAAGAATTTCATATATGAATAATATATTTATGTATTTATTTCCTTGCTTTTCTCCATGCAACTCTTCATGTACTCTCTATTCAATCTCAAATTTATTACTTTTTATTCTTTAATTATTATTGGTAAATGTATATGTACACATAAATGAATTAATATGAAAACAGCCAACTGAGTTCACTTAATATTATTTATATGTATATTTTGAAAATGACAATTTGTTACTGGATAACTATTTGTGGGGCATGTCTGTGGAAAAGAATGATCTCCTTTTATCTGAAATCACTAATTACCAATAGTTGTTCATCTATGCTTGGGGCCACGTGAGACACAGCTATATATCCTGAGATGACCTTCATAAGGAACATCTCACCAATGAACAATCTCTAGCTTTATTCTGAAATCCATTTAGTTTCTGACTAGGCTACCCTTCACATCTGACACTCTTTACTAAAAGCAGAAGGATGATAAGGGACTGTACGTCTAGGACCTATGGTACTTCTCTCTTGTTTATTTCCTGACCTTTCTGTTTTCTTTGTTTTATATTATAATTTACCACAGTATAAGTTGTTTATAACTGCTTTTTTCTTCAACTCTATATGAATAAAATGTCCATAAAGATTAGCCAGGTGCATCAGACTTTATAAAACCATTTACATTCTCTTTCACAGAGAAATTTTTACCCTAACAAGACACTAACTCATTAAACTGTATTCTAGTGTGTGATTATTAGAGGGATTATACCTAAAACAACAGGTACTCAAAACATTTCCAGACTTGTTGGTAATGAGATTTCACATGGGCCCTCTCACCCTTCAATGTCCACCTCACCCTCAAAGTGAGAATGGCACAATCTCAACTGGTGTTATAGATAGGATTTGGCACACCCTAATTTCTCTAATTAAATATTTCATCTTTTATGACCTTGGAAAATATATTTGTGGCAGAATTCTTTAACAGGTGCAAGGTCACTCGTTTGAAAGACCTCTGGGAAATAATCTATGAAAAGACAGAGTAGTTGGCTGGATTTTGCCAAGTTGTATTGACACAGTGCATATGGATAATGAGAGGCTTGGAGCAATTTAGAGCTTAGTGGTAGAACTGGAGGATGTCAGTAGTAGAATATAAAGAGGCCCTAGTCACCTGTAACAGAAGGCTAGCCACAATCAAACAGCAGGCTGAAAAATTTATGGTGAGAGTTGTAGAGCCCGAGAGATACCAATGATGGTCATTTATGAACAAGTCATGACCCTAGTACAAAGCTTGTATCCTGAAAACTTGAAGGACTGCATCAATATGCCTGTCCTGGTGATACTGAAAATACAGACTTCTCAAACTTCACACAGGAACAAACTAGGCCCAATGTAGATGGAATGCCATCTTATATAACAGTTCAAAGTATAGTGTCATTCTATAAATGCAGAAATATTTCTCCCAAAGTACAAAAAAAAGCTCCTCTACTAGATGCTCTTACTATTCTATGTCATCATAGCCTATCACTAAAATTACATCCTAGTATAAACTTAGTGTAGACAAAGTTACATGGATAATATACTTAAGAGGTTGTGGGTATAAAATCATAGGAATTAAGAGGTATATGGTAGTAGGAACCTGAAGAGAAAGCTTTCAGGCTTGTATTTTGAGACTGATTGATGGAATTAAAATTGTTTTGATTTAGTTAAATTTATTTTTGAGACAAGGTTTCCTGTAGCTTAGGCTAGCCTCCAATTCACCATATTGATAATGGTGGCCTTGAATTTTTCATAATTCTACCTCTACCTCCCTGTATGCTGAGAAAACAGGCATGTGCCATCCACCCTGAAATGTGTAGTATTGAGGATCAAAAGAATGGTTCTCCTTAAACATAGTAGGCATGAGTTCCACCAACTAAGCCACACCCACAGTACTAATTTGATTACATTTTTCAATGCATGGGACCTAACAAGAACTCTAGAGACAAGAACAGACTTTTTGCTAAAATGACTCATAAAAACAGTGCAGTTAATTAGGGGAATAGAATACATATTAAGTCTTAGTTATCGAGAATAATAATATAAATTTAAGTAGAGATAGAATAATTATACTAGATGAATTAAATTACTGTGAAAGATACATATTTAATACATATCTGTTCTCTCATTTTTAGAATGTATAAAATAAAATAATATATAAAATGTAATTCGTAAAACATGGATGCAGTAGAGGGAATGCTGAGCCTGGCATGTCCTTGGTGAGAACAGAGTGACATGGTTGCTGTCTTTGGGACAAGACCCATAGTGTGAGCCTATATGAGTGTCCATGGCTGCTATGGGCATAATGTTTGTTTGCATAATAATGTATGTATTTCACATTCCTCTAAAGAAGGTCCTCCCTGTTATTGTTAAAGTCTCCATGGTAAATAAAACCAGCATGAATACAGGAGTTGATGGCGCAGCTATGTCTCAGCAAAATGGTAAAACCTGGGACTTTCAAGAGAGCCCTTAAGGTTACAGGAATGAGCTCTAAATACATGAATTTAAAATATGTAATTTCTCAACCAAGCAAGAAATAAAGATGCTATAAGAATTATATGAGAAATTTCACAAATCTAAAGGAACAGAGATAGCTACACTATGAGCCAGCTTGTCATAAAGATACAAAGACAGGCAGGTACAAATGAAGGCAAATTCCTGAGTTTAAGGTTACTCTGGGACATAGTGCATCTATACCTAAGTGTGTGTAAATGGTCATTTCAGGCAGTGGTCCCACCCAACTTGTCCGGTGTACTTAACAAAGGCAGACAGATTTCTGAGTCCTTTTGCGGTGTTAAGAAAAATATTGTATGTTTGCAATCTTCTTAGAATCAAAGGGCTGGGGTTATGGGGGGCTAATTCACAGATAATCAAAAGTAAATCATGGAGTAAATGATTGGATTTATTTATAAATTAAAAGATCTTCATTCTGCTGGAGATGAGCTATTCAGATAATATTTTTGGAATAGAAAGAGAATTGCTTAGAGAAATGAGCCATACACAAAGGCGCGCGCACGCACACGCACGCACACGCACACACACACACACACACACACACACACACACACACACACTCAAACAAGTAAACCATGGACAGAACTATCTCTTAGAATAGCAAACAATCAGAATTTAGACAGAAAAATCTTCAGAGAGAAAGCAGAACATACAGAGAAACAGGATGTCTTGCAGGTGCCCAACACCCTTTCTCTCAGAATCCCTCTCCAAGCTGAGGCTTAGGAAGAATAGGATACCAAAAAAGGTTTAAAAAAGAGAACAACAGAGGGCCTATGTGAACAAATACTGTGATGGTCCATGATTCACTGAAGAATGATTCCCAGGACTCAAATACTATATGTAAACACCAAGAGTGCTTTATTCTGCAGAAGTCCAGCATGCTTGGGATCTCCCCATTGCCAAGATAGAGAGACTCATAAAAGAGCTCTCAGGCCTGATTTATAGTATATTAGGGAGTTTCCAGATAGGTAACATTTATGTTAATCTGTTGGGCCCATCTCTAGAGACATTTCATTTTATAAATATGGTGGCTGGAAACTTGCTGGAGAAGCCTGGAAACTGCTGCTGACTCATTGTCCTTGCCTCAGGCCAGGCGACAGGGCAGCTTCTGAGTTCTGGAATTGCCCAGTTCTTAGAAACAGAAATTTAAGTCTAGTATACTTAACTGCCAATTTGAAGCCTGTCCTGAAACCAACCTAGCCTTTTCAATACATGTTATCTATAAAGAGAAAAGAACACTAGTAATCAAAATTATAAGTCTATACAATGTATATACATTTATTTTAAATGAACATCATGGAAATTGGAGGCAAATCCTCATAAGAAAGAAAAAGGAAGAACGAAAGAAAGGAAGAAAGAAAGAAAGAAAGAAAGAAAGAAAGAAAGAAAGAAAGAAAGAAAGGAAGGAAGGAAGGAAGGAAGGAAAGAAGTAACAAAGGAAGAAAGAAAAAGAAAGAAAGAAAAAGAAAGTAAGTAAGAAAGGGTAAAAAGAAAGAAGGAAGGAAAGAAGGAAGGAAGGAAGGAAGGAAGATATGCTTTTTGGTTGGTGGTTTAGATTCTGAGACCTCCAAAGGGTCCAGGCTAGTTGATCTTTCCATGGAATTCCTATACAAGCTCGGGCCCTTAATCCTTCCCCCAACTCTTCCATAGGAGTCCCTCACCTGCTTCCAGTGTTTAGCTGTGGGTCTCTGTATCTGTCTGAGTCAGCTGCAGGGTGAAGCCTCTCAGAAGACCACCATGCTAGGACCCTGTCTACAAGTACAAGAGTATCATTAATAATATCAGGGAATGGGGCTTGCACCTGGAATGGTTCTCAAATTGGGCCCGTTATTGGTTGGTTATTCCTTCAGTCAGTGTTCCATATTTGTCTTTGTACATCTTATACAGGGAACACATATTGGGTAGAAGGTTTTATGCATCAAATTCTGTCATTATCTCTCTTTTCCTAGCTATGGGAGGTAGCCACTTCAGGCACAATATGCCCAGTTTCTAGGAGTCATAAGTAAAGTCATCCCCATAGACTTTCTGGGTCCTCCCCTATCTCAGGCTCTGGGATATACTAGAAATCCACCCCCCACACACACTACTAATTTCCCTTCTCTCCCCTGTACTCCTTTATATGATTCCCACTTTTAACCCAATTCCCTAGTCCACCCAGTTTCCTCCTTCTATTGACATCCAATACCTATTTTGTTTTCCCCTTCTAGAAATGTGCTTCTTCCCTTGCCCACTGTTGACAGCTGTCTATTTCCATTCATTCACCTGGACATCTGGCGCTCTGCCTCTCTGCCTTTCTGGCACTCTTTCTTGTCTATCCCATACCTGATTCTGACCACTCCCATTCCCCACCCCATCCTCTCTCCCACCCAGTTCCCTGCATCCATATGCTTCATATGACTTTTGTTTCCCCTTCTAAGTGAAATCCAAGCATCCTGTCTTGGGTATTTATTCCTGTTTAGCTTATTTGCATCTGTGGAGTGTAGCCTGGGTATCTTATAATGTTATAGTTAAGATGTATTATGGAATAACAAAAGACCTAGAATAGTGAAATCCATCCTCAACAACAAAAAAACATCTGCGGGAATTACTATCCCTGACCTCAAGCTATATTACAAGGCAATTGTGCTGAAAACTGCATGGCACTGCTACAGAAATAGGCATGTGGATCAATGGAATAGAATAAAAGATCCAGAAATGAGCCCTCACGTATATGGTCACCTGATTTTTGACAAAGGAGGAGTAAACATTCAATGGAAAAAGGACAGCCTATTCAACAAATGGTGCTGTTCCAACTGGCACTAAGCATGCAAAAGAATGAAAATAGATCCTTTCTTATCTCCTTGTACAAAACTCAAGTGTAAGTGGATCAAAGATCTCCACATTAAACCAGATACACTGAAACTATTAGATGAGAAAGTAGGGAAAACCTTAGAACACATAGGCACAGGAGAAAATTTCTTGAACAAAACACCAATGGCTCAAGCTCTAAGGTCAAAGATTAACAAATGGGACTTAATGAGATTGCAAAGTTTCTGTAAGGCTAAAGACATCGTCAAGAAAACAAAATGGCAACCAACAGAATGGGAAAAGATCTTTACCAACACCACATCAGATAGAGGCCTAATATCCAAGGTGTACAAGGAACTCAAAAAGCTAGACACCAGATAATCAAATAACCCTATTAAAAAATGGGGTACAGAGCTAAACAAAACATTTTCAGTTGAGGAACACCGAATGGCCAAGAAACACCTGAGGAAGTGCTCGACATCCTTAGCCATCAGGGAAATGCAAATCAAAACAACCCTGAGATACCACCTCACACCAGTCAGATTGGCCAAGATCCAAAACTCAGATGACAGCAGATGCTGGCGAGGCTGCGGAGAAAGAGGAACACTTCTCCACTGTTGGTGGGGTTGCAAGCTAATACAACCACTCTGGAAATCTGTCTGGTGATACCTCAGAAAATTGGATATAGTACTACCTGAAGACCCAGCTATTCCACTTCTGGGCATATACCCCAGAGACACTTTAATACACAACAAAGATATATGCACCACAACGTTCATAGCGGCTCTATTTATAATAGCCAGAAGCTGGAAGGAACCCAGATGTCCTTTAGAAGATGAATGGATACAAAAATTGTGGTACATATACACAATGGAATACTACTCAGCCACCAGAAACAATGTCTTAACAAAATTCTTACGAAAATGGCTGCATCTAGAAAATAACATCCTGAGTGAGATAACCCAGTCACAAAAGAACAGACATAATATGCAGTCACTGATAGTGGGATGCTAACCCCAGAGGCTTGCACTCCCCCAGAAACAACTCACAGACTGTATGAAGTCCAAGAAATAAAGAAAACAAAAAAATATACATATATTTACAAAACAAGAAGACTTTGACTATTTCTATGTTGCGTTTCATTTTGCATGTACTTTATGCTTATTGTAACTAATAAGTTTTCAATGCATACTGTCAAGCCCTTGAAAAAAATCAAGTACTGACTAAAAAAAATATATTCACATGGTTTTATGTAAAAATTATTTCAATGTCTGAAAAAACAGTACTGACAAAAATGTATAATTTTAAGCAAAAAATGTTTAAAATCTGTACATTTATCTTTGTTTTGCAAAATAAAGTCGTTAAAAAAAAGATGTATTAATCCACAGAAAATACTTTCAATTGTTTTTCTATCACAAGACATCATCTAGCAACCTAATTTTTTCCTTGAAAAATATTCATTGTTGTATTTCATTTAAGTTTACATTCGAAAAATTAGAAGTAGTATTCTTGCCATTTCAACAAAGAAACTTTAAGAGTTTAACAACATTAGCTTGTTTGACTGCAAGTTGTATGTACATTTTTGCCCACTTTCCATATATAAAATTCTCATTTCTAATCCAATAAGCTAAGAAAATGATTATTGAGAAATTTAGAAAACAATAAATCCTAAAGCACCCAAAATTGTATGTTTCTGAACTATTGTGATGATATTATTCATGATAGGATATGGATAGATATTTTCTTGATGTTATAAAATCATAAGTCTCTATTAATGTACACAGTAATATCTTACCTATGGTAGGAGTAAGAGAATCATTACAAATTAGGAACCATGACATAATCATATGCTCTTATATATTTTATTTATATCTTCTTTGGTAAGGTGGATACTACTGTGTTTTGTCTATCTAAAATTGGATTTCTACTGTCATTATTGAACTTCAGATGAGTATTATGAATATGTGAATATAAAATATATTAATATTCATATATACATAAAAATACGTGTATATTGCATATGATATGTAATATACATATATTTTATGTATATGAATGACAAATAATAAAATGTTAGACAGAGAGAGGGTTTAAAAGAGAATTTATAAAAAAAAAAAGGAAAAGAAAGTGTAAGAAAAATGATATTGTCCCACTCTGGAGAGGAATATATATATATATATATATATATATATATATATATATATATATATATATATATATATATATATATATATCCTTTTTTTAATTTGGTATTTGAGTCCGTTTATGTTAACAGATATCAAAAGGAGAAAGAGTATGAGTCATTCTTCACATAGGTCTTTTTCTATTCTTTTATACTTTTGTTTTTATGTATGTAACTATATATGTATGTATGAATGTATGTATATATACATGTATGTAGGTATGTATGTGTGTGTGTGTATGAATGCCTTCCAAGGTAAACTGTAACCATAGGTTTCATTTTAAGTATAGTTATTCTCTCTGAATGAATTTTCTGTTCATTGTTATATGTGAAAAGTTATTGTCATACCCACTGAAACCCAGATTTTCTCTAATGTCTTCTAGGAGATTTGTTTAGTTTTTCCAGAGCTGAGGAATGAAACCAGAGTCTTGTGCTTGCTAGGCAATCACTCTACCACTGAGTTAAATCTCCAACCCCATTCTAGCAGTTTTATATTCTTATAGATTTAGATTCATGGTTAAATTTTAGTTATTAAATTTTGAAAGACATACAAGCACAACTCAACCTCAAAAATCAAAAATAGCAGGAAATAGCAACCACAATTCCTTGATATCTGTTAACATAAATGGACTCAATTACCAAATAAAAAGATATAGGTTATCAGACTGGATACATAAACAAAATCCAGCATTTTGCTGCGTACAGGAAATTCATCTCAGAGTCAAAAATAGACACTATGTAAGAGTAAAAGGTTGGGAAAAAACTTCCAAGCAAACAGCCCCAAGAAGCAAGCTGGAGTGGCTATTCTAATATCGAATAAAGTAAATTTCCAACCAAAAGTTATCAAAAAAGATAAGGAAGGATACTTTTTACTCATTACAGGGGAAATTTGTCAGGAGGAACTCTCAATCCTTAACATATATGCTCCAAATACAAAAGCACCTATATTTATAAAACAAACCCTACTAAAACTCAAAAAATACATTGCGCCCCACACAATAATGGTGGGAGACCTCGATACCCGACTCTCAACAATAGACAGATCATGGAAACAAAAACTGAACAAGGACACTGTAAAACTAGCAGAAACTATGAATCAACTGGAATTAATAGAAATCTTTAGAACATATCATCCTAAAACAAAATAATACACCTCCTTCTCAGCACCTCACAGAACCTTCTCAAAAATTGACCACATAATTGGTCACAAAACAAGCCACAATAGATATAAGAAGATTGAAATACTCCTATGCATCCTTTCAGATCACCATGGTCTACGGCTGGTCTTTAATAACAACAAAGACAACAAAAAGCCCATATACACATGGAAATTGAACAATGCTCTATTAAATTATAGCAGTGTCAAAAAAGAAATAAAGAAAGAAATTAAGGATTTTCTAGAATTCAATGAAAACAAAAACACGACATACCGAAACCTATGGGATGAGATGAAAGCAGTACTGAAAGGAAAACTCATAGCATAGAGTGCTTCTAAAAAGAAACTGGAGAGAGCATACACCAGCAACTTGATAACACAGCTGAAAGTTCTAGAACAAAAGGAAGCCAATACATGCAAGAGGAGCAGACAGCAAGAAATAATCAAAATTAGGGCAGAAGTAGACCAAATAGAAACAAAAAAGAACCATCTAAAGAATCAACAAAACCAAAAGCTGGTTCTTGAGAAAATTAACAAGATTGATAAACCCTTAGCCAGACTAACTAGAGGGCAAAGAGGGAGTATCCAAGTTAACGATTTCAGAAAGGAAAGTGGAGAAATAACAATTTGCAGAAAACATGAGAGTGTTTTTAAGTGACCCCACAAATTCTGCCAGAGAATTCCTACAGCTGATAAACAAGTTCAGCAAAGTGGCTGGATATAAAATTAACTCAAACAAATGAGTAGCCTTCCTATATTCAAAGGACAAACATGTGGAGCAAGAAATTAGGGAAAAGATACCCATCACAATAGACACAAAAAATGTGAAATACGTTGGTGTGACTGTAAGTAAGTGAAGGACCTGAATGACAAGAACTTCAAACTTCTAAAGAAGGTAATCAAGGAAGATCTCAGATAATGGAAAGATCTCCCATGCACATGGATTGGAAGGATCAACATTGTAAAAATGCCAATTTTACCAAACGCAATCTACAAATTCAATGCAATCCCAATCAAAATACCAACCCAATTTTTCACTGAGTTGGAAAGAGCAATGTGTAATTTCATCTGGAGTAACAGAAGACCTAGAATAGTAAAATCCATCCTTAACAACAAGAAAGCATCTGCTGGAATCACTACCCTGACCTCAAGGTATAATCAAGGTAATTGTGCTAAAAACTGCATGATACTGGTATAGAAATAGGCACGTGGATCAATGGAATAGAATAGAAGATTCAGAAATTAGCCCTCACATATATGGTCACCTGATTTTTGACAAAGGAGCAGTAAACATTCAATGGAAAAAGGACAGCCTATTCAACAAATGGTGTTAGTCCAACTGGCACTCAGTATGCAGAAGAATGAAAATTCACCCTTTCTAATCTCCTTGTACAGAGCTCAAGTGCAAGTGGACCAAAGATATCCACATTAAATCAGGTACACTGAAATGATTAGATGAGAAAGTATAAAAAAACCCTAGAACACATAGGCACAGGAGAAAATTTCCTGAACAGAACACCAATGGCTCATGCTCTAAGGTTAATGATCGAAAAATGGGACTTAATGAGATTGGAAACTTTCTGTAAGGCTAAGAACACTGTCCAGAAAATAGAACTGTAGTCAACAGAGTGGGAGAAGATCTTTTCCAACCCCACATCAGATAGAGGCCTAATATCCAAATTGTACAAAGAACTCAAGAATCTAGACACTAGAGAGTCAAACAACCCTATTAAGAAATGGGGTACAGAGCTAAATAAAAAGTCCTCAATTGAGGAATATCAAATGGCTGAGAAGCATCTAAGGAAGTGCTTGACATCCTTAGCCACCTGGGAAATGCAAATCAAAACAACCCTGAGATTCCACCTTACACAAGTCAGATTGGCCAAGATCCAAATCTCAGATGACAGCAGATGCTGTTGAGGATGCAGAGAAAGATAAACACTTCTCCACTGTTGGTGGGGTTGTAAACTGGTACAACCTGTCTGGAAATCAGTCTGGCGGTTCCTCAGAAAATTGGACATTGTACTACCTGAAGACCCAGTTTTCCTCTTCTTGGCATATACCCCAGGGTTGCTCCAACATAAAACAAAGGCACGTGTACCACAATGTTCATAGCAGCCCTATTTATAATAGCCAGAAGCTGGAAATAACCCAGAGGTTCTTCAGTAGATGAATGGATACAAAAATTGTGGTACACTTGAACAATGTAGTACTACTCAGCTATCAGAAAAAATGACCTTATGAAATTCTTAAGAAAATGGATGCATGTAGAAAATATCATCCCGAGCAAGATAACCCAGTCATCGAAGAACACACATAATATGCAATCACTGATAATTGGATACTAACCCCAGGAAGCTCTGAACACCCCAGAACAACTCACAGACTGTGTGAATTTAAAGAAAAATAAAAGAAGAATGAAAAGTAAAACCATTATGTTTTCTCCTTACACACCAAGAAAACTTTCAGTAATTCCAGGTTACTTCCTGTTTTACATGTACTTTATGCTCATTGTAACTAGTAAGATCTTAATGCACACTGTCAAATCTTATTTTTTAAAAAAGCCAAGCAATTACCAAAAAAAGAAATAAACAAACCAAAACAGATCCTGTATATGTCTAAATTTCTCCTTATTGCCTCTGTAGTTTTCCAAAATCTGCTGATTATATTTGCATAACTATATTTATTTCTGTTTGTTCTAATTTGTTCTATTGATTTCTTTGTATATTTTTCAAAAATATACCATTCTGAATAGTATAGGTTAATAATAACTCGAAGACAAATTACATTCATTTTCTTACATGTATTCTTAGCTTTCAGTATTGTAGCAGATATTCTAGGTCTTTTATTCTCCATATAAACATTAGGATTATATATTAATAGCCACAAACGAACTTTTTTAAAATTTTACATCAAGTGGTAAAGATTTAACAAATACTATGAGTGAGTTTTTTTCCTCATATTTTTACAATATTCCTCACAAAGATTGTGCTTTGCTGATCAAGGAGTGCTAAAGTAAATGAAAGTAAAGTGCACTATTTTCCAGTTTTCCTGTTCATTACTGGTACATAGGACATTAATTTATTTGTATACATTAAACATTTTATCTCAAAGCAATATTATCACTCATTGTCTAAAGTAAGAAATAAATTTTTTTTTTTGTCTTTTGAATTTTACACATAGACATTCATGCTTTGGTATTCAAAGATACTTGTTATTTCATTGTGTAACTAGTATAATTCTTTTTTTTTTTTCTGGTGCCTGCAGCTAAGAGTTCCAAGATAATATTTGAAAATACTGGTGGAACACACATTTTTATTTATTCTTGATGTTAGTGGAAATAATTTTAACTATAAGGATTTTCTTTAGATACCTTTTACATATTGAGTAAATTATCTCATGTTTTATTTTCATATTTTTACTATATCATAAAATCTAGAGATAATTTAAAAGTATTTTGGGGAAAATAATTTGATACTATATAACACAGTCATATTTACAAGTTCATCCCAACATTCTAATCATATTCAGTGTTCATTGGACAATATATTCATACATAAAAATGCACCAGTTGCCTTTAACCCTAGCTTTCGGGAGGCACAAGTAGGCTGATCTCTTAGAGTTTGAAAACCCGACTGTTTTACAAAGGCAAAACAGGGCAACAAGTTATCTGTTATAGAGTGCAACTCTGATTCAAAAACACAAACAAAAAAAACCCAAAAAAACAAAAATGGAGAGAATCAATATCAATAATTTTCACTACAAATCTGTAGTGAATGTTACAATTTTTAAAATGCATAAAAATTTATACAGTACTCAAAATCTAAAATTATTTGAATACTTTTTCAAGGGCTAGATGTGTATTCTCAGTTTTCTTCCCCCACACAATCATTTGAATTCACCCACACTTTATAATTGAATCATATAGAACCTATCACAGATTAAATATTCTTCAGCAATTTTATCTTTTAATTTTGTTTACATTTCAAATGATTTTCCACTTCTGCGTTTATCCCTCAACCAGCCTGTCCATGCCACATCTGCTGTCCCCACTAAACTTTGCCTATATGGGAATGCTACTGAATCCACGAACACACTCCTACCCCACCACTCTAACTTTCCCCCACACTGGGGTATTAAATGCCCCCAGGACCAAACAGCAAGGCTTCAAACAGCAAGGCTATCCTCTGCTGTATATGTAACTGGAGCCAAGGATTCCTCCAGATACACTCCCTGGTTGGTGGTCTAGACTCGGGAGAATTGGGTGGTCAGGACAACTTGTGTTTTTCTTCTACTGAGGTTACAATCCCGCTCCTCTCCTCCAGTCCTTCCTGAAGCTCCCCAACAGGTTCCCTGAGCTTCCTCTGATGGTTGGATCTAAGAATGCACATACACATTGGTCAGTTCCTGGACAATCTTCTTCAAGACCTGCCACACTGTTCTTGTCAGCAAATATCTCTTGACCATGGAAAGAGTGTTGGGTTTTCTGTCTACAGACATCATCCCAAGGTGGGGCAGTCCCTGGTTGGTACTTCCTTCAGTCTCTTTCTATTTTTGTCCCCATTCTTCCTTTGGACCAGAACATTTCTGGGTTAAAAATTTTGAGATGTGGTGGGAGAATTGGGTTCTGATGTTGCCACGTTGTCTTGGTTTCCATTGCTTAGGTTCTTCTGCTTTCCTCTTGCCATCTTGTTATCTGTGATTATAGATCATCTTTTTGTCTCTGACTGGAGCTTGTTACTCTGTAGGTCTGAGGTCCCAAGGGCTCAGGAAGAAGATTGCTACCCGGTGTATGGCTCTTTGCAGGCAGGCAGTGAGTTCAGATAACAGTGATTTAATTCTGTCTCCATGGGCTCCAGTGGAAGAGTGCTTATGAGGCTGTTGGCTGTTCTGGGAACTCAGACATCTGCAGGCAGATCCTGAGTCCTGATGGTGGACACCCAGATCTCTCTGGGCAGAAAATGACCCATTCCCTAATAGCACCCTGCTACCTGCTTTTGGATACCTCGCCCGAAATTCTTCCTGGATAGCCAGTATGAGTGAGGGGCAGGTTAACTGTAGGCTCACTTAGGAGAGCACTTTTGAGACTCTTCTTGGAGCTCAACCTTTTGGAGGCAGCTACTAAATCACTCAAAGAACTACAGGAAAACACAAACTAAAAGGTTAAGGAATAGAAAACATAAATAATAAAAAATAAAGAAATAGCAATATAAGACAACCTTGGGAAAAGAAAACCTAACAAAGAACTCAGGAATAATAGATGCAAGCATCATCAACAGACTACCAGAAATGTAAGAGAGGATTTCAGGGACAGAAGACAACATAAAAACATTGACACAAAAGACAGAGAAAGTGCAAAAATAAAAAAATATCCTAACCCAAAACATCCAGGGTATCCAGGACACAAGAATACCAAACATAAAGGTAATAGGTGTAGAAGAGAGCAAAGAGTCCCAACTAAAGGGCACAATAAATACCTTCAACAAAATCATAGAAGAAAAGTTCTCTATCCTTAAGAACAAGATAACCATAAACATACAAGAAGCTTACAGAAGTATAAATAGATTGGACCAGATAATATTCTCCTCCTAATATATAATAGCGAAAACAAAAATGTTCAAAACAAAGAATGAAAACTAAAAGCAGTAAGGGAAAAACGGACAAGTAACATATAAAGGAAGACAAACTGGAATTACACCAGACTTCCCAAAAGAGTCTATGAAAGCTAGAAGATCCTGGAAAGATGCCATACAGACCCTAAAAGAACACAAATGACAGCCCAGGTTACTATATCCAGCAAAACTCTCAATTACCATATATAGAGAGACCAAGATATTCCAGGACAAAACAAAATTTACACAATACCTGTCCAGAAATCTAGCCCTATGGAGGATAATGATGGAAAAATCAAACACAAGGAAGAAAAATAGACCTTAGGAAAAGCAAGAAAATAATTGTGCAAAAAAGAAAGAAAGAAAATCACACAAGAATAATTCTACCTCTAACCAAAAATAAAAAGAAATAAAAAAAATAACAGTAGACATCAATATTCCTTAATATCTCTTAACATCAATGGACTCAATTCCCCAATAAAAAGACATAGACTATCAGAATGAATACATAAACAGGATCCAGTGTTTTGCTGCAAAATGAAAACTCAAATCAAAAACAAAGACAGACACTACCTTAGAGTAAATGGCTGAGGAAAAAAATTCTTCCAAACAAATGGTCCCAAGAAAAAAGCTGAAGTAATCATTCTAATATTGAATACAATAGATTTTGAACCAAAAGTTATCAAAAAAGATAAAGAAGTATACTTTTTGCACACCAAAGGAAAGATCTATCAAATTGAACTCTCAATCCTGAACATCTATGCCCCAAATACAAGGAAACACACCCATAATAAAAGAAACCCTACTAATCTTCAAAGAATATATTGAACAACACACAATAATAGTGGGAGAGTTCGACACCCCACTCTCATCAATGGACAGATCTTGGAAGCAGAAAATGAACAGAGACACAGCTAAACTAGCAGAGGTTACGAACCAATTGGAATTAATAGACATCTACAGAATATTTCATCATAAAACAAACAAAAATTGTCTTTTTCTCAGTACATGAAGCTACCTTCTCCAAAACTGATCATATAGTCTGTCACATAACAGCCTTAACAGGTATAAGTAGATCGAAATTCTCCCATGCATCCTATCAGATCACCATGGAATAAGGCTGGTCTTTAATAACAACAAAACCAAGAAAAAACAAACATACAAATGGAAGCTGAACAATGTGATACTGAATGATAACATGGTCAAAGAAGTAATAAAAAAGTTAAAGATTT
Organism: Micromys minutus; assembly: GCF_963924665.1. Lineage (NCBI taxonomy): Eukaryota > Metazoa > Chordata > Mammalia > Rodentia > Muridae > Micromys > Micromys minutus. Next base: position 117,681,031 of record NC_137970.1, on the reverse strand, counting down.
TTAGAATGTAATTAAAATAAAAGCACAACATACCCAAACTTATAAGATGCAAGAAAAGTAGTACTAAGAGGAAAACATATAGCTCTGAGTGCCTCCAAAAAGAAACTGGAGAGAGCATACACTAGCAGATTGACAGCACACATGAAAGCTCTAGAAAAAAAAAAAAGAAGAAGAAGAAGCAGATACACACAAAAGAAGTAGACTGCAGAGATTAGTAAAACTCAGAGGTACAGAAGACAGGGAGAAGGAAAGGTTGGAGGGTGAACCAGGAAAGGAGTAAAATTTGGAGTGGAAAATAAAAGATTAAATAACATTTTAAACGAATAAATTAGTAAGTACATTTGTTTCATCTTTAGGAATCTCACTGCTGACTTCTGCACCCCACTATAAAATTTTATAGCTTGTTTTCTTAATATTCATATTTTAAGCTTTTTTGTACATTTTTTTTATCAACCTTCTACTGGATATGTAATATGTAAACTACTTTTCCAATTCTTGAGCCCACCATTTTTTTGTACTTTGTCTTTAATATGTACTCAATATTTACTGAAAAAATATTTTATACACTATATTTTTATGAGAAGTCCAAATGATGTCTAAATCATGATTACCTTTATTACACAAAAGCTTTTAAATCTTATGAAGTTTCATTTATTAACTTGTTGTTTTAATATCTGTGGTATAAATGTTTTGTTCAGGATGTCATTGCCAATGAGGTTCAAGACTAGTTTCTACTTACTCTTCTATCAGAGTCAGAATATATTATTTTACGTTGAAGTATTTGATCCATTTGGTGTTGAATTTTGCACAGGATGATGACTATGGATCCATTCACATTCTTGTACAATTAAACATCACGTTAGACCAGCTCCACTTGTTGAACATGTTGTCTTTTTTGCAAACAGGATTTATTTGTTTCTTTGCCAAATATTAGGTGCCCATAGCTATATGAGCTTATGTCTAGAACTTCAATTAGATACCATTTTTCAATAGGTTTCTTTCATGCCAATACTGTAACTCTGATGTGCAACTAGAAATTTGAAATGGTGGTAATTTCAGCATGTTTTTATTATATGATATGTATCTGAGTAAACTTTGAATTTTTATATTTTTTAAATGAGGCTGAAAATATTTTTTCAAGATTTATGAAGAATTGTGTTGTGATTTTGATATAAATTATAATTTTCCTTTTGGATTTTCCTTTATATGTGCTATTTAGAAATATGTTATTTTTCTAATTACCTGAGATCATATTTTTAAAGCTTTTATCACAATGTAAACAATGAATATTTGGGATTTAGAAAAATAGTGAAAGTCAAAACATCAGAGAAAACATTTTTAGAAAAGAGATATACAGGAATAAATGTAAAGATAAGTTATTTTCAAAATGTGGAAAAGTCTCTTGAACTTGGTCAACTGAATTAACTTTTTAAGGAGTTCCATGGTTTGCCTTCTGCTAAAGAACAGAATGAATTACCAACACAGTGTTGGTGCTGATCAAATTCATTAGAAATTCATGAATTCCTGTCATGGTGATGTCATGAAAAGGCTTATACTAGCTGACCAATTATTATCTAGAATTTAATAAATGTAGAATTTTGCTCTATTGACCCTGTTGTATTTATACTTAATTTCCATTTCTCAAATTTCTACTACATAAGCTTTTTGATTAAAGTAATTATTATTGTGGGAGTGTTCAGAATTATACTTTATTTCTTAGTACTATTTGAAACTTTCTCATGTTTCCAAAAATGACAAAATGTTCATAATTAGCCATCAATATGGTTTTAACATCAATGCCAGATGATTTCATAAAATAAAATAAGGATAAAATCAATTTGTCAGGTTAATGAATAAATTATATAATTGAACAATTTATCAGTGCAATCACTGTCATGACTAAACTGGTTGAGAATAGCAGCTTAAAAATCACATTATTCATTTTAGTATGCAAAATGAGAATGGAATTTTTTTCCAGACATTGCAGAAGGAAACATAGTTAGCTCACCAGGTGTTAAGCTTATTTATGGGATTTAGTTGTAATAAAGAGCTATCTGAGGGATAATTTTTCACAATAAGACAAAAAAAAAATAAAAGATCTTCCTTGTAGGTGGGAAAAATATTGATAATTCAAGATCTTTATTTTGTACTCTAAGCTGGAAAATGAAATGGCCAGCTTTACGTCAACTTGACACAAGCTAGTGCCATCTTAGTGAAGGAAACATCGATTGAGAAAATGCTTCCATAAGAAATGAGACTTCATGAAACTGCCAAATTTGTGTTAGGCAAAGAACACTGTCAATAAAACAAATTTGCAACCTATAGATTAGAAAAGAATCAAAAGCTGACCCTACATTTGACAGAGGGCTAATATTCAAAACTTATAAAGTGCTCAGGAAATAAGATACTAACAACCCAAATAACTAAATTTTTAAAATGAGATACATAAATGAACTGAGAATTTTCAGCAGTGGTATCTTGACTAGGCTGGAACCAATTAAAGAAATGTTCAAAGTCTTTATTCATCAGTGAAATACAAATCAAAACATCTCTGAGGTTTTATCTTTTACCCACCAGAATGGTTATGATCAAAAACTCAAGTCATAGCCCATGCTGGCAAGGATGTAGATAGAGAAAGATGAAAACTCCTCCATTGCTAGTGGGAGTACAACCTTGTAGAAAAACTTTGGAAATAAATTTGATGGTTTCTCATAAAACTGGAAAAAGTTCTATCTTACAACTCAGGTATACTACTCCTGAACATATATTAAAAAGATATTTCAACATCCTACAAAGACATTTGCTGAACTCTGCTCATAACAGCTTTATTTGTAATAACCAGACTCAAAAAACAGCCTAGCTATCTCTCAACTGAAGAACAGGTAAAGTAAATGTAGTACTTCTACACAATGAAATACTATACAACTATTAAAAACATCATGTATTATTTGGGTAATTGGATTGAACTTGAAAATATTACCCTAAGTGAGCTAACACAGTTCCAAAAGTACATGCATATCATATATTCATTTATATGTGAACATTAACCATAAAAACAGATTCCATACAGCACTCTACAGACCCACCGAAGCTGGACAAGAGGAAAGGCTCAAGCAAGAAAATTTGATTCTCACTTAGAAGGGGAAATAAAAGAGATATAATATACAGATATAAGGAGGGGGCTTAGGGAAAAGGAGAGAGGGGAAGGGAATGGGGGTTCTGGATTAGGTGTTAGGAGGGGCAGGAGAGATCTCTGGATGACCATGGGATTAAATGGAACTCTGCAGGTAACAGGGGTGAAGTGGTGGTCATTTCCTGGGCAAGAGGGAGATTTGGGATGTGGCCAGGAACCAATGTGGGTGACCATGACTATGGTTTACTACATTGGGAATATGGGGCCTGGAAAATCTACCTCCTGTGTCCAGGCATAAAAACCAGTGGAGAGATGGAGGGCCAGACCACCCAGGGAACTTTTGGCCCTGAATTTATCTTGTGTTCAGGAGGTGCTGCCATGCAAAATGTAGCTAAAACTGAGGAAATGGCCAAATAATAACCTGTCTAACTAGAGATCCCATGGGCAAGCAACAATGCTTAACTGTTAATGATATGTTGTTATGCTTGTTTATAGGAGCATTATGTCTTCTGAGAGCCTTGGCTCATGGCTGACTCAGACAGATCTATACACACCCACAGCCAAACAGTGGATGGAGCATGGGGACACTAATGGAAGAATAGGCCTCCTCACACATATGTAGCAGATATGCAGTTTGGTTTGCATGTAGGTCTTGAACAAATGGAAGAGGATATATCCCAAAAGCTGTTGCTTGTCTGTGTGGTATAATCTAGTAGGGCTCCCTCTTCAGGCCTCAGTGTGAGAAGAATTGCCTAACCTCGAATTTACTTGAAGTGCTAAGGTGGGGCCAAGCTGTCCAAAGGAGAAAGGGAGTATGATTGAGGGAAGGACTGTGGGAGGGGTGACTGGGAGGGAGCAGTAATCAGGATGCAAAGTGAAGAAGTAAAACAAAAAGAGGGAGGGACAGGTTGTAGGCATTTCTGTAGGGCATATATTGAATGCATATTTTATTAAGTTTCATAATGATACTTTTATACTTGTATATAATATACTTTCATTATGTTCAACATCATTTATGTATATTAGTATAAAGGCAATACATGATTGGACATAGAGAGTGGGGCAAAGAAAGTTTTTTTGTGGTTTAAGAGAGGACGAAAGAGAGAAGAATCAAGATGGAGACAGCAAAGGAGGTTAATTCAGATCAAGGTGAACTAGATCGATTTTATCGTGTCTAGGGGGGCAGTTTATGTCCTTATTAATTGGCAGTAAATTTATTGTTTGCATGTATTGTGGATTGAGAATTTAACATATAAATCTATTTGATAAATTGTTGATTGTTGAGTCATGATTTTCCAAGGCTGTGAAGGACTGTGTGTGAAAGCAATGACTGAGAGGTGGCTGGAGCATGTGTGTCTGACTCTGTTGCCCGAACTGAATGAGAATGTGTGGATCCATGGAAGGAGATGTGTGTCTGCCAGGTGTGAAAACTACCCGCCTACGCAACTTTGTGGAAATGGTAGCTAAAAGAGAGCCAGCTGGGAAATGGTGGCTTTTGAACCTTGTGGAGAGTAGTAGCTGGGTTCACATGTGCCATATGCTCCTAATTGTGTCAACACTAGCACGTGTTAAAACATTATGGTTTTTTAATAATTACCACAACAGGTGGCAAAACAACATGTTAGACAAGAATCCACTAGAAATTTAATATTATTAGGCTGAGGTAGTGTTAGAAGGAGACAGGGCCATGTTGAGTCACATGATGTTTCAAGCACAGGAATCTTAAACAAAATAAACAAAGAATCTTGACCTAGTAATGTAGGTTGTAGGTCCCCTTCTGTGAGAAAGCAGGCTATCCTGAACACAGAAAGTTAGACATTATAAGCTGCATGATTCTTTAACAAAAATAGTTTAAATAATGAATAAAATAGCTGGTTTATTTGTTTTAAATATTGTATAAATATTTTATGTTAAGTCTTTCAAGATACCCATATACTTTGTACATGGATTCCACAGGAATTTTGGGTTGAAATCCTAGTTAGACAAGCTACCTGCTTATTAATGACAGGTATTAAAGGAAATGTGATTAAGATTGTTTTTATAGTTATAAGAAGAGAGTAAAGAGTTTACCCAAATCACGTGTGGATTTTAACCCACAGTTCAGAACTAAAATAGGAAGAATTAGTCACTGACTTCAAGTAGAGAGTGGTGATATTTGCAAGTTAATAAGGTTATTAAAAATAGATGTCTATAGCACCAGGCAGAGTGCATAACAGATGTATATTATAGAAGTGGTTGGTGAGCAAAGGTCTAATGATCTAAATAGAGAGCATAACTGACTTATGCATTTTGGTGTAAAGTCCTGGTCTGGCAAGTTGCTTCCTTAGTGTTACTGATAGACGGTGTTCAATTGTTTTATGAATTACCCTGCTAATTGCCATATTGCTCATTGACACTGGCTAGCAAAAGTGTATGGTTCTTTTTAAAATTATCACTGCAGGAAACTCACATTGTCTGAATGTGGGCTCCATGGGAATTTTGAGTTGATTTCTTGACATGACAGATTATTAAAGGCTTAAGAATAGGATCATGGAGTGTTTTTGTTTATTTATTTGTTTTATATTATTTTAAATTTCAAAATGGGTATGATGTTGAGTTCTATGGTTATATTAATTCTATGGAAGAGAATACAAGATACATGTTTTTCTGGTTTGTGACTAAAGGACATGATATTTTGGGAGAAATGTTTTGTCTTTTTGTTTTTTAAAGGGGTGATTAGGCTCTGGATACCTTTCAGAGTTATATAGATCAGATTTGATAAAAGGAGACCATATGAAAAACTAGATTCAAGAGAACTAAACAAAAAGATGTCTTGATGCTAAAATGTTTTGTATAGGTTGATGTTAAGATCATACATGATGGGACAGGGAAGAGGTAGTGGACTCTGGAGGGCAGAGGAGAGGCAGAAGAGGAGAAGATTCAGGAGAAAGCAACATGGAAAATGATATTAATGTTTCTTTCAATGCATCTCTTAATAAACAAAGTTGTTATGAATATTTCCAAGGGTTTCTATGGGACTAGTTATCACATATAGATGGGCAGTTTATATATTTGCCTATTGGTTGTATAATTATTGTGTGGAGGGTTTGTGGATTGAGAGTTTAGCATATGAACATGTTTGATAACCTAAAGGTTGTGGATTCATGTTTCTACCAAGGAGTGGAGAAATGTGAGTGAAAACAACATGCTGGGGAGGCTGTAGGATACTCAGGACAGAAGCAGCAAGTGCAGGAGGAATGAAGCACCCGGGAAGAGAACTGAGTAGAGGAGTGGCTTGCGCATCCTGTGATAGCATCCAAGTGCCCTACTCCACATTGGAGCAGTGTCTGCAGAGTGAAACTATGATTCCAATAACAATAAATCCACATTTTATTATTTACAACAACAGTTTTGAGATTTATATATTGCAGAATGTACAACTTTCGTGAAGCTCATCATAAGAATACTGAACTGGCTTACTTTCATTCCTGATCTGAGGGGCTTTCAGCAAGATCCAGTCAACACAGACATCAGATGTCACAACAATCTTTGGGTGGCCTTCTTTTTTTTTTTTTTTTTAGGGGGTGGCCTTCTTAAAGCCATTCAACTGCCCCATTTTTCCTAGCCCCTCCAAGGATATTTCAATGCCCATATACAGCTATAAAAAAGCCAATTAAGAGTTGTCACCTGGATTTTCTGGACTTTGGGAGAGTTGAAAGTAATTATTCTAAGGTTATTTTTATGAGTAATTTAGAAATGGCCATAATTTTAACAAGGAAAAATTTGCTAGATTGATTTGTACAGCCTTAATTAACTTTGGTAACTAACCTAAAGTCATTGTCTTTACATTTGTAAAGACAAACTACACTTGTATTTATTTGTTAAAAAACTTCAAGAGTACAAGGTTTGGACCCAGTGCTTCTATTGATGCCTTTACAAGTTTCTTGATTGATAAAACATAGGGATTAGGGGCCAAATAACAAATTTTGGATTCCTAGTTCACCATTAGGGTGTTTTAGAAATATTTTCATCAGAAATAGGTGAGACTAGCTAATGAACAACAGTTCATATTACTGTATATAGACATTTTTCAAAAACATCACAAACCTGCAGATTATGACATTTAACCTTATTAATCTTTTTGGAGACATATCTGGTCCTACCAGTTCCCATTAGTGGATTTAATGAATAAATTGAACATCTCTTCCTCCACAAGAGGTATACTTTGTGGCTAGTTAGCCACTGGGAAGAAACTACCTATTTCACTTACAGATTAATTTTATCCAAAAAAAGATGCATTGCAGAATAGTCAAATGATAATTCTGAGCCAGAATTATCAGCCCTTCAAAATTTCTTCATCTCAAGTCTGTCAGGTGATCCTGGGCCAGAAGGCTGAAGACTTGCTCTCACATGTTGCTAACATGTGCTAGTGGAGATTTGTCTCTACAAACTGTCTCATTTCAGGAAGTTGTGTTAGGCTTCTTATATTTATAGATATTTGGTCATTTGCAGATTTCTTACAAAGTTGAAGAAAAATTAAGTCTTATAGCCTACCTAAGTGTATTAACTTTGAAAAAACATAGTCATCTATATGATTTTCTAACGGTAATAGTTATGCACAGCTTATATCTGATGAAAAAATGTTTTTTTTTTTGTTTTTAAATTAGACAGAAAGGGTTATATGTAGGATGATGCCATTATGAAGCTAGGCAGGTCCAGCCTGTAATTGGATGAGAAGGAAGAGTAGGCAGGGAAAAGTCTAGGAAGGAAAGAAAAGGAGAGGAAGCAAGGAGACTCAAAGGAGTTGGAGAAAAAGGGAAGGAGCTGGAAGCCAACATTTCATAAGATGTAACTATTTTAATAACTCAAGAGGTAAGAAGATAGCCTTGTGGCAATTTTTGGTGTTTCCATTAATATGTTCAATGACTTGTGATTAGTACATGTCTAAAATTCTCAGTGACAGCTGAAAATTTAAGTGAAAAATGTGTGTCACCTATGTAACTTACAAATCATCAAAGATTAGCACTGTAGAGTACCAGTTATTCCAGCTTGTGAGCTTATAACTCAATATTGCTGTATTGCCTTTCCAGAGAATATCATGTCACATATCACTATGTGAAAAAAGATTAAAATTTATGACTCAAGAATAAACTTCAAATTAATGTATATTTGTATTTTTCTCAAAATCATCATTGGCAAAAATCATTGTAGTTATCTGCATAAGGTCATTTATGCTCTGACACTATTAGAGTATTTTTGGTGGTATCACATATCAATGCTACAAATATTTCAAAGATATTTAATAAAAAATTTCTAATATTAGTATAATTTACATTTTTTTTCAATTTTATTGGATATTTTCTGTATATACATTTCAAATGTTTACCCTTCCCTCATTTCCCTCCCACCTCCCCTTTAACTTGCTTCCATGAAGGTGCTCCCTCTTCCAATCATGTTCTTCACCTCAGTGCTTGTCTAGTTAATGATATTGTTTTTGCTATGAGGGTTGCAGACCTTTTAGCTTTTTTAATACTTTCTCTAGCTCTTTCATTGGTGTTTCTGTGTTTAGCCTGATGTTTTGCTGCAAACATCTTCATCTGTATCTATATGACTCTGGGAGAGACTTTGAGGAGACATCCTTATCTGATTCCTGCCAGTAAACTCTTCTTGGCATCAGAAATAGTACTTTAATTTGGTGGCTGCATATGGTGTGGTTCTCCAAGTGAGGCAGTCTCTGTAGATCTTTTCTTCAATCCCTGCTCCTCTATTTGACCTTGTATTTTCTCCCATAATTTGCTCTATTTTTAAAGAAGGACTGAGGCATCCACATTCTGGCTTTCCTTCTTTTTTAGATTCATATGCTCTATGGCCGGTTTCTTGGGTATACTGAGATTTTTTTTTTTTTTTTGGTGGGGGGGGGGGCTTGCTAGTATCTGCTTATGAGTGAGTCCATAGAATATGGTCGTTTTTGGAGAAGGTACCATGAGGTACTGAGAAGAAGGTATATTTTTTGTTTTAGAAGAAAACATTTTATAGATATCTGTTAAATTCATTTGGTTCATAACTTGTGTTAGTTTCACTGTGTCTCTGTTCAGTTTCTGCATCCATGATCTTTCCATTGATGAGAGTAGTGTGTTGGAAGTTTCCCACTATTATTGTGTGTGGTGTAATATACTCTCTGAGCTTTAGTAGTGTTTCTTTTGTGAAAGTGGGTGCCCTTGTATTTGGTGCATAAATGTTCAGGATTGAGAGTTCATCTTGATAGATTTTTTTCCTTCGATTAGTAAAAAGTGTCTTTCCTTGTTATTTCTGATGACTTTTTATTGAAAGTCTATTTTGTTCAATATTAGAATGGCTACCTCACCTTGTTTCTTGGGAAAATTTGCTTGGGCAGATTTTTTTCCCAAACTTTTATTCTGAGTTAGTGTGTGTCTTTGTTGGTGAGATGAGTTTCCTGTATATAGTAACATACTTGATCCTGTTTATGTATCTAGTCTGATAATTTATGTCTTTTATTGAATAATTGAGTCCATTGATGTTAAGTGATATTAAAAAATAGTGAATGCTGTTTCCTGTTATTTTTGCTCTTAGAGGTAGTGTTATGTTTGTGTGCTTTTCTTCTTTGGTGTTTGTTGCAAGAGGATTAGTTTCTTTGTGGCAGAGTTTTGCATCTATAATCTTTTGTAGGTCTTAATTTGTGATCAGATATTGTGTAAATTTGTTTTTGTCCTGAAATATCTCAGTTTCTCCATCTACAGTGATTGAGAGTTTTGCTGGATATAGTAACCAGGGCTAGAACTTGTATTCTGTTTTGTTCTGTGTGATGTCAATCCAGGATTTTCTAGTTTTCATGGTCTCTGTTGAGAAGTCTGGTGTAATTCTGATTAGTCTGCCTTTATATGTTGCCTGTCCTTTTTCTCTTAATGCTTTTAGTATTCTTTCTTTGTTTTGAGCATTTGTTGTTTTGACTATTATATGTCAGGAAGAAATTCTTTTCTTGTCCAGTCTATTTGGGGTTTTGTAGGCTTCCTGTATGTTCGTAGTCATTTCATTCTTAAAGATATTTACTGTGCCTTTCAGTTGACATTCTTTTCTCTCTTCTACATCTATTATCCTTGGGTTTGGTCTTCTCATTGTGTCTTGGATTCCCTGGATGTTTGAGGTTAAAATATTTTTGATTTTTGCATTTTCTCTGTTGTGTCAATGATTTTTATTGTATCTTCTGCTCCACGGATTATCTCCTCTATCTTTTCTATTCTGTTGGTATGTTAGCATCTATGACTCCTGATGTCTTTCCTAGGTTTTCCAATTTGAGGGTTGTCTTTTTTTGTCTTCATTATTTCTATTTCTGATATTAGTTCTTTCACCTAATTGCTTGTGCTTTGCTGTAGCTCTTTAAGTGATTTTTGTGTTTCCTCTTCATGGGCTTCAACTTGTTTGTGTGTGCTCTTCTAGTTATCCAGTACTTCTTTAAGTGTGCTATTTATGCACTTCTAAAAGAACTCCATCATCATAGTGAAGTAAGATTTTATGTCTAAATCTTATTTTTCTGAAGAATTGGGATATCCACTATTTGCAGAGATGGGACAACTGTGTTCTGATGTTGCCAGGTTGTCTTGGTTTTCATTTCTTAGAGTCTTGTGCTTGGCTCTTGCCATCATGTTATAGGTAATGCAAGGTTATCTTGTTGTCTCTTACTAGAGCTTGTGTCTCTTTCGGTTCTGTGGGCCCATAGTCTCCATGGAAAGGTAGACTGTTCCTAGGTGTTTGTTTCTCAGGATAGGCTTTGTGTTCCAATGGCAGAGCCTTGTTTTGATGCACCTGGGTCAGGGATGGCCTTGGGTCTGAAGTGTGCACTCACAGTCAGTATGTCTGCTTGCGCTGCAAAAGTTCTGGGCAGTCTCTCCAGGGGTAGACAGTGGACAGAAAAAAAAATTGACTCATCCTTCCACTTAGGATGGAAAGAACTCCTGTAGCTCTTTTGTGGGCGGGCAGACCACAGTTCCTGGTGAAACCAGGCCAGGTCTAGCCTTGGCTTGGATGTGTGTAATTGTTTCTAATAGTTGAGCAGTACTCCATTGTGTAATATACCACAATTTATGTATGCATTCATCTACAGAAGGATATCTGGACTCTTTCCAGCTTCTGGCTATTATAAATAAGATAAAGAAGACTGCTATGAACATGGAAACAAATTTTTACACTTTTAAAAATAAATTAATATATTTCAAACACTTCAGTCTTCCATCAGTTATTCCTCAGTGTTTAAGATAATAAAAATGTTTTAGCAATCATATGACCGATATATAATCTTTGTCATTCTGAGACAAAAATATTCATGAAATAGAAATGCATGAAACAATTCCTCACATTACTTTTTTTTTCAATTTTTCATACATATATGTAATCTATTCATGTTTTTATGACTAAATTTGCAGGAAGAAATATTCTTGGATCTCTATACTTCTACATCAATCAATTCTATATTTCAAATAATGGTTATAAATTAGTGACATTCAAGTACATTTAAGTTACTATATGTACATATATGTCATATGTATATATCAAGCAATGTATAGTTAATTATGTTAAGATAAATCTATAGAATATCAGTAACTTAGAACAAAAGGAATCTCTAATTCATAAGTGTATCTGATCTTCATGTTTAATCAGAGCTCACATAGGAACTGAATACCCTTCTTGTATGTTCTTCATAAATATTTCTTTTAGGTTGGAGATTAAACCCCCCATATAAAAATGGTAATAATGGGAGCAGATGGAATTTTTAAAGGTAGTGAACATGCCCATAGTTGGAAATTTGATGATTTATACTTATCTCAAACTTATTGGATTGTATATATTAAATATATTTTGTCTTTTTTTAATCTATAAATTCATCTCACCAAAATTAGAAGGATATTTGCAGACAGGAATATATTATATCTTAATTATACTTATAATTTAATAATCATACCTAATGAGAAATAATTTTAAGGTATAAATTGAGTGCTAACCTGTGTTTAAAATATCGAGTCTAGGACATATTTAGTAAAGATCTTAAACAATTAACTTGCAATCTACATGTTTTATTCTGTATCCCAACTAAGAAAATATTTAATTAAAATTTTGGATTACATTTAAACATATAAAACTGATTAATATAACATATTCTCAAATGTTATTTTTAAGTCAATATCATCATGTCACATTGACAGAATATATGATTGAGACAGATATTTCTTGTCCAAGTAATCTACCTTGTAAGAAAACATGAAATGACAAAATATGCAGAGCAGTTGAGACATTGGGAAGAATGGGCTAAGGAACCAACATCTTTATATTTTAAATAAAGAATATTCTCCTTTGAAATTGTGTCTATATTCCTGATTGGCAAATGATGAGTGTGAATGTAGATTTATAGATTGTCTGTGTATAATACTAATTAATACATTAATTCATAATTTTCTGTAATGCATAGCCTATATAAGGCCTTAATCTGATAAAAAAAAAAAAAAACAGACAAACAAACAAAAACCTTTGAAACTTGTCATGACCTAATTCCAGTACAAAAGTACAAGACAGAGATCAGAGACCTGGGTTATATAATACTGAGATGAATTTTTGAATTCTCAACATAGAATTTAATATGGGAAGCAACAACTAACCACTCTGAGGAGATTTTTACTGTTCCAGAATCATGCATCTTTTAGTATGAAACAGACATACTTAGTTTATTCTTGCCCTGTGTTATTTGCCTCAGTTTGTCTGTTACACCATACTACAATATGAGAGGAACTGAGTAAGTTCCAAATGCAAGTGTATGTTATGTTCATTTTTATTTGCAAGTAGAACTCTCAGCAAGAAAACAGTAACTGAGATATAAGAATCTGATCGCATTATTTGCTCTGTACATACCCAACATATATTAATTGTCTCTTATTTTCTATTTTCAAATACAAGCCTTTCAAAGTCAGCTTCCTCAAACTTGTCAAAATGCAATACATACATCTGAGAAATCCTTTGGAGTTAATCCTGAGACATATAATTCACTGTTTACCCATCACTTCCATAGGAACATACTGCCGTAGAAACATGGATGATCAGCAAAACTGATGCGGAAAACTGTCAAAATGATATTCTCTTGCTTTTACTCCCTGACAGATTTGACAGCTACAATTTCTTAGTGTTTCTTTCATTATTTGAGAACAGATATGGTCTAGAATAAAATCCCCAACCTGCCTGGCTGCCTATGGCACATTCCAAAAATATTTCTCTGCCCCTGGGTTCACAAGGAATTGAAAAGAAGAGTTAAAGTTCTTTTGGGCTTTCATATGGATGTCTTCTAATACTGTTGCCTTACAAACTACACCTGTCAACTAGCATGACCTCTCTGTGGGACTTGAGATGGGAATGAGCTATATTTTGAAGGCTTGCATCAGTGATACAACCCGGCCATTCTTCTTTCACCTCTCAAGAGTAAATAAGAAAGTTACATCTTGACACTGACCTCATTATTTTTATTACATAACAGCTCCAAGTATAAAAGCAATTGTGCATTTATCCACAAGCCATTCTATAGTTCATGACTAGATAACATTGATGAGCCCACATTCCTTAATTCATCTTAGTAGAATCTTATTAACCACTGATGTTCCTCAGCTATGACTGCATTGAGTTCTGATCAGCTTAATTTATGTATAAAATTTTAAAATTTAAATATATTTATTATACTTAACCTACCAAAACAATTTAACAACAAGTATATACAGATATCATGGTTGTGTGGCTGACCAAAATTGTATTTCACAGTTACTTCACATCAATGAGAAATACATACATACATACATATATATATATATATATATATATATATATATATATATATATATATATGTGTGTGTGTGTGTGTGTGTGTGTGTGTGTGTGTGTGCGTCTGTGTGTGTCTGTGTGTGTATGTGTGTGTGTATGTGTATGTGTAAATGTGTGTGTGTGTATGTGTGTGTGTGTGTGTGTGTGTGTGTATCCACTTGGAAATTTAATCAAAATTCAAATAATGATTTCTATTGAATGTGTACCAACTTATTTCTGTTGGGACAACAATAGTGTATTCTAAAGTAAACCGTGTTTATTAATTAGCATCTGACCAGTATGATATATTTCTTTTTCTATGAACCTTCCTAGTCAAATGCTAACATGAATTAGGTTATTTTTATTCTTTTGTCCCCCCCCCCAAGATTTGGAGAGAATTGGATCTTGTAAACCAAAAGAATAGGTCATAATAAATTATTTATATAATATTAAATTTTTCACAAATTATTTTTAGTGGGTAACTGGGAACATTTAAAGCAAATTTAGTAAATCTTGAAGAATAGATGAGGTGTAAAATTTACTCATTTCCTGAGTAAGAGAGTACTATTACATCTCTGTGACTCTAGGGCAAGGAATCCAATGCCTTCTGGTTAAGGCAACAAATGCCAGTGAGAACCATAAGGTGGTGAGGGCATTGTATGCTTAGAAATGACCTCTGACACAAAATCCTTCCCAAAAAGATAATCTGCTAGACAGAGCAACTGTTAACACCTGCCTAGCAATATTCCTATCTTCGTATGCATTTGAGGTATTCACATAGTACCTATGGCATTAGACTTTGGGTACTTTAAAACGAAAGACCAACATTACTCAGGTGATAGAATCACAAAAATTTTGATCTGATAATGTTCACAGTAATCACTAGACTAAAATCTGAAATCCCTTTTTATGACTAGATCTCATTTAGCTTGTTTGATAACTTTTGAACTCTTCAGTAATTTGATTTTTCCATCTCATAAACAAAATATTTGTGATTAAGTAGGTTTGAATACATATTAACTATTGCATAAGGAGAGGAGTCATCTAAAGCACTATATTGGCCATAAGAAAAAGACATGTAAAAAGCAAAATATATGGGTCTGGTACATACAAGAAAGGCCAGCTACCTATACAAAATGTCATTCACCAAGAAACAGCAATGGTATATAGAAAATAAAAATGTTCCAGTACCTTATCCATGCCAATATACAGCAAAAAATTAGAAGGGCCAGTTCTCTTAGCTGTGTCTCACTGTATTTTCTTATAAAAATCAAATTCAAAACAGAACAACATATGGACAGCAAAGAATATTATCTACTTCTTCACTCCGCCTTATTAAACCCTTATTGAGCCTCTGATTATTACTCAGTGAAGTGTGGTGACTTTCCAAGAGTTATAGGCAGAATGCAAGTGAGGGGGTTAGTGAACAATAGACTCAAGTTTCACAACATAAGTGCTACTTGTTTTACTCTTAGGTGTGTTACATCTCCTTAAAATAATAATTGTTATAGAATATACATTAAGAAAATAATAAAAAAATGTCCTGAGAGTAGCTCACAACACATAAAAGTTGAAATATTTATATAATCTAACAACAAAAACTAATAAACATCTCATAGATAAAAATTTCCCAAACCAAGACAAACAGTTATACATAGCCATGTTCTCTTTAGTGTTGCCTCATGAATGATCTTCTTTCATATCATATCAATTTTGTAGAATGTTAAAAAATTCTACAAACTATTGAATTAAAAACCTAATTATTTAAAATTAGGTTTTCATCCATCATGTAGCACTAATAGTTATTTTCCATGGTGTTATGCAGAAATATGTGACCAAAAAAATTAAAGAGTATTTTAAATGGCTTAGTTTGGATTGTTAAAAAAAAAAAAAAAAAAAACAGTTCATCATCGCAGCTGAAGAATAGTGTCAAGTGTAGGTCTGTCAAACTTGAAAGAAGCACAAGTCAGCAGTTTTGAATGATCTGGGAGATCAGAAATTAGATAACATCATCTGGAAACTAAAATAAGCATCACCTCAATCCATGTCCCTACATTCTTCTGATAGTGGCAATATCATTTTAAAGGTTTCAGAATCTTGCATGCAAGCCAGTCAAGAACCAAATGCTTAAATAAAATTCTGAAAGAAATATTTTAGATTAAAAACACACTATACACACACTATTGTGTTAATGTAACATATTAAACCACTGATGTTGCATTTTTAGTGGAGAGAAAAACAACAACTTGCAGATATGTGTGTGGTCTACGAATAATGTTTTGACGAAGCTAAATATATGAGTTCTTATTCTTATCCTATAACTTATTTGTTTGATAACATCGAGCCAGTTGTCTTAATGTCTCAGAAAGCTTAAATCCCATCCCTTCATGAATTCCCAATACCATCTTCATAATTAGGCTATTAGGAAGAATTAGAAAATCATAATTTTAAAGTGCTTATTAGCCTTTCTAGTAGGTAATGTATGATTGATTAATAAGTGCAGTAATTCTAATAATTAATACTAAGACTATTAGTCAAAGATGAAGGAAAATGAAGATTCAAAGTAGAGTTACTTATGTTAGAAGTTGTATAAATAACAGTTTGATACAAAACATAAAATCCATTCTTAATATTTAATGACTGACAAGCACTCGAGATAAAGTATTTAATCAAAACCTCTTTAACTAATTTGGTAGGAATTGTTATAAGTTACTTGAAATGCCATAGAATTCAATAGTGAAGGAATCAACTTTTTGATTTTCAGACTGGAATTTTTTTTCCTGACTTGGTCTTTCTTTGTATGGTCAGGTTTTCACATCAGTCATTCAGGTTTTGTAGTTTCTATGAGTCTAAGATAGGTGAAAGAAAGGTATTATTTCTACACTCATTCAAGTTCCTGAAATATAAATAATCCATAAAAATATAAATAAAAATCTCTATGTGATACAACATTAAATGTGAAAGGTAGCATACTGACACATATTTAAAGGGAAAATGTTTATAGAACATCCAAATACAAGAGCACCCATGTTCATAAAATACACCCTAATAAAGATCAAAAAATACATTGCACCCCACCCAATAATAGTGGAAGACCTCAACACCCCAATCTCATCAATGGACAGTATATGGAAACAAAAATTGAAGAAAGATACAGTGAAATTAGCAGAGGTTATCAACCAGTTAGAATTAATAGACATCTACAGAACATATCATCCTATAACAAAAGAATACACTTTCTAATTAGTATCTTGTGGCATCTTCTCCAATATTGACCATTTATATAATCAATCACAAAACAAGCCTTAATAGATATAAGAATATTGAATTACTCCCATGTATCCTATCAGATCAACATTGTCTAAGGCTGGTCTTTAATAACACCAAAGACAACAAAAAGCCCATATACACATGGAAACTAAACAATGCTCTATTAAACCATAGCATTGTCAAAGAAGAAATAAAGAAAAAAAAATAATTTTCTACAATTTAATGAAAATGAAAACACAACATACCCAAACATACAGGATGCAATGAAAGCAGTACTGAGAGGAAAACTCATAGTTCTGAGTGCTTCCAAAAAGAAACTGGAGAGAGCATACACTAGCAACTTGAGAGGACAGATGAAAACTGTAGATCAAAAGGAAGCAGATACGCCCAAGAGGAGTAGACAGCAAGAACTAATCAAACTCAGAGTAGAACTTGACCAAATAGAAACAAAAAGCTATTCAAACGATCAACAAAACGAAGAGCTGGTTTTTTGAGAAAATAAAAAAGATTGATAAACCCTTAGAAGACTAAATAGAGGGCAAAGAGAGAGTATTCAAATTAACAATATCAGAAAGGAAAGTGAAGACATAACAACTGAAACTGAGGAAATTCAAGAAATCATCAGATGCTACTACAAAAGCCTGTACTCAACAAAGCTGGAAAATCTGGAGGAAATGGATGAGAGATCTCTGTAGAGTGTGCACGCTGGGCTCGCCCTCCGACCTGCCTGATCCGGGGACCAGGAACAGAACTTTGGAACCACTGTTCCCACCCAGCCACCCTGAGGCATAAAACAGGGCTGGGGCCATCTGCCACCTCGACCAGTGGAGATCCAGGGACACAGACCAGATACAAGGGAAAGGCAAGAACATATCACTGACAACAATATGGCAAGAGAAAAGGGAAAAAGAATATCCCAAAGAAACCAAGACAATCTAGCAACACCAGAACCAAGCTCTCCCATAACAGCAAACATCGGAATTCCAAACACTCCAGAAAAAGAAGTCACAGACCTGAAATCATACCTCAAGGTGCTGATAGAGATATTTAAAAAAGAACAGGAGGAAAAGCAAAAAGATTCAGAAGCTTTTAAAGAAGAAACAAGAAAAACACTCAAACTACTCAAAGAACTAGGGTAAAAAAGAACCAAAAAAATAAAGGAATGAAAGAGGGAATTTAAAATGGAAATTGACACAATAAAGAAAACACTAAAAGAGATAACCCTAGAGGCAGAACACCAAAAAAAAAAAAAAAAAAGAAATCAGGAGTCACAGAAGCAAGCATTTCCAACAGATTACAAGTGATCAAAGAGAGAATCTCGGGGGCAGAAGACAACATTGCAAACATAGACAAAACAGCCAGAGAAGATGCAAAAAACAAAAAGCTCCTAACCCAAAAGTCCAGGAAATCCAAGACAAAAATGAGAAGACCGAACCTAAGGATAATAGGAATAGAAGAGGGAGAAGAATATCAACTAAGAGGCACAGGAAATATCTTCAAAAAAATTGTAGAAGAAAAATTCTTTACCCTTAAGAATGAGATGACCACGAGCATAAAAGAAGCCTTCAGAACTCCAAATAGTTTGGACCAGAAAAGAAATACCTCCTGACACATAATAGTCAAAACACCAAGTGCCCAAAGCAAAGAAAGAATACTAAAAGCAGTAAGGGAAAAAGGTCAGGTAACATAAAAAGGCAGGCCAATCAGACTCACACCCGATTTCACAACAGAGACTATGAAAGCTAGAAGAGCCTGGATAGACATCATGCAGACCCTAAGAGAGCACAAGTGCCAGCCCGAGCTGATATACCAAGCAAAACTATCAATCACCATAGATGGAGAGATGAAGATATTTCAAGACAAATCAAAATTTACACAATAACAGACCACAAGCCCAGCACTACAACGAATTATAGGTGGAAAAAACCAAAACAATGAGGCAAAATAGAGCCTAGTGAAAACAAGAAAACTCCTAAACAAGAAAATTAAAGAAGAAAAAGACACAGACACAACTCAACCCACAAAAGCAATAATGGCAGGAAACAGAAACAACTATTTCTTGATATCTATTAACATAAATAGACTCACTCCCCAATAAAGAGACATAGGCTATCAGACTGGACATAGGCTATCAGATTTGGATGCTCCAAATAAAAAAGCACCCACATTGATAAAACAAACTCTACTAAAGCTCAAAAAATGCATTTCACCACACACAATAATAGTGGGAGACTTTAATACCCCACTCTCACCAATGGACAGATCATGAAAAAAGAAACTTAACAAGGATACTGCAAAAGTAGCAGAGACCTTGAACCAACTAGAATTAATAGATATATACATAACATATCATCCTAAAGTAAAAGAATACTTCTTCTTCTCAGCACCCCATGGCACCTTCTCGAAAATTGACCACATAATTGGACACAGAACAAGCCTCAATCGATATAAGAAGATTGAAATACTCCCATGCATCCTCTCAGATCACCATGGTCTACAACTGGTCTTTAACAACAACAAAGACAACAAAAAGCCTGTATACACATGGAAACTAAACAATGCTCTGTTAAACTATAGCAAGGTCAAAGAAGAAATAAAGAAAGAAATTAAGGACTTTCTAGAATTCAAAAAAACAAAAACACAACATACCCAAACCTATGGGATGCAATGAAAGCAGTACTGAGAAGAAAACTCATAGCCCTATGTGCTTCCAAAAAGATACTGGAGAGAGCTTACATCAGCAACCTGACAGCACAGCTAAAAGCCCTAGAACAAAAGGAAGCAGATATACCCAAGAAGAGTAGATGGCAAGAAATAATCAAAATTAGGGCAGAAATAGACCAAATAGAAACAAAAGAACCATTGAAAAAAATCAACAAAACAAAGAGTTGTTTCTTTGAGAAAAACAACAAGATTGATAAACCCCTTGCCAGACAAACTAGAGGGCAAAGAGACAGTACACAAATTAACAAAATCAGAAAGAAAGTGGAGACATAACAACTCAAATTGAGGAAATTCAAGAAATCATCAGATCCTACTACAAAAACTTATACTCCACAAAATTGGAAAATCTGGAGGAAATGGACAAATTCCTAGACAGATACAAGATCCCAAAGTTAAACCAGGACCAAGTAAACCATCTAAATAACCCTATAATACCTAAAGAAATAAAAGAATTCATCAAACCCTCCTAACCAAAAAAAGCCCAGGTCCATATGGGTTCAGTGCAGCATTTTATCAGACATATATTGCGGATATAACAATACTCTCCAAACTATTCCAAAAGATAGATTCAGATGGAATGCTACCCAACTCATTTTTTGAGGCTACAATAACCCTCTTACCTAAACCACACAAAGACCCTACGAGGAAAGAGAACTTCAGACCAATCTCACTTATGAACATTGACGCAAAAATACTAAACAAAATCCTTGCAAACCGAATCCAAGAACACATCAAATGATCATCCATCATGACCAAGTAGACTTCATCCCTAGGTTGCAAGGATGGATTAATATTAGGAAATCCATCAATGTAATCCACCATATAAACAATCTCTAAGAAAAAAATCACATGGTCATTTCACTAAATGCTGAGAAAGCATTTGATAAAATTCAACACCACTTTCATGTTAAAAGTTCTGGAACGAACAGGAATCCAAGGTCCATACTTAAACATAATAAAAGCAATATACAGCAAACCAACAGCCAACATCAAACTTAACGGTGGGAAACCTGAAACAATCCCACTAAAATCAGGGACTCGACAAGGCTGCCCACTCTCCCCCTACCTATTCAACATAGTACTGGAAGTCCTGGCTGGAGCAATTAGACTGCAAAAAAAGAACAAAGGGATACAAATCGGAAAGGAAGAGATAAAAACATCAATCTATGCTGATGACATGATAGTGTACTTAAGTGACCCCACAAACTTCACCAGAGAACTCCTAATGCTGATAAACAAGTTCAGCAAAGTGGCTGGATACAAAATCAACTCAAACAAATAGGTAGCCTTCCTATACTCAAAGGACAAACATGTGGAGAAAGAAATTAGGGAAAAGGTACCCTTCACAATTGTCACAAAATCTATGAAATACCTTGGTGTGACTCTAACTCAGCAAGTGAAGGACCTGTATGACAAGAACTTCAAACCTCTAAAGAAGGAAATTGAGGAGGATCTCAGAAAATGGAAAGATCTCCCATGCTCATGGATTGGAAAGATCAACATTTTAAAAATGGCCATCCTACCAAAAGCAATCTACAGATTCAAGGCAATCTCCATCAAAATCCCAACACAGTTCTTCAGGGAATTGGAAAGGTCAATGTGCAATTTCATATGGAACAACAAAAGACCTGGAATAGCGAAATCCATCTTCAACAACAAGAAAACATCTGCGGGAATCACTATCTCTGACCTCAAGCTATATTTCAAGGCAATTGTTTTGAAACTGCATGATACTGGTACAGAAATAGGCACATGGATCAATAGAATAAAATAGAATATCCAAAAATGAGCCCTCACATATATGATCACCTGATTTTTGACAAAGGACCTGCAAACGTTCAATGGAAAAAGGACAGCCTATTCAACAAATGGTGCTGGTCCACCTGGCACTCAACATGCCAAAGAATGAAAATAGACCCGTTCTTATCTCCTTGTACAAAGCTCAAGTGTAAGTGGATCAAAGATCTCCACATTAAAGCAGATACACTGAAACTATTAGATGAGAGAGTAGGGGAAACTTTAGAACATATAGGCACAGGAGAAAATTTTCTGAACAAAACACCAGTGGCTCAAGCTCTAAGGTCAAAGATTAACAAATGGGACTTAATGAGATTACAAAGTTTCTGTAATGCTAAGGAAATTGTCAAGAAAACAAAACGGCAGCCAACAGAATGGAAAAAGGTTTTTACCAACCCCACATCAGATAGAGGCCTAATATCCAAGGTATACAAAGAATTCAAAAAGCTAGACACTAGAGAATCAAATAACCTTATTAAAAATGGGGTACAGAGCTAAACAAAACTTTCTCAGTTGAGGAATTTCGAATGGCTGAGAAATATCTGAGGAAGTGCTCTACATCTTTAGCCATCAGGGAAATGCAAATCAAAACAACCCTGAGATTGATTCCACCTCACACCAGTCAGATTGGCCAAGATCCAAAACTCAGAGGATAACAGATGCTGGCGAGGTTTCGGAGAAAGAGGAACACTTCTCCACTGTTGGTGGGGTTGTAAACTGATACAACCACTCTGGAAATCAGTCTGGTGATACCTGAGGAAATTGGACATAATACTACCTGAAGACCCAGCTACTCCACTTCTGGGCATATACGCCAGAGACACCTTAGTACACAACAAAGATATATGCACCACAATGTCCATAGCAGCTCTATTTATAATAGCCAGAAGCTGGAAAGAAACCAGATGCCCTTCAGTAGATGAATGGATACAGAAATTGTGGTACATTTACACAATGGAATACTACTCAGCCACCAGAAACAATGACTTGACCAAATTCTTAAGAAAATGGCTGCATCTAGAGAATATCATCCTGAGTGTGATAACCCAGTCACAAAAGAACATACATAATATGCAATCACTGATAATGGGATGCTAACCCCAGAGGCTCATACTGCCCCAGAAACAACTCACAGACTGTATGGAGTCCAAAAAATAAAGAAAACAAAACAAAACAAAACAAAAAAATCTCTATACAACAAGAAAACTGACTATTTCCATGTTACATTTTGTTTTACATGTACTTTATGCTCATTGTAACTATTATGTTTTCAATGCATACTGTCAAACCTTTAAAAAAATCAAGTACTGACTAAAAAGTATATTCATACAGTTTTATGTAAAAATTATTTTAAAATCTGAAAAAAGTACTGACAAAAATGTATTGTATAATTTTATGCAAACAATGCTTCTGTACATTTATCTTTGTTTTGTAAAATAAAGTTGTTAAAAACATATTAAATAATTAAAGTGCAAAAAAAAGGTAAACCATCTAAATAATTCCATAACACCTAAAGAAATAGAAGCAGTTATGAAGAGCCTTCCAACCCCGAAAAGATAAATAAAAAGAAAAACCCAGGTCCAGATGGATTCAGTACAGAATCTATCAGACATTTATTAGTCCCCTAATACCAATACTCTCCACACTATTCCACAAAATAGAGTCAGATGAAACACTATCTCACTCATTATTCGAGGCCACAATAACACTTGTTCCTAAACCACACAAAGACCCTGCAATGAAAGAGAACTTCAGACCAATCTCACTTATGAACATTGATGCAAAAATACTCAACAAAATCCTTGAATCTGAATTCAAGAACACATCAATGTAGCTACTGTCTCCAACCATCAGAAAAGGAGCAACGACATAGTGTTCTTCTCAAAGCACTTTATTCAGGATCCTTTCAGCATGCCAGTGAAAATCTTTCTGTCCTTTCTGTCTTTTTCTGTTTCTCTTTCTCCTCTCTCAGCCCCCAAGCACAAGCCCTTTTATCCTCTCTCAACTCCACCTCCTCAGTGCACCTTGCATAGCTGCAGTTCATAGGTCAATGTCATCTGGTCCTTTATGGGTTCACCTGAGCAGCTCCTTCGTGGGAGTAGCTAATCTCGGGGGGGGGGTGGGAGGAAGTCAGGTGCTAGTCAAAAGACTAAAACGGAGTCCCAAGTGCCATCTTTGGACTGCCATCACACCTGCTCTCCACACATCAAGATTATCATTCACCAAGATCAAGTAGGCTTCATCACTGGAATGCAGGGATGGTTAATATAATAAAGTACACCAATGTAATCCACCATATAAACAAACTAAAAGAAAAAACCCACATGGTAATCTCACTAGATGCTGAGAAAGCATTTGTCAAAATTCAACACTCCTTCTTGTTAAAAGTCTTGTAAAGAACAGGAATCCAAGGCCCATACCTAAACATAATAAAAGCAATATACAGCAAACCAACAGCCAACATCAAATGTAATGGTGAAAAATTTGAAGCAATCCCCCTAAAATCAGAAACTAGACAAGCCTGCCCACTCTCCCCCTACCTATTCAACATAGTACTGGAACAATTAGACAGCAAAAAGAAATAAAAGGGATACAAAATGGAAAAGAAGAAGTAAAAAACATCATTGTTTGTTGATGACAGGATAGTGTATGTAAGTGACCCCAAAAAATCCACCAGAGAACTTCTACAGGTGATAAAAAAATTCAGCAAAGACTTTGATATTTTGCTAAAAGTGTATGTACAATCCTTTTCATTTTTGTGTCCTAGGTAGTTTCCCTAAGAAAGTATTTCCATGACAACAGTGTTTATGAGAGGAGACATGCTGTCCTGGTCCTTAGTGTTGTTTGGTTTTGGGGATTGTACTTAGATTTCATTTTTAGGTCCATTGTCTGATGTGATAATCTGGCTTTCCTTAGTTTGGGCCCATGCAGAAGAATGACTTGAGCTTGGCCAGAGAAAGCTGATGGATAAGATGTTTTATTGAACTAGATGATGAAGGCTTCCAAACTAAGGCTTTGCATCTGTGCCTGTGTTTGCATATATGGCAGTGGGCAGAGAAAAAGTTTGAGAGAGTAAAAGAGCATCTCACCAGTCAAAACTATCTCTTTACCAAAGCATACTATTAATATGGAACTTTGGCCTATCTGGGTACAGAAGGCTACAGGTAGGTCTTGGCGGGGTTGTGGTTCATGAACAATGAAGGCATAGGTCATGGTCTGGAACCAGGTTGTGGTTTTGCTGATGAAAGTGGGTTGAGGGAAATGAAGGTACTTTGAAGATGCATAACACTGTTATTAAATGGAACAATAAAAATAGATTTGTTTTATATTAGAGTAGATTTAAGTGGTTTCAGGGTGACTGATATACAAACAGCTGAAAGGAGTGATGAGCAGAGTCTAACAAAGGAATAATTATTAATGCTCTCTGATGGAATCAGGTAAATGTACTCAGCAATAGTATATTATTTATCTCAAAAGTATTAGAAGACACAATTTTAATGGACTTTAACAATTTTATCAGTGAGTGAATACCATGCATGTCCTTTTGTGACTGGATTACTTCTCTCAGAATGATAGTTCTAGTTCCATCCATTTGCCTATGAATTTCATGAAGTCATTGTTTCTAATAACTGACTAGTTGACACAATAATACATTGTGTAAATGTACCACACTTTCTGTATCCATTTATCTATTCATGGACATCTAGGTCCTTTCCAGCTTCGGGCTATTATAAATAAGGCTGCTATAAACATGGTGGAGCATGTGTCATTGTTGTATGTTGGATCATCTTTGGGGTTTATAGGAGTGTAATAGCTGGGTTTTTAGATAGTACTATGTCCAATTTCCCGAGAAACTACCAGATTGCTTTTGAGAGTGCTTGTACCAGCTTACGACCCCACCAATAGTAGAGGAGTGTTCCTCTTTCTCCACATCCTCACAAGTATCTGCTGTCACCTGAGCATTTTTATCTTAGCCTTTCTAAACTGGTATGAGGTGGTAACTCAGGGTTGTTTTGATTTGCATTTCTCTGATGACTAGGGATATTCAGCATTTCTTTAGGTGCTTCTCAGCCATTAGATGTTCTTCAGCTGAGAATTCTTTGTTTAGCACTGTTTCCAATTTTTAATAAGATTATTTGATTCTTTATAGTCTAGCTTTCTGAGTTCTTTGTATATATTGGATACTAGCCCTCTATCAGATGTAGAATTGGTACAGATCCTTTCCAGATACTAGCCCCAAAAAGCTCTGAATACCCAATACCCCAGAAACAATTCACAGACATTATGAAGCTCAAAAAGAAGGAAGGCCAAAATGAGGATGCCTGAGTCCTTCTTAGAAAAGAGAACAAAACTTTTTTATGGAAGGAAATGCAATAGAGGTCAAATAGAGGAACAGGGATTGAAGAAAAGGTCACTCAGAAGCCGCCTCACCTGAGCATCCACCACATATGAAGTCACCAAATCCAAGCACTATAGCTGATCCCAAAAATTACTTACTGGCAGAAACCAGACAGAGATGGCCCACAGGGACTATGCTAGAGTCATATAGATACAGCTGACCATGTTTGCAGCTAACCATTGGTCTGATCCCAGGGATCCCAATGAGGTTGCTCTAGAAAGGACCTAAGGATCTGAAAGGAGGTGTAATCTCATGGGAAGATAACAACATTATCAACCAACCAAACCCTCAAAAACTCCCATGGAGTAAAACACCAATCTCTGTGCACACACTGAGACACCAATAATCGAGATACGTATGTAGCTGAAGGTAACCATGTCTGGCTTCAATGTGAGAAGAGACTTCTGTTCCAGAGAGGTCACATTTTCTCAATGTAGGGGAAGGACAAGGCAATGGGGAAGATAGAGGGATTAGAAGGGAGTGCACCATGTGAAGGCCAATGAAGAGGGAGGGGGGATGGGAGCAGGGTGGTGTAAAGGGATAACATCTCAAATGCAAATACAGATTATCTTATAAAAAATAAGGTAACAGATACAGTAATATATTTGAAGAATTCTCGAGTTATATACGAATCAAATGTCGTTTCAATAAAAAAATTAAATAAAACAGGAAAGTCCTTGCTCACAGGAATAAAACATGAGATCTGGGATTTATACTATCTCTTTTGTATGGTTTTGAGTAACACATCATTATAAGAATTAGACAAAGTTTAAACTTGGGAAAGACTGAAATGGCAAGTCAAAAGATCAGAGTAACATAACTAATTTGTCATAACATAGAAGAAAAGAGTTTCTAAAGAAAGCTAGGTTGACTTGTTAAAAGAAGCCAATATTGGAATGTATGAGTTGTTTATGTGTGTACCTAAAGAAATCTGTATACTCCCAGCAAATATCCTAGGGTTGGGCTTGTTTTACGTATTATCAAAAAAGAAATTAGTCAAAATAATGACAGATATTAGCTAAGATTGGTCAGAAACTCTGTCCATTTCTTATCACATTCCTTAAAAATATAATGTAAATTGCTTAGTTTCTGCCTCTCAGGTAACATACTTCAACTTTAGCAATAGTACTCTCAACTCACAAAAAGAATAGTTCTAAGAAATATGATTCCAAATGTAACGACGTTGAAAGCATAAATCTGGAACAACATTTATCTACAAGAATTGAATCTCTGCAATGCTGAATTTGGAATTTAAGAGTACATATATGTTAGTAGTCTTCATTACTTTAATGCAGTTATGAATATGCTACTATGTTTAGGCACCAAACACCGTACTCTTGCATATGCATATACATGGTACTATATACATTAATTAAAACGCATGGTAAGCAACTGCCCAATATGTACCAGAAAATGTAATTTTCTCTTGTTACTTTCAGTGCAGCTTATTCACCAGCTTACAGCGGTGACCCACAGAGCCTTCATATTACTGCCATTTTATAGCTCTATATATTAATCAATACCCTCAACATCACCATTTATTTTTCTTTCAGTTATGCAATGTTCTCTGTAACTACTGCTAAGCAAGTTCATTATATTGTTCTTCTAAATTTTCTAATAATTGTAGTAAATGTGGCCATTTGATTGCTGAAGTTAATTTCTAGTCCCTTACCTCTATGATACTATAACTTTAAAGAACCATGTAGCCATTAATGAAGTCAATCTTGTTGGGTCTTTCTTTTCTTTTCTCTTTCTTTATTTACAGTTTAAAAACAAATCTTTAGGAAAGGTGGCTCGTACAGGCTGAGCAACTGTGACCTGGAACAGATCTTAGGAACTTCTGTTCCCACCCGGAGACGACTTCAGGACGCAGAGCGGCGCCTGGCCCAACCACCAGCCGGAAAGGCAGCTCATACAGGCTGAGCAAATGGTGAGTGGGAGACCTAGGCTGCGGGGGAGCAGAGGGATCTCTGCGGAGTGCACACGGAAAGGGCACCCCCTGCCCTGACCTGCCCTCTCCTCCCCGATCCAGTGACCGGGAACAGATCTTAGGAACTTCTGTTCCCACCCGGAGACGACTTCAGGACACAGAGCAGAGCCTGGCCCAACAGCCAGCCAGAAAGGCGGCTCGTACAGGCTGAACAACTGGGACCGGGAACAGATCTTAGGAACATCTGTTCCTACCCGGAGACGACTTCAGGACACAGAGCAGAGCCTGGCTCACCTGCCAGCCAGAAAGGTGGCTCAGAGAGGCTGAGCATCTGTGACCAGGAACAGATCTTAGGAACGTCTGTTCCCACCCGGAGGCGACTTCAGTACGCAGAGCGGAGCCTGGCCCAGCTGCCACCCGGAACCTGGGATGCCGCGGCGGAGTAGAGAGATCTCTGCGGAGTGCACACGGAAAGTGTACCAGGGACACAGACCAGATACAAGGGAAGGGCAAGAACATATCACTGACAACAAAATGGCAAGAGGAAAGAGAAAGAGTATATCCCAAGGAAACCAAGACAATCTAGCAACACCAGAACCCAGCTCTCCCATAACAGCAAATATCGGAATTCCAAACACTCCAGAGAAAGAAGACACAGACCTGAAATCATGCCTCAAGATGCTGATAGAGTTACTTAAACAAGAAAGGGAGGAAAAGCAAAAAGATTCAGACGCTTTTAAAGAAGAAACAAGAAAAACACTCAAAGAACGAGACGAAAACAGAACCAAAGAAATAAAGGAATGGAAGAGAGAAATTAAAACAGAAATTGACACAATAAAGAAAGCACTAAAAGAGATAACCCTAGAGTCAGAACACCAAAAAAAAAAATCAGAAGTCACAGAAGCAAGCATTTCCAACAGATTACAAGAGATCGAGGAGAGAATCTCGGGGGCAGAAGACAACATTGCAAACATAGACAAAACATCCAGAGAAGATGCAAAAAACAAAACGCTCCTAACCCAAAATGTCTAGGTAATACAAGACACAATGAGAAGACCGAACCTAAGGATAATAGGAATAGAAGAGGGTGAAGAGTATCAACTAAGACACACAGTAAATATCTTCAACAAAATCATAGAAGAAAACTTCCCTACCCTCAAGAATGAGATGACCACGAGCATAAAAGAAGCCTTCAGAACTCCAAATAGGTTGGAACAGAAAAGAAATACCTCCCGACAAATAATAGTAAAAACATCAAGTGCCCAAAGTAAAGAAAGAATACTAAATGCAGTAAGGGAAAAAGGTCAGGTAACATATAAAGGCAGACCAATCAGACTCACACCCGATTTCTCAACAGAGACTATGAAAGCGAGAAGAGCCTGGACAGACATCATGCACACCTTAAGAGAGCACAAGTGCCAGCCCACGCTGCTATACCCAGCAAAACTATCAATCACCATCGATGGAGAGACAAAGATATTTCAAGACAAATCAAAATTCACACAATATCTGACCACAAACCCAGCACTACAACGAATTATAGGTGGAAAACCCAATACAAGGAGGGAAAATACAGCCTAGTAAAAACAAGAAAACTCCTAAACAAGAAAACTAAAAGAAGAAAAAAACACAGACACAACTCAACCCAAAAAAGCAAAAATGGCAGAAAACAGAAACAATTATTCCTTGATATCTATTAACATAAATGGTCTCAACTCCCCAATAAAGAGACATAGACTATCAGACTGGATAAATAAACAAAATCCAGCCTTTTGCTGCATACAGGAAACTCATCTCAGAGACAGAGACAGACACTATCTCAGAGTAAAAGGGTGGGAAAAAAACTTCCAAACAAACAGCTCCAAGAAGCAAGCTGGAGTGGCTATTCTAATATCGAATAAAGTAAATTTCCAACCAAAAGTTATCAAAAAAGATAAAGAAGGACACTTTTTACTAATTACCGGGGAAATCTGTCAGGAGGAACTCTCAATCCTTAACATATATGCTCCAAATAAAAAATCACCCACATTCGTAAAAGAAACTCTACTAAAGCTCAAAAAATACATTTCACCCCACACAATAATAGTGGGAGACTTTAATACCCCACTCTCACCAATGGACAGATCATGGAAAAAGAAACTTAACAAGGATACTGCAAAAGTAGCAGAGACCTTGAACCAACTAGAATTAATAGATATATATATAACATATCATCCTAAAGTAAAAGAATACTTCTTCTTCTCAGCACCCCATGGCACCTTCTCGAAAATTGACCACATAATTGGACACAGAACAAGCCTCAATCGATATAAGAAAATTGAAATACTCCCATGCATCCTCTCAGATCACCATGGTCTACGCTGGTCTTTAACAACAACAAAGACAACAAAAGGCCCACATACATATGGAAACTAAACAACGCTCTGTTAAAGGATAGCAGGGTCAAAGAAGAAATAAAGAAAGAAATTAAGGACTTTCTAGAATTCAACAAAAATGATAACACAACATACCCAAACCTATGGGATGCAATGAAAGCAGTATTGAGAGTAAAACTCATAGCCCTAAGTGCTTCCAAGAAGAAACTGGAGAGAGCTCACATCAGCAACCTGACAGCACAGCTAAAAGCCCTAGAACAAAAGGAAGCAGATATACCCAAAAAGAGTAGACGGCAAGAAATAATCAAAATTAGGGTAAAAATAGACCAAATAGAAACAAAAAAAAAAAAAAAAACCATTGAAAAAATCAACAAAACAAAGAGTTGGTTCTTTGAGAAAATCAACAAGATTGATAAACCTTTAGCCAGACTAACTAAAGGGCAAAGAGAGAGTATCCAAATTAACAAAATCAGAAAGGAAAGTGGTGACATAACAACTGAAACTAAGGAAATTCAAGAAATCATCAGATCCTACTACAAAAACTTATACTCCACAAAACTGGAAAATCTAGAGGAAATGGACGAATTCCTAGACAGATACAAGGTCCCAAAGTTTAACCAGGACCAAGTAAACCATCTAAATAATGCTATAACACCTAAAAAAATAGAAGAAGTCATCAAAAGCCTCCCAACCAAAAAAAGCTTAGGTCCAGACGGGTTCAGTGCAGAATTTTATCAGACATTTCTTGAGGATATAACACCAATATTCGCCAAACAATTCCAAAAGATAGAATCAGATGGAATATTACCCAACTCATTTTTTGAGGCTACAATAACCCTCGTACCTAAGCCACACAAAGACCCTACAAGGAAAGAGAACTTCAGATCAATCTCACTTATGAACATTGATGCAAAAATACTCAACAAAATCCTTGCAAACCGAATCCAAGAACACATCAAAACCATCATTCATCATGACCAAGTAGGCTTCATCCCTGGGATGCAGGGATGGTTTAACATAAGGCAATCCATCAATATAATCCACCATATAAACAAACTTAAAGACCAAAATCACATGGTCATCTCACTAGATGCTGAGAAAGCATTTGACAAAATCCAACACCCCTTTATGTTAAAAGTCCTGGAAAGAACAGGAATCCAAGGCCCATATTTAAACATAATGAAAGCAATATACAGCAAACCAACAGCCAACATCAAACTTAATGGCGAGAAACTTGAAGCAATCCCATTAAAATCAGGGACTCGACAAGGCTGCCCACTTTCTCCCTACCT
Source organism: Micromys minutus (assembly GCF_963924665.1). Classification (NCBI taxonomy): domain Eukaryota; kingdom Metazoa; phylum Chordata; class Mammalia; order Rodentia; family Muridae; genus Micromys; species Micromys minutus. Next base: position 117,649,284 of record NC_137970.1, on the reverse strand, counting down.
ATTCAACATAGTACTGGAAGTCCTGGCTGGAGCAATTAGACAGCAAAAGGAGATCAAGGGGATACAAATCGGAAAGGAAGAGATAAAAACTTCACTCTTTGCCGATGACATGATACTGTACTTGAGTGACCCCAAAAATTCCACCAGAGAACTCCTACAGCTGATAAACAAGTTCAGCAAAGTGGCCGGATACAAAATTAACTCAAACAAATCAGTAGCCTTCCTATACTCAAAGGACAAACATGTGGAGAAAGAAATTAGGGAAAAGGTACCCTTCACAGTCATTACAAAATCTATGAAATACCTTGGTGTGACTCTAACTAAGGAAGTGAAGGACCTGTATGACAAGAACTTCAAACCTCTAAAGAAAGAAATTGAGGAGGATCTCAGAAAATGGAAAGATCTCCCATGCTCATGGATTGGAAAGATCAACATCTTTAAAATGGCCATCCTACCAAAAGCAATCTACAGATTCAATGCAATCCCCATCAAAATTCCAACCCAGTTCTTCATGGAATTGGAAAGATCAATGTGCAATTTCATATGGAATAACAAAAGACCTAGAATAGCGAAATCCATCCTCAACAACAAAAAAACATCTGCGGGAATCACTATCGCTGACCTCCAGCTATATTAAAAGGCAATTGTGCTGAAAACTGCATGGTACTGGTACAGAAATAGGCAAGTGGATCAATGGAATAGAATAAAAGATCCAGAAATGAGCCCTCATGTATATGGTCACCTGATTTTTCACAAAGGAGCAGTAAATATTTAATGGAAAAAGGGCAGCCTATTCAACAAATGGTGCTGGTCCAACTGGCACTCAACATGCAAAAGAATGAAAATAGACCCTTTCTTATCTCCTTGTACAAAGCTCAAGTGTAAGTAGATTAAAGATCTCCACATTAAACCAGATACACTGGAACTATTAGATGAGAAAGTAGGGAAAACCTTAGAACACATAGGCACAGGAGAAAATTTCCTGAACAAAACACCAATGGCTCAAGCTCTAAGGTCAAAGATTAACAAATGGGACTTAATGAGATTGCAAAGTTTCTGCAAGGCTAAGGACATTGTCAAGAAAACAAAACGGCAACCAACAGAATGGGAAAAGATCTTTACCAACACCACATCAGATAGAGGCCTAATATCCAAGGTGTACAAGGAACTCAAAAACTAGACACCAGAGAATCAAATAACCCTATTAAAAAATGGGGTATAGAGCTAAACAAATCATTTTCAGTTGAGGAACACCGAATGGCCGAAAAACATCTGAGGAAGTGCTCGACATCTTTAGCCATCAGGAAAATGCAAATCAAAATAACCCTAAGATTTCACCTCACACCAGTCAGATTGGCCAAGATCCAAAACTCAGATGACAGCAGATGCTGGCGAGGCTGCGGAGAAAGAGGAACACTTCTCCACTGTTGGTGGGGTTGCAAGCTAATACAACCCCTCTGAAAATCTGTCTGGCGATACCTCAGAAAATTGGATATAGTACTACCTGAAGACCCAGCTATTCCACTTCTGGGCATATACCCCAGAGACACTTTAATACACAACAAAGATATATGCACCACAATGTTCATAGCGGCTCTATTTATAATAGCCAGAAGCTGGAAGGAACCCAGATGTCCTTCAGAAGACGAATGGATACAAACATTGTGGTACATATACACAATGGAATACTACTCAGCCACCAGAAACAATGACTTAACCAACTTCTTAAGAAAATGGCTGCATCTAGAGAAGATCATCCTGAGTGAGATAACCCAGGCACAAAAGAACAGACATAATATGCAGTCACTGATAGTGGGATGCTAACCCCAGAGGCTTGCACTCCCCCAGAAACAACTCACAGACTGTATGAAGTCCAAAAAATAAAGAAAACAAAAAATATACATATATTCACAAAACAAGATGACTTTGACTATTTCAATGTTGCATTTTATTTTGCATGTACTTTACGCTTATTGCAACTAGTACGTTTTCAATGCATACTGTCAAGCCCTTGAAAAAAATCAAGTACTGACTAAAAAACATATTCACATGGTTTTATGTAAAATTTATTTTAATGTCTGAAAAAACAATACTGACAAAAATGTATAATTTTAAGCAAAAAAATGTTTAAAATCTTTACATTTATGTTTGTTTTGCAAAATAAAGTCGTTTAAAAAAAACAAATCTTTATTTCTGTATTTATTTACTTATTTTATTGGTTATTTTATTTATGTACATTTCAAATGTTATTCTTATTCCAAGGTTCCCCTCCACAAACCCCCTGCTTCTATGAGGGTGCGCACACACCCACCCACTCCAACCTTTCCATCCTAGCATTCCTCCACTCTGAGGCATCAAGCCTTCACAGGACCAAAGGCATCCCCTTCCACTGATGCCAGATAAGGCCCCTTACTCTCCTTCAACTCCTCCAAGTCCTTCCCCTATCTCCTCCATTGGAGTCCCTGTGATCAGTCCAAAGGTTTGATTCAAGCATCTACATCTGTAGTGGTCAAGATCTGACAGAGCCTCTCAGAAGACAGTTGCATCAGGCTCCTGTCAGCAAACACTTCTTGCCTTTAACAATAGTTTGGTGTCTGCATGTGAGATGGATTCCCCCGGTGGGGCAGTCTCTGGATGCCTTTTCCTTTGGTCTCTGTTCCATTCTTTGTACCTGTATTTGCTTTAGATACAATCAATTCTTTTTTTACTTAAAATAATTTAATTTTTTTTACTTATTTATTTTCCATCCTGCTTACTGCCTACCTCCAGGTCACCCCCTTCTACAATCTTTTCCCCATCCCCCATCCCCCTTTATTTTCGCCTCTGAGTTGGTTGGAGCAAACTAGGTATCCCCCTGCCCTATTCCAGCACTGCATGTATCTGCAGAGTTAGGTGCTTTCTCTCCCAGTGAGGCCGTACAAGGCAGCCTACCAAGAAGAACATGTCCCATTTCAAGGCAACAGATTTTTGGATAACCCATGCTCTAATTATTTGGCACCCACAGAAAGACCAAGCAGGACATCTTCTACATATATGTTGGGAGGCCAAGGTCTAGCCTCTATATGTTTTCTGGTTGGTGGTTCAGTCTCTTGGAATCCATGGAGTTCCTATTCCCTTTTGTTCACATAGTCCTTTATCTTATTCTTCTATAAAAGTCCAGAAGTTCCAAAAATTGTTTTACTATCTGCATCTGTGTCAGGTGCACAGTGGACCACATGCTCTTGTCTTTAAATATAAGAGAGAATCATTAATAGTTTCAGGGATTAGTGTTTACCTATGGGATGGGTCTCAAGTCGGGTAGGTTATTGCTTGGCCATTCTACCATTCTCTGCTCCATACCCCATGCTGCAATTCTTGTAGTTAATTTTGGGTTGAAAGTTTTGTGGGTGGGTTGGTCTCTCTATTATTCTACTGGTATTCCTCTCTGACTACAGGATGTGGACTATTTATGTTCCATATCCCCTGTGGTGTGAGTCACAGCTGAGTTCACTCCCATTGGATATTGGGTGCCTCTCTTATCCCAAGATTTTGTCTCATCTTGTAGATGTTTTCCACTTCCTCATCCCCTTCAGTTGCAGATTTCCATTCATTTTTATGAGCATCTAGCCATATCTTCTGTCATTCTCTATACTTGGTCCTCAATCCTTCCATACACTTAATACTGAACCTCCCCCAATTCCCATCCCTATCCCCTCTCTCTCCCAGTTCCCTTCCTCCATTTGACTCTTATAACTATTTTACTGTGGGGAGCTTTCTTAATGTCAGCACCAAAATTAAAAAAACAAAAACAAAAAAAAAGTGTTGAAATTCTTAATATCCCCAAGTACAGCCCCAAAATCTTTGTTAAATTATTTGTAATCAAGAACTTTTCAAGACAAATAATTGTGCATCTTTCATTCTGATTATTTGTGTTCTAGGAGTTTCAGATTCTATGGTTCTTAAAATGTTCCTATACACTATTATGCAGAGAATTGTCTATCATTTTTGACGAGTTTTGGACACTATTTCTCCAAAGATTCTTTTATTGTAAATATAGATTCATTATATAGAATGACATTTATATAGATGGATAATGCATATTTGTACATATTAGACCATTGTCGTGCCCCTTTTCAGCCTCTTATTGGCACCCTTATTCTTTCCAAATAATCCCTCGACTATGTCTTTGTCTTATAATACACTTATTCTAGATTATTCTATTTTGCAGAGTATACCCATGAGAGAAAGCACATAATATCTGTCCTTCAGAATCATTTATTTCATTTAACATAATTCTATCTCCATCTTTTCCCTATTAAATTATGTTTTTCTTCTCCATTACTAAGTAAAATTCAATTGTATATGTGCACACATATAGACACACAGAGTCCCACACACACGCATACACACACACAGAGAGACACACACACACTTGCACAGAAAATACATATAACCACTACCTACATTCTAAGAAATAAATAAGTAAAAATAACGCAGATTTACTCTGGCTGAAGTTGCTGAAGTCCAACACATTGTCAATGATTTTAACACTTTTATATCTCTGGCCTGGAAGAAAGATAATGAAATCCACTGGAGAACAAATCCATATACTTCATTGTAGATAGGATGCACCAGGAAGTTACAAAAATGATAAAGACTAATAGAAGTATATAGTTCAAAGATACACCATGGTATTTTGTTTCTACCTATCTGGCCTCACCTCCTAACATGCTTATGATATCTTAACAATGTCATCATATTATGAATCCATCATTATACTTATCCACTGATGAAATCAGAGATGTCTCAATCTCTTACACTTCTTAAAAATCCTACCTCTCTATGCCGTTGAAAACTAAGCTTTCTACACACAAATATTTAGGGTTATCTTCCATGACCAAACATAGCAATTTTGAGGTATTAATGAATAGATAAAATTTAATAAAATTTTGTATGTTTGTAATTAGGAGTTAAGTGTCAAAGAATTAATACTTTAATCAAATGTTAAAGAAGATTATAGATTAGTTTAATTGTAAATTAATCTGGACCACCTACATAATGGTAACTATATTGGCCTTACCACCTTGCCTCACATTTCCTTACTCCCTAATGATATGTCTTTACTTTCTTTCATTTTTCTTTTTCATTGAAAAGGACTCTTCTCTCATACAATACATCCTGACCACAGTTTGTCTTCCCTCCTCTCCTCTCAGCTACCCACCTTAATTTTCTCTCTCCTAGATCCACTTCCCTTCTATTTCTCTTTAGAAAGAAGGACTCCAGGAGACAACAACCAAACATGAGAAAACAAGATAAAATAATACTTTGAGAACAAACCAGCATAAGGTCTCTATCATAAAATCTACTCAGCATAGTGGTATACCAACTGTGACATTAAATGTCTTCTGGATAACAGTCAAGGATAACCAAGATTATTGAGGCATGGGTAGTCTAAGATAAAACTGACTATTCAGTTTTATAGACTAATTAAACGCAAGGAAGCAGAAAGTAATTTTGTTATGAATAAAGCTTGTTTATGCTAAGTGATATGTACACAATAATTATGTTTCCTCTAATTTGTCTTTTTTCTTTATATGTATTTAAATATTATTATTGTTATTATGATGATGGTGCTGATAATGATGGCTGTGCTAGAACTCACTCTGTAAACCTGGCCTACATCAAAAACACAGGGATCCAATTGCCTGTACCTTATCCAGTATTGGGATTAAAGTTATATGCCACTGCTGCCCAGTATAATTTATCTTAAAATGCCACAGTATATTTTTTTAATTAAAATAGATTTTAAAGGGAACAAATATATGATCCAATGTTTTCCATTAAGAGATTGTATATGTGTAAGCCATTCAAAGAAAGAAATTTAAACTGTTGTTATAGGGAAGGAAGTTAGGCACTCTATTTTTTATAGAGTACAATGCAAGTCTAGTATTGAGTACCATCCAAAGGACAGTTCAGCATCATGAACATTTTCATTGATCTCCTCATCTACTATAGTTTATGAACATCAATTACATAATGGACTGCTTTGCTTGTTTTTATACAAATTACAATTTGAAACTTTGGCATCCATACAACAAAACCTTTCCTGCTGTGTAAGGATGGTGGCCAGCCAAATGATCTACATAAAATTTCTTCATCAATTTGGAATGACAGACATTAACTGCTGCCTTTTAGAAACTGTATCCAACTGATCGATACCACACCATCTAACTGTGTACTTGTTTGTGCACACATTTTTGACCAGGCATGTAACTCGATGTTAAACTGTTATGACAGCAGACATAAAGCTTGAATGCTCAGGAAGAAGCTGTAACACCAGTCATACCATCTTTGAAGAATAGCATTTTTTTTTTGAAGAATAGCACTATGAAGCACCTCTCTCACACATCCAAGGCGTGATTGTAAATATTTAATCTTCAAATTGATTTTGTCTTTAGCATCCCCTTAATTATACCTTCATACAAAAACTCAGAGTGGCATAAGCCCCTCTTCAAGTTGTTTTTTGGTGTTGCTGTTATTAAATAGTCCAAATACTGGGAAGCAAAATAGTCTCAGACTAGACCCTAAAGTAATCCTACAAAATATACCTGACCCTATGGTACAACTGCAAGAATGTATTGTTATATTTATTTTTTTTTGTTTTTTTACATCTTTTTTACTTGTACTTATCTGTTGTCCAACCATAGAGTATATAATACTGTCACATAAAGGAGTTTCTGTTTGGACTACTGGACCTTTGTTATTGCCCAAAAAAGCAAAAACAAACAAACAAAAAATTTAAACAATTCACTCTTCAATGTTTATCATGAAACATTCAAACTTCTAAATTTTTGAGTACTTATCTTGTAGAACCACCCGATTTCCATCATTACCACAGATATATATATGTATATCCAAAAGGATTATAAAATATTATTGATATGCATTGTATTTATGAATTAATTCAATACTCAGCACTGCCTAGAAAGAATATATGGTAGTCTTCCCTGATACACACATGAATACAAACAGGTAAAGGGGATTTAATTAGCATCTACATATCATTCACAGTTAACATATTATGATGTCAGGATTAGAATTACAAATTTGGATGTAAATTTAGTCACTATATTACATAAAAAAGTTCTATCATGCATTTTAAATATGTGTTCAATACTGCTGCCACACTTGTGATCAAACCTGGGTTAGGTATCATCATTAACAGAAGAAATATAATAATTGTTTTTGTCATACTCCAACTGCTTTCTGGTTGATATAGTCATGAGGGTTCTAAGCCATTAATCTACTTTTTTTCTATTACTCAGTTTTAGTTACATCTAAAACATTTTTGTTTTTGAAGTGACCTTTTATGAATTTGCAAATGTCAACTACCATAAAATCAATAAGATGCTTCAAGTTATAACCAATATGTTTACAAAATTTTAATGGATTATGAGAAGCTCAAAATCATTTAATGAGCCAATATAGGATGAAACAAACAAATGCATACACATATACTGTTGAAGTAGAGAACAATATTAACATTTCTTTATTTGTTAAATGTACATTGTTTCCCCCGTTTTTTTACATAATATTTCTTGCATATGGTTCCCCTTTCTCTACTTCCAGCTTTTTCTCCCCTCCCTTCTATTCTGGAAACACTTTCTCTCTCTCTCTCTCAATAAAAATATCTGATTTGTCTTATGGCTCACTTTGCAAGATGGATCCAATACTCAACACTGTTTGAGTGAGCTTGTGGACAGATAAGTCAGTGACTGAGGGTAAAAAAAAAAAAATACCAATCTTCTCAAAGGACATATCAATGAAATGACTCCTAATGACATTATCACATAGTCTGTCTCATAGACCATACACTTCTTGCCTGGTATTCCTTTGAGAAGCTTCCTCCAGCAGAAGATATTAACAATTACAGAGACCTAAAGCCAGATATTATAGAGATATAGAGAAAACTTAGAATATTCTTTATTAAACAGGACATCTCCAACAAATCTTTCCTCTCAAGCCTCAGCCAACCATGTAGAAGAGCTTGAAAGTGTATACAAACCAGACAGGATGAAGGACATCAAGAAATCAAGGCCTTTATGTCATGATGATCAATGCATATACGAACATATGAACACTGAGGCAGCATGCATAGGGCCTGAACAGGTCAAGTTTACATTCTCAGTGATGCACTTCAGTGTCAAAGTAGATCTGTCAAAACTCTAAAGACTTCAATTTTTGGAGTTTCTGTGTTTAACAGGAAATTTTTGAAAAATGTTTAACTTTCGTCCATTCTCTATATGAAGTATATCTTTCAAGTATCTACTATAGTATGAATATTGGTACCTCAAAATATACTAAAATTTGTTAAGGAGGTAAATATTTTCATCCTTGAGAGATTTTTGTATAATTGTGAGCTCACTGACATGTACTACTCATACAATCCAAGTCATCATGTTTGACAAAATAAATTTGTAATTTGTTAACTTGCAGTAAGATTATAACAGAGATTTTGTGATGTTCCTTTAAAATATGTCCATAGAACCTAGCAGTGTAAAAACATATGACAAATGTGAGTGATGGAGCATTTTACAAAATAATGAGATGGTTTAAACGTCTAATAGTGAAAATACAAAGGAAGAACAGAATTTGCTTTTGATTGAACAAACCAAAGAGGAATGAAAACTGGATATAATTTGACCCTTAGTTAGATTGATTTTGCTATAAAGAAAGCTCTTGTTTTGATTTGTGAAGCTTTAGTGGGACATTATTTCTTTATGTTGAAAATTATTTCAAAACATCAATAACAAACTATGTAACATTTCACAATTTAAAGATAAAAGGAAATGAAGCCCTTCATTTGAAATAATACATTGGCTGTGTGTTTTACACAGTGCTTGAGGTGCTGTGGACAGAATGATAGTGAAAATACAGATTACAAACAAAGAACAAATGCCTCAAGAAGAAAGTTAATCTTGGTAACTATAGATACTGTGATAAAAATATCAATTCTAAGGAAAAATAGTCATGGCTTTACTTTAATAATCCTATAATGTATACCACCTCAAGGTATCCATGGAAGTTACTAAATAACTACCTTAATTTATTTACCTGACAATCAAAATTATATGAAAATTGTACCAAGTTTATTCTAGAGATTAAAGAAAATGATAATCTAAAATAATCATTTACATGGGTTTCAACAAGCTTTCAAAAAATAAGCAGTGAATAAAAATATAAAAATAGTAATATTTAAATAATTATAATAGATTATTAATTAATCTGCTAGTTTTAAGAGAAACTTGATATTTGATTATAATATAAAACTTGCTTATATGGATGTATCCAATTCTTAATAAGACCAGAAAGGAAACGTTATTTGCTCCGTTTTAGAAGAATCAAGAGAATTAAATTTTCCATCTCTTTTAAACAGTTTCATTGCTGTATATTTTAAGAAGAGGTCAAGACATTCATCACTCATAGTTTTCCTTTCTTTTACTTGTGGTCTTATAATCATGTCTAAAAGTAAACTCCAGTCTTATATATATATATATATATATATATATATATATGTGTGTGTGTGTTTGTGTGTGTGTGTGTGTGTGTGTGTGTGTGTGTGTATGTATATGTATATGTATATGTATATGTATATGTATGTGTATGTGTATATGTATATGTATGTGTATGTGTATATGTATATGTATATGCATATGTATATGTTCATAATCTATTATTTATCTATTTATTTGTTTATTTATTTATTTGGTATTTTACCACCACCTATATTTGTGTACCACATGAGTGACTCCTGCCCTTCAGTTTTCTTAGAACTGGTGTTATAGATGGTTGTGAACTGCCATTTGAGTGGTAGGAATTGAATCTGAGTCCTTTAGAAGAGCAACAGATGTTTTTAATGACTGCAACATCCAGTCTCGAGGACATGATAACCATTATCATCTCTCCTTTCAACGTGAATCAGACTTGAACTTTATAGATACTTTTTCTAGAAGCTTCATTTTAGGATGGTGTCTTATGAATGAGTGTTGGGGCACATAAGAGATAGACTTTTGTAGATAGACCTGGATAAGATGCATTACAGTATTATTGATTAGCTGTTGTAAACATTGCATTTATTGTTCTCCACATATTAATACCTGAGTAGAGAGTTATGTCATTAGGAGATCTTTCCATGTATAAGCTTAAATTAGACTCATTTAATATACTTATCTAGGTCGATTAATTAATGCACGCATGTGTATAGTATCAAATACAGACATATAGGAACTTCTGTCTGGATTCTAGATTAATAAATGTATAATAGTATCATTCTAAAGTGCTAACAATGTAACAAAACATGCATTATCTTTGCAAATTTAATCATTGTTCTATTAATAGGTAATGCATGATTATAGATGTGGACATTGGTTGATGTGCAAAGTATATAAATCTTAATCTTTTGAAACGACATACACTCATTACATCATATAATGCTCTAGGATATAAAGCATGATTTAACTGGGTTCTCTCCTGGGTTATATTCGTTCAAAGATTCATAATGCTAAAATGCGTATATGATGATATGACTTTTTAAAGACCACATGTTCATAGCAAAAAATGGTTTTGGTTCATGAATATTTTATAAATATTTTCTTCCATTTAATAATTGTTGTAAATTACAGCTCATTCTTAGATCACAGGGGTTATCTTGGATAACAAACCTGATAATTGTGACACAAGAAGTAACCTTACGTTCTTTCCTCTCTTGCTGCATTGCTCTTGTTCTTGCCTTTCCTTCCCCTATCTTTCCCCATTGCATTTCACCCTCTCCTTCAAAGTTTCAATGGCCGGCCTCTTGACTCCCCTCTCCATGCCATGAATAAACTCTAATCTATGTTAGAAAAATAAAAAAAGAAGTAAGCTTACTATCTCAAAGTAAGCAGAAGAATATCTTGGTCCTATAGTCTAAAATATATTTTCATATGCTATATGAACCATTATCCCATGAATATTTTGGCTCTTTGTTGTCTAAATCTGATGAATCACCCACTTTCATTTCCTTTTTAAAAATAACTAACTCCAACTTGCACTACTTGTATATTTCTGGATTTACAAACATCTACTGATGCATGGTTAGAGTACTAGGAATCATACCATAAAACGACACTAACACTGACTCTCCTTTTCTGAGAAGCCATAAGCTCAGTCTACATATCCTTATTTAAGAATGGGGACTTACGAAGTCTTTCTCATCCTGTGCTAGAATGGTGCTTTCCTTGCTGCTTTACTGGCTGCCATAGATGTTAGGATTTTTATCAGTTTCTGTCATGTTATAAAACCCAGTTTCATTCCAGTCTCCGCCAATTTCTAGCTTTCATATGTTTTTGTTCTCTCTTTCACGATGGGGAGACGATGTTATATAACATCTTACTGTAGCTCCTTAGTTCAAGGAGACATACTCTGTGAACTTTGGTCAGTCATAAGTTTCTGAATTAGCCACCATCCACTCATTTCTCAGTGACATCTTTGATAAGATATGAAACTTTCACTAATGTGGAGAACATTTTTGGCACCCCTGATCAGTTGGTAGCAGAGTAATATTAATATTTTCAGTACACATTGAAGCTGACCTTAGGCAGGAAACTGGCTTCTGTACTGTGCCTTGTAAGGGCTATAATTAAGTACATTTGCATCTGAAGTTCAGAGCAAAAGGATTAGGAATGAAGCCCAGGAAGGTACATTTACATTTGAAATGTAGCTCTGGACAGGGCAGGCTCGCCTAGGCAGTGGTAGCCTATTTGATCAACATTTGTCCTTGATCTTCACACTTGATCTCTAAAAGAACAGTTACAGGATCTTTGATTGTTAACTTGCTTGTTCCCTATCTCAGAACTGATGTTATCTTTCTACATGAATAAAGTGGTGTATGAGAGGACTAATAAACAAGGGCCTTGCTTCTACTGCTAGGCTTAGGCCTCATGTCAGGCCCAAAGTCAAGTTGCAGCTTTAACTAACCATGTCTCCTTTTTCTTTGAATCCAGCTCAAACACACTAATACATGGGTATAAACGATGAATTTGATACTATGTCCACTTAGTAGAATAATAGTAGTAGGTTCAAATTTTGGGTATATAACTCCACAACTATGAGTTATGAAGCAGATTTACCATGCTAAGCAGTTTCCTTTTCTAGATGATAACCTTAAATCTAATTAAATAATGCTACTGAATCCACATAAAATTTATGCTACTATTATATGCATAAATGTATTTTTACCATGTTGGTCATTATTTCAGCTTATAGGATTCACACGTGGCTATGTATGCCAAGAATTTTATATCTTTAGGACGTTACATACATAGCATCTTCCAGAATCATGGGATCTAGAATGTGTGGAAGAAACTTCATTATGTACACCAACTTGATTTCTCTGTATTCTGTGACCAGTGTACAAGGATATAAATGATGTACAGACCAGCTCTATAAAGAGCACAAGCTCCTCACACTTTTATTGGTGCAATTTGTCTCTATTGGAGTCTCTAATCTTGACTGTGAATCAGAATGCATGTCTTTCTTTTCCAATATGTTCTGTCCTATAAGGGTTCTATGACTTTCTTTTATAAGGTGGAACCTGCTAGAAACATGTCACCACTGTGGTGAGGGGTTTGGTGAGGATGAAAATGAAATAGTGGGAAATGATTGCCTTTGCGACATTTAGAAGAAAGTAGTGATTTTAAATCTTTTTCAAGAAATTGTCACTTCTAAGACTATTTACTTCTATACAGTTTGTAAAAGTCAAAAATATTTAAATGTTAACTATTCATAGTTTCAATGAAAAGAATTGTCATTTTCAACAATCCTGCTTTCATTATCTTGATTGGCATGATGAATGAATAAGAACATTTTGTTCTTCATAATTGAATATTTTCAGAATGCTAACTTTTGTTAAATGGAAAAAACACATCACTATACATATAAATGTGTGATTTGTCTGTATATTCATTAAATTATTTGTTAAAGTACCCTATTGGGAATGTAAACTGACTTATAAAATTTTATGACCATGAAAATTTGTGTATATAAATTTTATACCCAGAGAAAGTGATTAAATAAAAATGACATTTACTGTACTACTAATATGCAGGTATGAAATTATAAAAATAGTATGTAACAAAATGAGATTTTCATAAGATTGAAAAAAATCTAAAAATGTAGATTTATAAAACTTTAAGAAATTTTCTTATTGGGCAGTGAAAATTAGATCCTATAACTCAAGTTAAGGATTTCTATATTTCCATGGTATAATAAAACTTATGACTCATGGGAGTAACAGTAGCAAGAAGAAAAAGAGAGAAGCCCCAGGCTCCATACTACTCGTAGAAATACTAATTAGAATCCATCTGCAGACGAGAATGCTTAAGAAAACTTCTAAGAACCTGGATAAAAAACAAATGAAAAATAAAAGAAATAAACAAACAAAAAAAACCAAAAAAAAAAAAAAAAAAAAAAAACAGTACAGAACAGTGCCATTCTTAAGCCAGATCTAGAGTAATTGTAACACCTTTATTTTGGCTGTTCTCTTCCTCACATGAGACAGCATATTAGCCCTTGAGTAAAATACCCCCATAGTCATTAAAAATAATCTGAAACTCAGTTTCTTCTGCACTGTCAGTTCAAGAATAAATGGCACTTATGCTTCACATCACTATACACATTAGAACAATACACAAGAGGAAATATTTGAAATCTGTTACTATTAATAAAAGAAAGCAGAGTCCACAAATGCCAGCATGTATATCTTGGCAGTCGTTCTCTGTCTCTGTTGGCATATTTGTTCAACTAGAGAGACCATCCAGTGCTCCAAATGCCTGCAGAGACAAGCTGGTGAGCCTCTACAGCCAACGACAAAGATCATTAATTAGGCAGTCTAGAATTCTTAACTTGAGTCAGATCTGGCAATGTGCACAAGCAAAAACCTCACCAAACTAAGATGTACAGCCTGTAGCCATTCTGGATGAAGAAAATGCTTAGAATAGCACTATGGCTTGTTGTCTGTTCTACTGTGAGAGCTAACTAGGAACCCCATCTAACAATAAGGATTTGTTCATGGCTAACTTAACCTTAACCACTAGCTGATATTTCCACTCAACTGCGCAACATACCAGACATTTCAAATGCAGAAGGACATTTTCAAATCAAAAGAAATATTTTACATTACAACCCTAGAAATATGCTAAGTTTCCATCCCCAACTAAACATAGAATCTGGATATTTACAAACCTTCAGAGGAACATTCTGCTATTCTAACATATAAAACATAATAGTGTTGGTGAGCAAAACTTTTAGGTTTAGCTGACTGCATATTGAAATAAATTATATCATCAATAAGAATACAAACTATAACCCAATATAACAACACGGATCTTAGTCACTTTTCTTGTCACTGTTTCATGGTAAATAAAGACACAATTTAAGAGAGGAGAGAACATTTTGACTCAATAAAAAATAATTGTGTGTGTGTATGTGTGTGTGTGAGTGTGTGTGTGTGTGTGTGTGTGTGTGTGTGTGTGTGTGTGTGTGTGTGTGTGCTTTTGGAGGACAGAGGAAGGCATTAGACCTTTAGAGTTGAAAGTATAGGATTTTAAGATTTTTTTTGGAAAAAGCTACTGGGAATCAAGATCAGGTCAGCTAGATGAGCAGCAACTCTCCTTAACTATAGTTGGCTCTTGGCATAAAGGTAAGTAAGGTAAGTAGTTCACCTTTGTGGGAATAGATTACAACAGAAGTTGTAATCTATATCATAAAAGTTTTATCTATATCATAAACATGATGTGGCTACCTTTACATGGCAGCTGAACTAGAAAATTCAAGATTATGCCAGAAGAATTATGTGCTACTCTATAATTCTGAATACCTTGATACCTGATGCCAGTTAATCCCAATGTCTTACCTTCCTCACTTCCTAAATATGAACTAAACATAGATAAGATGATGGACATACCAAAGTGGTTGGGAAAGAGTCTATGAGATTTCTCAACACTACCCAAAAAAACTACAGGTAACTAAGAATGCTGACAGAAGTAGAAACGGTCTTCCCCAGCAAAAAGCTCACCACATGGCTATTCAATACCAAACTGTCAGCAATGAAAAATATATAAAAGAAATATTATATACACAGAACAGGTTATGTTTAGAAATATATATATATATCGACATATATGCCTACAATTGAAATTCATGAAAAATGAGGACATATATTTGAGAGAGAACAATAAAGGTAAATGGGTAATGTTGAAAGGAAACAAGGAAAGAGAAAAATATTTTGTATAAAAATAAGTAATTTTAGAAATAATCAAACTGTATTTTATAAAACCCATATTTTTATGTATAAAATTATGAAATAGCAAATTACAAATAGATAATGAGCGGCAACAGTAGATTCAATCAAGCCGAGAATAACACACAGTGGAAGGAATGGCAGAATATTTGACAACTGAAAAAAAAATAGACAAAATAATGAATAAAAAAGATGTGGAAAACCCTATGAGGAAGCTTCAAGACAAAATAAGAACCATAAAAATATGAGTAAGAAAGGTGAAACATTTATCTGAAGAAGATATTTGTGTCAAAACACATTGAATGTTAAAAGTCAAAGAAAGACTTTCAAAACCGAAAGGCAAGTGACTTGCCCTGTACAAAATAATTTTAATAAAACTATCAGATTTTTTTTTCACATAAACTTTGAAGGTGAGGAGAATGAAGATGATCTATTATATACAATAAATGATAAAACATGAAACCAAGACTATAACACACACGACAGTCTGTATTCCAGATGAATGAGAGGTGTTGAGGTTCCATAACAAATAAAAACTGATGGGATGTATAAACACATGGTTCACTTTACTAGTAATGTTAAAGGAATTGTTCATGCTGACATAGAAGTCGTAGACTAATGATCTAAATGAATTATACACACTTCTTAATGTGAGCATATAGGCAATCTCATATTTTCAACTATTGTGATGAAGGTATACAATTCATCAGAAACAAATAGTTGAGATACAAAGTCCTCACATAATTTTAAGCACAAGAAACTACATGAATAAAGACTACAAGAATATGGAAATTATAAAATAAATCTGATGGGGAATAAATATATAAAAAATTAGGTCTGTGAAGGAATTAACTTTTCAGCAACATTTTTTTCAACTTTATTTTTAAAAAGAGAGATGCATGGACATATTTTTAAAGGCATTTTGGCATAACTCTATATGAATACATTTTTGTCAATACTTAATTCTTTTAGAAGTTTGATAGTATGCATTGAAATCCCACTAGTTACCATAAACATAAAGTATATGTAGAACAGAACTTAACATGGAAACAGTCAGTTTTCTTGGTGGGTATAGATCAAGTATAATTATCTATGAATACCAAAAATTGCCACAAGGCTATATTCTTAGTTTTTGGATTATTAATGATTTAAAGTCCAGGAATAACACTCTGAGAAGGTGTTATACACTTATTTTTTTTTCCTCAGAAAGACTGAGGCTTTCACTTTTTGGCCTTTGTTTTTCTTGAGCTTCATAATGACTGTGAGTTGTTTCTGGGGTATTCAGAGCTTTCTGGGGTTAGTATCCAATTATCAGCGACTGCATATTATGTCTGTTCTTTTGTGACTGGGTTGCCTCACTCAGAATGATATTCTCTAAATGCATCTATTTTCCTTGGAATTTAATAAAGTCATTGTTTCTAATAGCTGAGTAGTATTCCATTGTGTAAATATACCACAAATTTTGTATCCATTCATGTACTGAAGGATATCTTGCTTCTTTCCAGCTTCTGGCTATTATAAATAAGGCTACTATGAACATTGTGGTGCATATGTCCTTACTGTATGTTGGAGCATCTCTAGGTTATATGTCCAGAAGTGAAATAACTAGGTCTTCAGGTATGAGTATGTCCAATTTTCTGAGGAACCACCAGACTGATTTCTAGAGTGGTTGTACAAGCTTACAACCCCACCAACAGTGGAGGAGTGTTCCTCTTTTATCACATCCTTGCCAGCATCTGCTGTCATCTGAGTGTTTGATCTTAGCCATTCTGACTGGTGTGAGGTAGAATCTCAGGATTGTTTTTATTTGCATTTTCCTGATGACTAGGGATGTTGAGCACTTCCTTAGATGCTTCTCAGCCATTTGATATTCCTTAATTGAGAATTTTTTGTTTAGCTCTGTAACCCAATTTTTCATAGTATTGTTTGATTCTCTGGTGTCTAACTTTTTGAGTTCTTTTCATATATTGGATATTAGAACTCTACCAGATGTGGGGTTGGAAAAGATCTTTTCCCAATTTGTTGGCTGCCGCTTTGTTTTCTTGATATTTTTAGCATTTTAAACAAGATATTTTATGTATAGTTTATGCACATCTCTGATAGTCTCAAAAGAGACCTGTATTTAATACACATAAATGAAACAATTATCCAAAGCACAAGAGACAACAAAACACATGTAGCCAGAAGGGAAGAATTACATACAATCATAAACAACTTCATGAATAAAAAAATCACTTGATGAATGTTTGAAACTACAAAGTTCTACTCTATATTTTATATAAAATATTTATGTTAGCTTTAAAATATAGGCTTAAAGGGAAATATACTTAATATAAATAATAATGAATAAATGTAATAAACAGATAATTGATTAGTTCCTCAACCATATCATAATTTTCAAATAGATTTATTTAGACTATTTTTATATGTATGAGAGTCTTATCTGCATGTATGTATATGCTTGCTTTGTGCCTTCAGAGGTCAAAAAAGGTAAGAACTGGGTACCAAGCATGGGTAATATAAAATAACAAACAAACAAACAAACTATTTAATTGTCTTTAACTGTTGAGTCACCTCTCCAGCCCCATGCTCCACGCTTTAAATATATGACTTATTGTGGAATATACATCAACATAGCTATGATACATAACAAAAAATTAAACCTATAAAATATATATTTCATGATAAATATTAAATCAATCTTTTTATTTAAAATGTATATTTATAGTTAAATATTTCATGTATGCAGACAAGAATACAGAATTACTTATAATAGAATATTAAGGATCCACATCATGAAACAAGCAGGTTGGTTATGGAACTTATTTGAAGAACCAGAAGTAAACACACACACACACACTCACACACACTCACACACGGACAACAGTGGTGCTGGTGTAATTGGATATCTGCATGTAAAAGAATGCAAATAGATCCATATTCATCACCCTGCACAAAACTGAAGTGCAAGTGGACTGAAGACCTCAATATAAAACAATACACACTAAACATGATACAAGAGAAACAGAAGAAAGTCTTGAGTTCATTGGTACAAGACACATCTTCCTAAACAGAACACTAATATCACAAGCAGAAAGATTAACAATTGATAAAAGGTACCTCATGAAAGAGAAAAGCTCCTGTAGGGTAAAGGACACCATCAGTTAGACAAAATGACAGCCTACAGAATGAGAAGATTTTTTACCAACTCCCCATCTTATACAGGTTTAGTATCAACAAACAAAAAAAAAAAAATGGGTATAGATATAAACAGAATTATCAACATCGAAAACTCAAATGGCTGAGAAACACTTAAAGTAATGTTCACCATCTTAGCTATCAGAAAAAAATGCAAATCAAAATTACTTTGAGATTCCATTTGATAACAGCTAGAATGGCTAAGATTAAAAACCAGAAATGACAGCTCATTCTGGCAAATATGTGGATCAAGAGGAATACTACTCAAAGAAATGATTCCTCATACTACTCTGCCACTCTGCTATACTTAAAGGTCAGTGCATTTTCCAATTGTCATCAGAGAGAATTCCTCCATCATTATATATGAATGAGTACAAAGACCCACAACCAGACACTATGAGAAGGAGAAGAGAAAATTTAATCTATTATTCCTATCAGATTTCTTTCTAGGACCTCAATGAACCCTGCTGAAGAGAGGGAGAAAAGATTGTAGGAGTCAGAGATGATGGAAAACACCAGAAGAACATGGAGCACTGAATCAAGTAAGCAGAGTTGATATGTGTTCACAGAGATTGAAACTATAAGGGCAGGGGTTGTAAGAAAATACACACACATAAAACACACACACATGTATGTATGTATATGTGTGTGTGTGTGTGTGTGTGTGTGTGTGTGTGTGTGTGAGTGAGTTTGGTTGCTATCTCCTGAAGGCTTGTTCTTTTCTGAAAGGAAAAAGAGGGAGATCTGGGGCAGAAGGGAGGTAGGAAGCATCTGGGAGGCATGGAGGGAGAAGAGAAATTTAGTAGTATAAGAGAAAATCTGTTTTCAATAAAAAAAGAAAATTCCAACTTACAGATTTTTATATATAAAAGAGTAATTCTTTATTGATTTGATATTATTTTCAGTTGGGAAGACTAAAATTAGTTCTCGTTTAGTGATCCCAGGGCTTTGTTCATGTTAGGCATATGAGTTGCCATGCTGTCTCCTATCTTACGGTTTTTAGTACAAAATTCATAGCAAGGCATCTTGCAAACAGCTCAATACATGAAGTAAAATATAATGGATTAAAATATTATCAATATAATGTGTTAAACTGAACAGTCTCTGGATCATAATTAAAAATAAAACTATAAGCACTTATAGAACAGTACTTATTGTGGAGTGAGAATTTACTGATATAAATCTAATTAAATTAAAATTTTCTAGAGTTTTGATCCTGTTGGGCTAGTGAGAATATTGACAATAACCACAGGGGTCAGTCACTAGAACCAGAGAGTAGCAGGCAGCAGACAGGGATGGAAATTGGGAAGTTAGAGAGTCTGCCAAGTCCTGCTGAGAAGAAAATACCCTACTAATGTCATATGGCTCTAAAATGCCACTGATGAGGAGGGTTGATAGTTCTTTTTCTTTAATATTTAGTGCTACAAGTTGTTGTTTCCTAATGTCACTATTATTCCTAGTTTACTATTTATCATAATCAATCTTTATAATTCAAGATTTAGATCCACAAAGTGGAAGTGACTGTAAATCATCCTAATACAGAGTAAAGTTCTGGTTTTCTGTGTTCTTCCTGCATTTAAGTTATAATTTCAGGTTATGAGAAAATTAAGCCAATGTGAAAGCAATGTTTCACTTTTAACCAATTATACCTTATAAACCTTATACCTCATTACCAAACCTTGATGTGTGTATAATAAAAAAAAAAAATGCCTGGATACAGTATTGATACATTACTCTAGGAGATCAGTTAGGTCACAATAAAAACTGTCCAAAGATATGAAGTATTATTAATTTGTAGTAGCATAAGTACAAACACTTCAAGCTACGTCATGAGAAAAAATAGGAGTGTTACGGCAAGACACATTATTGGGATGTACTGAAGATGCAGAAGCAGGAGGATCAAAACTTGATTCAAGCCTAGGATATACTTTCAAGGGACTAATGCATTGGTTTACCAGGTAAGGTCACTGAGGACCTGAAACCCCAAACTACCAGGTGAAAAAGAGAATTCGCTAATGAAAGATGTCTTCTAATACTCACACAGGTGACATGACATGAATGTTAGCACACACATAAAACATACAAATACCCATAGTCATAAAATTAACAAAAATGTAAAATAAGGTTAGGCCCGAGCCAGAGCCAGGACTCAGCCATCAGAACTCAAAGCCTGTCCACAGACTGCTGAGCACTCAGCAAAACCTCGGAAGCACTCTCCCACCTGTAGCCACGAGTGAGTCCCCACTTCCTCTCAACTGACTATCTGAGGAGAGACAACCAGAAACTCACAGAGTGCAGGTAGCACAGTGCGGCCTGGAAATGGACCGTTCTAGCATTCATCTGTGCCATGAGCCCGAGTCAGTCCACTGCCATCGTAACTCACTGCCTACATACAGATAGCTGAACACACAAGAACAATCTTCCTCCTGAGTCCACAGGCCCATAGACACTCAAGAGAGACTAGCTGCAGTCAGAGACAAGATAACCAACAATCACAGATAAGATGATGAGAGGCAAGCACAAGAACCTAAGCAATGGAAAACAAGATAACCTGGCAATATCATAACCCTTTTCTCCCACCACAGCAAGTAGTAGATATCCAAACATACCAGATAAACAAAATCTGGACTTAAAGACATACTTCATGATGATGAGGGAGGTCCCTGAGAAGCACATAAATAACTAACTCCCTTTAAGACTTACAGGAGAACTAGGAGAACAAACTTAAGTAGAAATTCTTAAAAAGGAAACACAAAAATCACATAAACAGTGACAGGAAAACATAACAAAACAGGCTAATGAACTGAAAAATGGAAATTGACACAGTAAAGTAATCCAAAAAAGAGACAACCCTGGAGATAGAAAACCTAGGAAAGAGATCCGGAGTCATAGGTCAAATCATCACCAAAGGAATACAAGTGATGGAAAAGAGAATGTCAGGGGTAGAAAATAACGGAAAAACATTGGCATGTCAGAGAAAAATGCAAAACTCAAAAAGCTCCTAACACAAAACATCCATGATATCCAGGACAAAAGGAGAAGTCTAAACCTAAGGATAGTAGGTATAGAAGAGAGCAAAGGGTCCTAACTAAAAATCCCACTAAATAGCTTCAAAATATTATAGAAAAATTTCATAACCTAAATAAAGAGATGACCATGAACATACAAGAAGCCTACAGAAATCCAAATAGATTGGACCAGAAAAGAAATTCATCCTATTATATAATAGTCAAGAGACCAAGTGTTCAAAACAAAGAAAGAATACAAAAAGAAGTAAGGGAAAATGGGAAAGTAACATATAAAGGCAGACTGATCTGAATTGCTCCAGAATTTTCAACAGAGACTATGAAAGCTAGAAGGTCCTGGACAAATGTCATACAGACACTAAGAAAACACAACTGCCAGCCAAAATTACAATACCAGAAAAACTCTAAATTACCATAGATGGAGAAACCAAGATATTCCAGGACAAAACCAAATTCACACAGTACATAAACAGGATCCAACTTTTTGCTTCACAGAGGATACTCATCAAGTTAAAAAGGACAGATACTACCTCAGAGTAAAAGGCTGACAAAGTTTTTCCCAAGCAAATGGTCCCAAGAAATTAGCTGGACTAGCCATTCTAATATCAAATAAAATAGATTTTCAAACAAAAGTTATCAAAAAACAAGGACACTTTTTACTCATTACAAGAAAAATCTATCAAGATGAACTCTCAATCCCGAAAATTTATTCTACTAATACAAGGGCACCCACATTCATAAATGAAACACTACTAAAGCTCAAAACATATAGTACAACACTCACAATAATAGTGGGAGCCTTCAACACTCCACTCTCAACAAAGTACAGATCATGGAAGCAGAAACTTAACAGAGACACAGTGAAACTAGCAGAGGCTATGAACCAAATGGATTTAACAGACATCTATACAATTATTTCATCTTAAAACCAAGGAAAAAAACTTTGTCTCAGCACTTTCTTCAAAATTGACCAGATAGTGTATCACAAAACAGGTCTCAACCTACACAAGAAGATTGAAATAATCTCATGCACCCTAACAGATCACCATGGACTAAGGCTGGTCTTCAACAAGAACAAAAAGAACAAAAGGCCCATATACACATGGAAGGTGAACAATGCATTCCTTAACGATAACTTTGTCGAGAGAGAGAGAGAGAGAGAGAGAGAGAGAGAGAGAGAGAGAGAGAGAGAGAGGGAGAGAGAGAGGGAGGGAGGGAGGGAGGGAAGGAGAGAGAGAGAGAGAGAGAGAGAGAGAGAGAGAGAGAGAGAGAAAGAGAGAGAGAGAGAGGGAGAGAGGGAGGGAGGGAGGGAGGGAGGGAGGGAGGGAGAGAGAGAGAGAGAGAGAGAGAGAGAGAGGGAGAGAGAGAGGGAGGGAGGGAGGGAGGGAGGGAGGGAGAGAGAGAGAGAGAGAGAGAGAGAGAGAGAGAGAGAGAGAGAGAGAGAGAGAGAGAGAGAAGGAATAAAAGAAATAAATTAAGGGTTTTTTGGTTAACTTTTTTAAAATGAAGGCACAACTTACCCAAACTTATGTGATGCAATGAAAGCAGTACTAAGAGGAAAACTCATAGCTCTGAGTGCCTCCAAAAAGAAACTTGAGAAAGCATACACTAGCAGATTGACAGCACAATGTAAAGCTCTAGAAAAAAGAAAAAGAAACAGATACACCCAAGAGAAATATACAGCAGAAAATAATAAAACTCAGAGCTGAAATCAGTCAAGTAGAAGCAAAAAGAACTATAAAATAATCAACAAAACCTGGGGTTGGTTTGTTCAAAAAAATCAGAAAGATTGATAAACACTTAGCCGGGCTAACTAGAGGGCACAGAGAGAGTATCCAAATTAACAAAGTCAGAAGCAAAAGGAGAGATATAACAACATAACCTGATAAAATTCAAGAAACCATCAGATTATTGTACAAAACCTTATACTCAACAAAACTGAAAAATCTAGAGTTAATGGACAATTTTCTAGACAAATAAAAGTTACCAAAGTTAAATCAAGATCAGATAAGTCATTTAAGCAATTCCATAACCCCTAAAGTAATAAAGGCAGCTATCAAAATCCTCCCAATTTAAAAAAAAAAAAAACAAACAAAAAAAAAAAAAAAAACAAAAAAAACAAAACAGGACCAGATGGGTTCACTGCAGAATTCTATCAGACCTTCTTATAAGACCTATTACTAATACTGTCCAAACTATTACACAAAATAGAAACAGAAGGAACACTACTTACATGATTATTTGAAGCCACAATTATGCTCATACCTAAGCCAAACAAAGACTCTACAAAGAAAGAGAACTTCAGACCAATTGCCCTTATGAACATTGGATGAAGAAACACTCAATACAATTATTACAAACTGAACCCAAGAACAAATCAAAATGATCATTCAGCATGATCAACTAGGCCTCATCCCAGAGATGCAGGGATGGTTCCATAAACACATCGACACATTACTTGTTGAGAATAATTTGACAAAACTCAACACCACTTATGATAAAAGTCTTGGAAAGATCAGGAACTCAAGGCCCTTAACTAAACATAGTAAAAGGAATACATAACAAAACAGTAGACAACATCAAACTAATTGGTGAGAAACTTTAACAATCCCATTAAAATCAGGGAATAGACAAGGGTGCCCATTCTACTCCTACTGATTCAACAACTTTCTGGAAACCCTGGCCTTAGTAATTACACAGCACACAGAAGTAAGGGCTAGAAATTGAAAAAGAAAAAGTCAAAATATCACTATTTGCAGATGATATGATAGTATACTCAAGTGTCCCCAAAAATTCCACCAGAGAACAACTACAGCTGAAAAAAAACAACTTCCAAAAAGTGGCTGCTTATAAAAATACTCAAACAAATCAGTAGATTTCCTCTACTAAAGGATACATAGCCTGAGAAATAAATGAGGGAAATGTCAAGCTCCACAATAGTCACAAAAACATAAAATACATTGGTGTGACCCTAACCAAGCAAATGAAAGATATATATTATGACAAGAACTACAAGTCTTTGAAGAAGAAAACCGAAGAAGACCTCAGAAGATGGAAAGCATTTCCATGCTCATGGATTGGAAGGGTCAACATATTAATAATGGACATTTTGCCTAAAGCAATCTACAGATTCAATGCAATACCCATCAAAATTCCAAGTCAATTTTTCATGAAGTTTGAAAGAGCAATTTGGAAATTTACTTGGAATAACAAAAACACAGTATAGAAAAAATAATCCTCTACGATAAAAAACCCAAAACAAACAAACAAACAAAAAAAAAAAAAAATCAGGGAGAATCACCATCCCTAACTTCAAGCTATAATACACTTCAATAGTGTTAACAACCACATGGTATTGGCAAAAAGATAGGGAAGTAGATCAATGGAAAAGAACTAAAGACCCAAAAATGAAACATACCTATGTTCACTTGATCTTTGACAAAGGAGGTAAAAATATTCAAGGAAAAAAGGGCACAGTCCTTAACAAATCGTGCTGGTCCAACTGACATGCAGCATGCAGAAGAATGCAAATTCATCCATTATTATCTCCTTTTACAAAGTTCAAGTCCAAATAGATCAAAGAACTCCACATAAAACAAGATATACTGAAACCAACAGAAAAGAAAGTAGGGAAGAGCTTAGAACACATAAGCACAGTGGAACATTTCCTGAACACAACACTAATGGTTTATGCTCTAAGGTCAAGAATGGACAAATGGGACCTCATGAAATTACAAACTTGCAAGGGCACAAATTGGCAACCAACAGATTGGTAAAGGATATTTGCCAATCCTATATCTGATAGAGCATTAATATTCAATATTTACAAAAAACTCAAGATGTTAGACTCCAGTGAATCAAGTATTCCTATTTTAAAATGTCAAACAGAGCTAAACAAAGAATTCTAAATTGAATATTGAATTAATCAGAAGCACCCATAGAAATGCTCAACATCTCTAGTCATCAGGGAAATGCAAATCAAAACAACCCTGAAATTCTAACTCACACTTGTTCAGATTAGCTAAAATAACAAACTCAGGTGATAGTAGATGCTGGGCAAAAAGTGAAGAAAGAGGAATACTCCTCCACTGCTGGCAGGGTTGTAAGCTAGTACAACCTTTTTCCACTCGGGAAATCAGTCTGGTTGTTTCTCAGAAAATTGGACATAATACAATCTGAGGACCCAGCTATAACACTCTTGGTCATATACCCAATAGTCTCTCCAACGTATAAGAAAGACACATGTTCCACCAAGTTCATAGCAGCCTTATTTATAATAGCCAGAAGCTGGAAAGAACCCTGATGCCCTTCAACAGTGTAATGGATACAAAAATTGTGCTACATTTACACAATGGACTACTAGTCAGCAGTTTGAAACAATGACTTTAGGAATTTCCTAAGAAAATTGATGAAACTAGAAGCTATCATTCTGAGTGAGGTAACTTAGTCACAAAAGAACTCACATGGTATGCATTCACTGATAAGCAGATACTAGCTAAAAAAGCTCAAAATACCCAAGAAACAATTCACAGACCTTATGAAGCTCAAAAAGAAGGAAGACTCAAAAAAGTGGATGCCTTAGTTCTTAATAGGGAGAACAAAACACTCATAGGAAAAAATACAGGGACAAATAGAGGAGCAGTGATTGAAGAAAAGATCATTCAGAGACTGCCACACGAGGAGATCCATCCACCCTTACATGCAGCCACCAAACACAAGCACTATTGCTGAGGCCAAGAAGTGTTTACTGGCAGGGGCCAGATGTAATTGCCTCCTCAGAGGCTCTGCCAGAGTCACACAGATACTGTTGAGGATTCTTGCAGCTAATCATCAGACTGAACAAAGGGGCCCCAATGAAAGAGCTAGATAAAGGACTGGGGAAACTGAAAGGTTTTACAACCCCAGGGAAAGAACAATATTATCAAAACCCAAAACTTCCTGAACTCCCAGGTACTTAAATACCAACCAATGAGCACATATGGAGAGACCCATGGCTCCAGTTACCTATGTAGCAAAGGATAGCATTGTCTGGCATCAATGAGAGAAGAGGTCTTTTGTCCAGCGAATGGATGCTTGCACAGTGTACGAGAATGTCAAGGCATTGAGGTGGAGAGGGTAGTTCGGAGAGGGAGCAATTTCATGGAAGCAACTGCAGCTAGAGTGGAGATGAGAGGGGAGGGGGAATGGGATAACATTTAAAATGAAAATACAGAAAATATCCAAAAAAATAAATAAAACAAAAGAAAAATAATAAAAGGACATAAATAAATAAATAAATGTAAAATAAGAATTAAAAGACAATAAAAATAAATAAATAATAAAAAAATTAAAAGGCCTATTTTACATTCCAAACTAGCCAGTAGATTATTTAACAATACTGCTTAATACTGTAGATTGTGTGATAATGTAGATGCCAATTTCCAAAACCATTCTGAACCTTAATTAAGGAAAACAGTAAGAAAAAAGGAAAAAGACAGGGCAAGGATGAGGAATAGGGGTGGCAGATTTTTCAGTTTTGATTCATCATTTCTTTTTCTAAAAGTAAAAATGACATTCAGGAAAGATATATTTATAATAGAAATGTTCATCATAATTGCCACATTATATTTAAGAATAAAAATATGCAGCATAACTGATATTCAGTCTTACGGTAATATTTAACATTGGTATACATTTACACTTCATATATTTAATGATTGCAATGTTTGTAAGGGATTATCCATGCCATAATTTGACTGAAAATAAAGCAAAATATAAATTTGTGCATGAAGGAATAGGTATCAGTTTACAATGCCTGAAGCTTTAATAATTTTAGGTGAGAAACAAATTCATGAATATAAAATTATATAAGCAAATGAATATTTATAGTAAGTAGTAAAAGTACCCAAAATGTATAAAGATGGCAAATAACAAAAATATATTAACACTTCAAAAAGTTTTTTTCTATTTATCACCATTTGCTATCAGAAATGTCAGGCAGAATGGTAAAGGTACTCATCCATTTTGGGTAATTTTTGATACATTCCTTTCCCATACAATCTATTATAATCAAATTCACTTTACTAACACTGTACTTTAACATCTATAAACACGTAAGTTCTCATGATTTTAAATGACTTGTATCTTCACTAAGAAATAAGATAGTTATACTATCTTTTTTATTTACAATCCAGCCATTGCACTTCCAGTCCCACCTTCCACAGTTCCTCATCCCATGCCTCCTCCTCACTATCTCTTCCCTGGGGCATCAAGTCTCTCTAGCGTTAGGCACATCTTCTGAGGCCAGACTAGGCAGTCTTCTGCTGTGTATGTGTCAGAAGCCTCAGACAAGCTGCCCAAAAGGTGGCTCAGTGTCCGGGAACTCCAAACGGTCTGAGTTAGTTGAGACTGCTGGTCTTCCTTTGGGGTTACCTGTTCTGTTTCTTCCATCCATTCCCCCAATTCAGCCACAGGATCCCCGACTTTAATTGAATGGTTGGGTCTAAGTATCTGCATCTGTCTTAGTCAGCTGCTTGTAGGGACACTCAGAAGACAGCCATGTATATTAAAACATAATATACTGAATGATGTGTTTAATATATAGTATATTAATGCACTGCAGTGAACTGAAAGGTCTGTTACAGAATACCAGTCAAGATAAAGTGGCTGAGCTAAATGGTTCATGATGCCTTTGATTGTTTTTTAACCACTGTTTCTGAGACAAACTGATAGAAAGTTATTTAATCTGATTGTTTTGGTAAGCAAATAATTTTAGTTAGTTTCTTTTTTCTTTCTTCTTTTAGTATCAAACAGTAGTTTTCCACTTTATCATTTAATTTTAAAGCGTCTTCAAGTTCATAAACTGAAACAAATAATACATCACCATATTATTTCTATAAATATTATTATTATATAAAAATGGGTTTCATGCTAAAAATGTGGTTTAACAGATAAGAACATTGATAGTTTTGGCAAAAATCATAGGTTATATTCCCAGCACTCATTTGGTGGCTAACAACCATCTTTACCTGTTGTTCCAGGAGATCTGTTGCCCTTTTTCAACCTCTTCCGGGACTTACCACAGTAGTACACAGATATACATTCAGACTAATCACCTATACAAAAGAGATATGTACTAATATTTATAGTCTTACCCAGACAGGTGAGTTTATATAATCTTATATCAGAAACAGAGTGTGATATATATTTAGAGTTAAAAGATGAATGGAAGAATAAATATACGAGTAAATGGGGATCTAGTTGACAGAAAGATATCCTGAGCCAATGTTGTATGGGTCTTTAAGAAATAATTACTACTGTAGTTAAAAATTTTGTCAAACCTTGGAAAATATCAAGTACAAGATTTCATCTTTGCAGTGAGAAGAGGAAGAGTCCCAGACCCTGCAATACCGACAGCTTGGGGATGACATGAAAGACATAAGAGACCATTCATTGCTGGCAGAGGATAAATCACAGAAATCCATGCTGACTGCTCAATGCAGGGCAGCAAGTGTATGTAAGAGACAGAAGTCGCCCTCTGCCTCCCATTTCTCTTTGAATGTAGGGAGATAAAGACTCTGATTTGAGGGATGACTCTAAAGTCAGTCAACAGAAGGCAGTAGGAACAGCTTCTCGGGAGCAAACATGAGAACCTTGAAGATTACTGAGAATACTGCTGGAACCAGACATGGGAGAGAAGTATATGTGCATATGTGCAAGTATGTGTGTGTGTGTTCATTTTGTGTGTATGCACACATATGCAGATATGTGTTTTCTGTATCTATTTCAGTTCCATGACAGATTTTCTAGTGTCTTAAATGAAGTACAAAATTAGGCAGCCATATTCCATAAAATTTAAGTCTCAGTACCTGAATGGAAAACAGTAGTTAATCTGTCTACTCATGGACATTTCTATTCTCTGTACTTCTATCATTACTTTAGTATCATTTTGAGTAATTATTTCCTTACTGATATAATTTCATCACCTTTGATAAAATTTCACTTGACAGTTCTTGACATTTTATGACCTACTGGAATCATGTTCCTAGCCCATTCTTTAAATATTATATTTTCACTAATAGTTTCAAAGTTTTCAGTTGAGCCTTCAGATTTGAACTATTTTTAGCTGCATTTGATACACCGTGTTAGCTATTGATCTACTTTGAATTTTGGTAATGTGGATGTCTGAGTTTACCAGCATTATTTGTTAATGAGGCTGTGGATGCCACAACATACATTTTGGAACTTTGTCAAAAAACAGATGGCTGTGTTTTCTGAGTATAATTCTAGCCTTTCATTCCATTTTACTGGTATACATATTTTTTGTGCCAGCACATATTCTTGCTACTATTTTATTTTAGTATCTTTAGTAATAGATATCAGATGCATTTAAAGGTAAGGTATTCTTTTATCTCCAGCATTTCTCTTTTTGCTCAAGATCTCTTTGGAAACTAGAGATGTTTAGGATTCTGTATGAATTAGGATGTATTTTTTTATTTCTGTATATAATGTCATTAGAATTTTGAGAGTAATTGCATTGCTTATGTAGTTTTTGTTTGCATAGCCAATTTAATAATTCTTTACTTCGTGTACACAAGAGGGCTTTCAAAATTTTATCCTGTATTATCTTCAATTCTGTTTCTCTTTTGTATTTTAATGAAACTTTTATACTTTTAAATGGTTACCAGTGCACAAAATTATAATAGGTAACAAGGATCTGTGCCCAGAGCCACAGGCACAGCCTTCAGGACTAGCAGTCTGCCTCCAGTGAGATGAACACAAAAAGGTAATGCAGTAGTGCTCTCCCTCCTGAGCCCATGGGCCTCCATCTGCACCCATATCTAGAGCTGGCCCACTGCCATAGGAACTCACAGCCTGCCCATAGAGGGGTGAACACCCAGGACTGATCTCCCTTAGGAATCCACAGCCGACAGACACATAGGATATAGAAGCTCCATTCAGAGACAACAACATCAACTAACATCAAAGATAAGAAGATGACAACAGGCAAGAACAAGAATCTAAGCAACAGAAAGCAAGACAACCTGGTAACATCAGTACCCAGCTCTCCCACAACAGCAAATAGTGTATATCCTAACACACCAGAAAAAAACAAGATTTGGACTTAAAATTGTGCCTCATGTTGATGATAGAGGGTCTGAAGAAACATATGAATAACTCCTTTATAGAAATACAGGAGAGCACATATAAATAAGTACAATCCCTTAGAGAAAAATAGTAAAACACAAGCAAACAGATGAAGGAACTGAACAAAACCACGAAAGATCTAAAAATGGAAATGGAAACCATAAGGAAAACAGAAAATGTGAAGATCCTTGAGGGGAGACAACCTAGGAAAGAGGTCAGGAGTCATAGACACAAGCATCACCAACAGAATACAGGAGATGGAACAGAGAATCTCCTGAGCAGAAAATAACATTGACAAAACAGTCAGAAAAAAATGTAAAAATTAAAAAAGATCCTAACTCAAATTATCCAGGAAATCCAGAACATAATGAGAAGACCAAACCTAAGGATAATAGGTGTAGAAGAGAGCAAAGACCCCCAATTGAAAGGCCCAGTAAATATCTTCAACAAAATTATAGAAGAAAACTTCCCTAAAGAAAGAGATAACTATGAATATAAAAGAATCCTACAGAACTCCAAATAAATTGGACCATAAAAGAGATTTTTCTTGACACATAATAATCAAAACACCAAATCTTCAAAATAAAGAATGTATACTAAAAGCAGTAAGGGAAAAAGACAAGTAACATATACATGTAAACTGATCAGAATTGCACCATACTTCTCAACAGAAATTTGAAAAGCTAGAAGATCCAGGACAGATATCATATAGACCCTAAGAGAACTCAAATGCTAGCCCAGTTTACTATGTGCAGCAAAATTCCAAGTTACCATAGCTGTAGAAGCCAAGATATTCCAGGTC
Organism: Micromys minutus; assembly: GCF_963924665.1. Taxonomy (NCBI): domain Eukaryota; kingdom Metazoa; phylum Chordata; class Mammalia; order Rodentia; family Muridae; genus Micromys; species Micromys minutus. The sequence goes on along the minus strand of NC_137970.1, from coordinate 117,617,816 downwards.
AACACTAAATATACACATTATCTTTCCAGAGATCCAGCCCTATAAAGGATAATACACACGAAGGGAAACTATATCAAGGAAAATCAAATTCATTTGGAATAATAATAATAAAGAACCCAGGACTTTTTTTTCTTACAACTTTATTTAAATAAAACTGGGGGATACATATACAGATTTTTAAAGGCATTTTGGCATAACTCTATATGAAAATAAAAGAAATAGAAAAAAAAGAATAAGAAAAAGAAAAAAAAAAAACTCCAGGATTACATAAATTATTTCCAACAATAAAAGAACTTCTGGGATAATCATAATTCCTGACATCAAGCTGTATTACAGAACAACTGTGATAAAAACTGCATGGTACAGGTATAGAGACCAGCAGGTAGATCAATGGAATAAAATCAATGACCCAGAAATGAACCCACACACATACAGACACTTGATATTTGACAAAAAAGGTAAAAACTTTCATTGTAAAAATGACCGCTTCTTCAACAAATGGCACTGTTTCAATTGGCAGTCAGCTTATCGAAGAATGCAAATTGTTCCATTCATATCTCCCTGTATAAAACTCAAGTGCAAGTGGATTAAAGACTTTCACATAAAAACATGTACACTGAAATTAGTAGAACAGAAAGTGTGGAAGAGCTTAGAACACATAGACACAGAGAAAATCTTCCTGAACAGAACACCAATGGCTTATGCTCTAAGATGGACAAATGGGACCTCATGAAATTGCAAAGCTTCTGCAAGGCAAAGAACACTGTCAAAAGGACAAAATGGCAACCAATGGATTAGGAAAAAAAACATTTATGAATTCTACATCTGATAGAAGGGTAGTATCCAATATATAAAAAGAACTCAAGAAGTTAGACTCTAGAGAATCAAATAATCCTATTAAAAAGAGCTAGAGAAAGGACTGAAATAGCTGGAAAGAACCCAGGCATCCTTCCACAAAGGAATGGATACAGAAATTGTGGTACATTTATATAAATGAGTACTACTCAGCTATTAAAAACTATGACCTCATGAAATTCCTAAGCACATGGATAGAACTTGAAGTTATCATCCTGAATGAGATAACCCAGTCACAAAAGAACACTCATGGTATGTACTCACTGATAAGCAGATACTAGCCCAAAAGTATCATAATACCCATGAAACAATTCCCAGAAATTATGAATCTCAAACAGAGGAAGGGCACAAGGTGCTTTCCTCAGTCCTTCTTAGAAGTGAGAACAAAACACTCGTGGGAGGAAATAATAGGACAAATAGAGTAGCAGGGATTAGAGAAAGACCATCCAGAGACTGCCTCACCTGGGGAATCCATCCCAAATGCAGCCACCAAACCCATGCACACTGATGCCAAGTAGTGCTTACTGTCAGGAATCTGATATGGATACCTCCTTGGAGGCTCTGTAAGAGCAATAGTGATACACAGGAGGACGTTTGCCGCTAACCATTGGACTGAACATGAGGATTTCAATGAAGGAGCTAGTGAAAGGACTGAAGGAGCTGTAAAGGTTTGCAACCCCATGGGAAGAACAAAATTATCAACTAACAAATCTGACTACAGCTGCAAGGGACTAAAACACCAACCAACAGGATTTCTTGGAGAGATTAATGGCTCCAGGTGCATATGCAGCAGAAGATAGCATTCTCTAGCATCAATGGGAGGAGAGGCCTTTGGTCCATGGAAGACTTTTTTCCCCAGTATTTGGGAAATACCAAGCATTGAGTGAGGAGATGTTGGTACAGAATAGAAGCACCTTCATGGGAGTAATAGGAACAGGGGGAGGAATGGGATTGGAGAAATGGGGATAACATCTGAAATATAAATACAGACAATATTCAACAAAACAAGAAAAATAATATGTAACAAGTTCTTGAGTCTTCATGAAGTAATTTTAATTAAGATAAACAATCAGCAAGCCGAACAGTAGTGTACAATGTTCTTACCCTTAGCAAGAATCAATTACTTTAAGGCTGGCTGATTCCTCAAATTGCTATTACTTTATCATATATAAAATTCCTGATACTTAAGAAAACATAAAAATGTCATTTATTTCTTTTTTACAAACAGCAGTGAGCCATGTGCACATATGTACATTTAACTTCATCATTGTTGGCCATTATCCATGTATCCTTGAATGTGGAGGCTACATTTGGTCGAAAATGGTTCATCTTGACCTGTATCAGGGTTTATTATTAATACTATAAAACAATATTTATTACTTGAAACTGAATCTTCCATCTCAAATATAGGAAACTGAAGGCATGTTGTTCCTAATTTATATCTTCTGATTCCTCTAGAATATTGGAGGCAGATAGAGGGGAATTTAGAAAATTTAGAACCTGAGTCCAGTTAATAAAAAAATGATTGTAATATTTAACAATGCTTTGAGAATAGGAGTGTGAGAGAATATGAATATATCAGTTCAATGTTTTCAGAAGTGTTATATTTTTCCTAAAATTAAAAAAAACATAGTAATTATCAAGAATACTATTTATATGTGAAAAGTTTTTTAATCAATACATTAATTGTTGAGGACCCAGTCTACAATAAGTAACAAAAACAAAACTCAAATGGTGGCATAGAGATTTCAGACACTATTATCTTTCACTAGATAAGCTGATTACACCAATACTTAGAATAAATGAAAACAGCTGATGGGTATGTACCATGGTAACAGGCACATGGAGGAACATAGGGAAAGTCTGATGAATTTTGGTGTATTATATCTAGATAATGGGTAGTTTTCTAAGCATTGCAATTAATAGACTAGTTAACTAAGAGATAAAAGCACTTCTACTGGTTGCCACAATTCCAGGAATGTTCTTTTTATTGTTTTTCTATGCCATGGACATTGGCATCTATTACTGGAACTAAGCCTACTTTAAAAAATGGATTCATGAAAAAAAAGTATCATTTAATACTTTGTGACATCTAAAGAAAAATTCTTGTGGAAAATTGAGGGCTTTATGTGTGTTTGTTCAGTTGATCAAACCACGTATTTCCTAACTTGAAATTTTTATTTCAGTGCTCCAGATGAATTGATTAGCTTTATTGATAGACAATAAAGGATTTTCCAATGGATCAGCAGAATGCTTTGGTCCTGGTCTTTTTAGGAATTGGATATATTTATTAAACTTAAAGCTATTTAAGATGTTGATATTCTGCTGTCACCTTCATTCAGAAGAGAATCATTTTATATCTTCTAAGAAAAAGCAACAAGGTAAAAGAAGACATTAACTAGTGACACTAAAAAGTTAATTCTATGGACAATGTTCAAACTATATGGAAGACACCTCAATTAAAGTTTTGCATTAAAACATGCTGCACTCTGGAAACAATAATTACAATTAATTACTTCAATGCAAATACAACCACTGGGCTATTATTAAGTGGTATAAAAGTTAAATATAAAAGCTGCAGACCTTCTTTTACATTAAAAAATTCTTTAATCAATGTCTAGCCCAATTATTATTAGAGAAGCTGCTGATGGAAGCAGAGAAAGAAACTCACAACCAAATATTAGATGGATCATGAAGAACCTTAAAAGAAGAGGAAGAGTGATTGTAGTCACCTAAAGGGTCAAGGAAACCAGAAGAGTATGGTCTGTAGAATCTCCTAGGTATGTCTTATGTCTTATGGGGCTCACAGAGACTAAAGCACCAATCAGAGTCTGAATGGTTCTGTACTAGGTCCTCTGCACATATGTTGGTGTTCTTTTGCTTTCTGGTTTTTTTTTTTTTTGAACTTCTACCAGTAGAGGTGAGGCATCTCTGACTTTTTTGACTGTTCATGGTGCTCTTTCTCCTACTGGGTTGCCTTTTTATGCCTAGCATTATTGCATCTTACTATATTGTTCAGTTCATATCCCTGGGAAGCCTGCCTTTTAATGAAAAGGAAATGAGAAACAGTAGATCTGGGGAAAGTAGAGATGGGGCAGAAGACACAGAAGAGTGGGAGGAGTAAAGGCTGTTGTCAAGATATACCATGTGAAAGAAGAATAAACAAAAAGAAGGAAAAAGGGAGACAACAGCAAAGGTTGGTGACCCCTATTCATTTCTGGTGGGAACGCGAACCAGTTTAATCACTTTGAAAATCCATGTGCATATTTGTCCAAAATTAATAATTGGGTTTATAAAAACAATACTCTAATCTTTCCATGCTGCACATGACTTTTAAAAAATACCAGTGTACTTCTGAAAATTTTTAAGTTATGCCAGTGTGTTTTGAACTTTTCCACGTTTATTTTAGACCAAGTGGTCTGTGGTCCATTCTCCTTTAAATTTTATCCTTCTCAGTATGTTTGCTTGATATTTTATAGAAAGTATTTTCCTTTTCATTTTATTCTCTATTATTCAACCCCAATATTGAAATTAGTTCAGGTTTCTATTGGTGTGAACAAAAAAAAAATACAACAACAAAAGCAACTAGAGGAGAAAACATTTATTTCTGCCTGAGCTTCTATATTACAGTACACCATTCAGTGGTGCCCAAATAGATATTCAGTACAAAATCAGGAGGCAGGAATAAATGTGGTTGCATGTTTATTGTCCTGCTCCCATGGTTTGGTCAGCCTACTGTCTTAGAGCACATAGGACCAGAAGCCCAGGATTCAATCTCCTGGGGCCATTTTCCCAATTGATGTTCTTTTTTCTAAAATGACTCTAGATTCTATAAAATTGAAATAAAGTAAATATTATCTAAAAATTACAGAATACCCATGATACAGTATACAGAACTCAGGGTGTAACAAACTGAAGGAACCAAATAAGGATGCCTCAATCCCACTTGGAAAGGAAAAGAAAACAAACATGGGAGGGAGAGGGAAGGAACGAGTTCAGTGGGTGAGGGAACAATGAATGAAAAAGGGGAATGTGATTAGGTATTGATGGAAGGAAGTAAACAGGAGTGAAGTCCTGAGAGATAGCAGAAGGAATAGATACAGGCAACCTAGGAAGTAGGTAGGACCCTCTAGAATATACCAAAGACCTGGAAGGTAAGAGGCTCCCAGGAATCAGAGGGAGAGACTTAGATAAAATGTCCTACAGTGGGGAGAGGAAACTTGCAGAGTCCACCTTCAGTAAAAAGACAGGACATAAACTAGAGTAATAGTGTTGCCATCCCATAGTCAAAAATTTTAACCGAGAATTTTTCCTATATGAAAGAAGTGCTGTGACAAAAATGGAGAAGAGAATGAGGAAAAGGGGATCCAGTGACTTTCTAAAATTGGGATCCAGCTCAAGTGAATGTCCCAAGGCCCAACACTATTTCTGAGGCTATAGTGTGCTTACAAAAAGGGGCCTACCTGACTAACCTCCAAAAGACCCAAAAAGCAGCTGAAAGCATCATATGCAGACATTGACACCTAACCAGTGGACAGAAGCTGCTGATGCCTGTGGTTGATTTAGGGAAAGGTTAGAAAAAACTGAGGAGTGTAAGCCCACAGAAAGACTAGCAGCCTCAATTAACCTAGACCTTGAGATTTCTCAGACAGTGAGCCAAGAGCCAGGCAGCATAAACCAGGTAATGTGAGGCCCCCAACACATATACAGAAGAGGACTGCCTGGTCTAGCTTCAGTGGAGGAAGAAGGAGCTGACCCCTGAGATTATGGAGGCCCCAGGGAATAAAGAAGTCAGGTGTGGTTTGGGGGGGAGTGCATCCTCTTGGAGACAGGGAGAGGGAATGAGATGAGGAACAGTCAGAAGGTGTTCAAGGAGGGGTATAAAAGTCGACTATAAAAGCAGATTAAAGAATAATAAAAAATTGACATAAATTTAAATTGCAACCTATTTTTACTTTTATTTGAAAATATTTCAGAACTTTTATTGTGCATTCAGTATCTTTGGTCTCTGTTTCTAGAATCTAGCTAAATTCTACAAAATAAATAAATAAATAAATAAATAAATAAATAAATAAATAAATAAATGGCCCTGATCTTGGCCTAAATACAACTACAGATGATAATTATACTGTAGTGTTACAACCATTATAAGCATGAGCACAGAATACTATTACACAAGAAATTCTCCTTTCATAATCTTGTTCTATCAGAAGTCTTCTTATAGAGACAATATATTTAGAAAACTAAGCAATGAGTTGATGGAAGAAAGATAAAAAGCAGTAGAAAATTCCTACAAAAATATGAAAAAGAGAGAATAGAAAGAAACAGAAAAAACAAATAAACAATAACCCAAAGCCTGAACCAGAAATCATCTATAACCAGACAAGACTTCCAATGGGGGAATTAGAGCAACAATCCAGCCACAGAAACTTCTGTCTAAAATGTGTCATGCCTGTAAGAGGTTCTGGGCTAAAAGTGGTCCAGAAATTATAGGAGTTGACAAAATGTGGGTATCCCAGCTTGAGACCCAAGCCATGAGAAGGAACACACTCCTGACAATACCTGGAGGACAGACGTGATATGCAACTTGATAGTCCATGTTTGCTGGATATTCCTGGGAGGCATATTCTTTTATGAAAGGGAAGAAAGATGAAGGGGATGGAGCAGATGTGGGGGGTCCCTCAGCAAACTGCCTTGAGGACATAATATGATACAATAATAAAGATAAAAGGAGAAAACTTCAGTTAATTTTTATGAAATTGTGATAAATGTTAAAGGTGGGATAGGGAGACTCAAAGGAAACCAGCAGGGCTATAGAGTATGAAGATGAGATTTCCCCATAAATTCATATTATAGAAAGAGATATTATAATATGGGATAACAATCACCTGAAAAATGTTTAGAGGGTGAATAAACATAGAGTAAGATTTAAAGAATGGTTTCTTGGATAATGAGTCATTAGGAACATAGCTATATTTGAAATGGTAATGTGGACAGGCAATGATGGCTTAGATGTTAATCCTAGCTTCAGTCCTAGTGGACTGAACAACGTTCCATGTTATCTTTCTCTGGTGTTCAACTGACTAGTTAGCTGTCAGAACTATACAGAGAATAGAAATCATAAGAAACTTTTATACAGACAAATAAGGGTTTACTGATGAGCTCATTAAACACAGTATTGCTGAGTAGTGCCAGTTAACAACTGTTTACTGCTACTCACACATTTTATAGCACTTGCTTTCCATGTTTAAATAAGAAACACTGATACTACTTTTAGTGGAAAAATACAATGATGTTTTTCATCTTTCTATAGTATTCACTAGATAATCTATTTAAAATGTTAATTAAAGCTACTATCTGCTTATCAGTGAGTGTATACCATGGGTACTCATTTGTGACTGGGTTACTTCACTCAGGATGATATCTTCTAATTCTGTACATTTCCCTAGGAATTTCATAAAGTCATAGTAATAGCTGAGTAGTACTCCATTGTGTATATGTACCACAATTTCTGTATCCATTCCTCTGTTGAAGGACATCTGGGTTCTTTCCAGCTTCTGGCTATTATAAATAAGGCTACTATGAACATGGTGGAACACGGGTTCTTGTTATATGTTGGAGCATCTTTTGGGAATACGCCCAAGAGTGTTATAGCTGATTCGTCAGGTGGTACTATGTCCAATTTTCTTGTTTTCCCAATTTTATTGAATATTCTCTGTATTTACATTTCAAATGTTATACCCTCCCACCCACTCCTCTCCCTCTTCCCATTTTAACTTGCTTCCATGAAGGTGCTCCCTCTCCCAATTACTCCCTCCACTTCAGTGCCTTGGCTGTTGGTAGTGTTGTTCTTCCTATGAGGGTGAAAATTCCTTCAGTTATTTCAGTCCTTTCTCTAGCTCTTTCATTGGGGTCCTTGTGTTCAGTCTTATGGTTAGCTGCAAGCATCCTCCTCTGTGACTCTGGAGAGCCTCTGAGGAAACATCCATATCAGGTTCCTGTCAGTAAACACTTCTTGGCATTACCAATAGTGCTTGGGTTTGGTGGCTGCATATGTGGTGGTTCTCAGGGTGAGGCAGTCTCTGTAGATGGTTTCTTCAATCCTTGCTTCTTTATTTGACCTTGCATTTCTTCAGCCGTTTTGTTCTCCCTTCTGAGAAGGACTGAGGGGTCCACATTCTGGTTTTCCTTCTTTTGACTTGAACCTCCAAACTTATTTCCAGAGTGGTTTTACCAGCTTGCAAACCCACCAACAATGGAGGAATGTTTCTCTTTCTCCACATCCTCACCAGAATCTGCTCTCATCTGAGTTTTTCATCTTCACCATTTTGAATGGTATCAGGTGAAATCCCAGAGTTGTTTTGATTTGTATTTCCCTGATGAATAGGGATGTTGAACATTTAACCATTTCTGTGATATGAATTCAGATTTCCCTGTTTTACATATAATATACACATGTACATATTAATATTCTTCTATTAAGGTACAGGACTGGTTTGGATAATTTACTTTTTCTGGGATCAAATATTCTATATATCTTAGAGCTTAAGCTTGATTTCAGAACCACAGGTTGCCAGCAAAGGTGGGTTTTGATAACATTTCTTTTGCTCTTTTATTGCATAGGTAATATGAATGCTGCCCTTAAGGAGACAGAAATTTGGAATGCTATTTTGCAACTTCTTTTAATCTATATTTTAGACTGTACCTCATGGGATTCTTTGTTTGTATGCCACTTTAAAGATTAATATCCAAATAGTCTATCGTTTTGACCATCTTTAAAATTTTGATTACACCTTCAGTTTGTGACAGAAATGAAAAGCTTCAGCCTACATAATTTTCTATTCTTTCCAGATGCAGTTACTAACACCTCATTATACTCCTTCATCACTAATATATTACTTGAGAATAAGAAAGATCATCTCACTTTGTTTCCTCTTTGAAATAAGAAATATGGATTCTAATAGCATGTTTCTTGGGTTATAGAAATAAAGTTTTAGGATATTTTTACAATTCTCTGCTAGTCTGCTATCACACTTTGATCAATGCTGGTCCAAGATATCTCTAGAAGAGTTTTTTTTTTATTATTATTACACAAACTACAAGAAGCAATCCAATGTTCATTCACATATAGATTTTATTTGCATCCACCAAGAAAACACCATTTTACTATGTTATCCCAATGTCATACATTTCAGTACCAACTAGTCAGCAAAGATCACCTCAAAGCATTGAAGTTAAGACCTAATATATGAATTGAGAGGGATTATTAATAATTTTGCAGCCTCAGTCAGCTTAGAAATTTAATTTCAATGACAAAGGAGTTTATAATTCTCTGATACTCTCTCTCAACTAAGGCATGGGATCAAATTTTATTTCTTGCTAAAAATTTTACATACAAGAATCATCTACCACAGCTTCTGATAATTTTTCATCTTAGTGCTGACTTTAGAAGTAGTTATGGTGTCAAGAAAAAAAACAGTATGCTCAAGAAGAAGCTCCAGGAAAGTAGAAAGGTCCAAATATGTCTTACATATACATTTATGGTCATATTATATTTCCAATATTCTATTTTAGTGGGTTAAATTATAATTTTATTTTTATTGGATATTTTCTTTACTTACATTTTAAATCTTATCCCCTGTTCTGATTTACCCTCTGATATCCTCCTATCCTATAAACCCCTGCCTCTTAAGTGTGTTCCTCCAACCACTCATCCAGTTCCTTGAAATTCCCTCCCCTGAAATTCCCCTACACTGGGACAATGAGTCTTCACTGGGCCAAAGGCCTCTCTTCTCATTGCTGCCAGTTAAGGCCATCCTCTGCTCTATATGCTGCGGCTGGAGCCATGGGTGCTCCCATGTATACATTTTGGATGGTGGTTTAGTCTCTGGGAGCTCTGGGGAGTCTGGTTGGTTGATACTGTTGTTCTTCGTATTGGGTTGAAAACCCCTTCAGCTCCTTCAGTCCTTTCTCTAACACATACATGTGGACCCCGTTCTCAGTCCAGTGGTTGCTTGAGATCATGTTACTTTGTATTTCTTAGGCCCTGGCAGAGCTTCTCAGGGGACAGCTATTTCAGGCTCTTTTCAGTATGCACTTCTTGGCATCCACAATATTGCCAGGGTTGGGTGACTGAATATAGGATAAAACCCCAGGCAGGCCAGTCTCTAAACGACCTTTTCTTCAGTTTCTGCTCCACAATTTGTCGCTGTATTTCTTCCTGTGAATTTTTGTTGCCCATTCTAAGAACTAAAGCATCCACTCTTTAAGAATATGTATCCCATATTCTTAAGCTTCATGTGTTCTGTGGATGGTATCTTGGGTATTCTGCGCATCCTTACTCATCATGAAAATGCAGAGTGAAACAACCATGAGATTTCTCCACACACAAGTCAGAATGACTAAGAATAAAATCTCAGGTGACAGCAGATGATGGCAAGTATGTGGAGAACAAGGAACATTCCTCCACTGTTGGTGTGATTGGAAGCTGGTACAACCAGTCTAGAAATTAGTCTGGAGGTTCCTCAGAAAATTGGACATAGTACTACCGGAATACTCACATATACAACTACTGGGCATATACCCTATAGACACTCCAGCATATAACAAGGGCACATGCTCCACCATGTTCATATCAGCTTTATTTATAATAGCCGAAAGGTGGAAAGAACCCAGATGTCCTTCAACAGAGGAATGGATACAGAAATTGTGGTACATTCACATAATGGAGTACTACTCAGCTATTAGAAACAATGACTTTATGAAATTCCTAGGCAAATGGATGGAACTAGAAGCTGTCATCCTGAGTGAGGTAACCCAGTCCCAACAACAAACAAAACAAATAAAAACCAAAAACAAACAAACAAATAAAAAACACACCATAAACAGATACTATACCAAAGCTCAAAATATCCAAGAAACAATCCACAGACCTTATGAATTTCAAAAAAAGATGGCAAGAATTCAGATGCCTCAATACTTCTTAGAATGGTGAACAAAATATTCACCAGAGAAAACACAAGGATAAAAAGATGAGCAGGGACTGAAGAGAAGATCATTCAGAGACTACCTCATCTGGGGATCCACCCCATATGTAGCACAATTGCTGACACCAAGAAGTGCTTCCTGGCAGGAGCCAAATATGGATGCCTCCTCAGAGGTTCTGCTAGAGCCATACTGATACAATTGAAGATGCTTGCATTTAACCAATGGACTGAACATGGGGACCCCAATGAAGGAGCTAGATAAAGAACTGAAGGAGCTGAAAGAGTTTGTATCCCCATGGGAAGAACAATGGTATCAACCATCCAAACCCTCCAGAACTCCCAGGGAATAAAACACCAACCAGTGAACACACATAGAGAGACCCATGGCTCCAGTTGCATATGTAGCAGAGGATAGCATTGTTTGGTATCAATGGGAGAAGAGGCATTTGGTCCAGTGAAGTCACAGTTTCTCAGTGTAGAGGAATGCCAAGAAGCTGAGTTAGGAGAGTGTTGTTGAGAGAGGGAGCACCTGCATGGAAGCAAGGGGAGGCACACGGGATATGGGAGTGATGGAAATAGGGATGCCATTTTAAATATAAATAAAGTTAATATCTAATAAATGATAAAAATAAATAGTTGATAATTGGTTACCCACTATATATTATATACTATGTGGTAGGCCAAGGCATCACTTGAAATGTATGTGGGAAGACAGATCAGGATCCAATTTTATTTTATCAAGCAAAGAAGAGGATGTCAAATACTATTTACAAACAAGAATACAACTAAGCAGTTAAGAATGTGGATGATTACTAGCAGGAGTAGAGACTATGGACAGAGTATAGACTATAAAGAACTTGCACAGCTGCTTATATTTTTTAGTTTGCCATCTGCAGACATAGTCATGTGTTCATAGCTCAGACTGCTCTAGGTATTAGGACCTTTACAATCTTTCTTCCCAAGAATGCTTACTGGGTTGTGAATCTGCAGGTATGTTCTGTGCCTGAAGCCTGCCTCAGGTAGGTAGAAATTTTGTCACTCTGAGCTGGTAATAATTGGCCCCTATGGGGCCTTTGAGACAACCACTTAGGGGCAGCCATTGAAAGGTAGGAAAAGGGGATGCACATAAAATCCAGAGGGACATGTGATTGCTTTTGTGAATATTTATTTTTTATCACACCTTGAACCCTGCTCAGGAAGTATACCAATAAGCCTATTGACTACAGTTTCATTCATATTTTACTTCAATAAGTTAAAATGTCCAAATTATCTGTCATAACTCATAATTACCTTGAAATGGATCCTGAGTCACTGTTGTTCTAGTCCTCAGAATTGGCCACTCTGTGCTTTTGCCAGCACAGCTGACTAATGTGAGTTCTCCCCTTCTGCATACCCAAGAGAATGTCTGGCAGTACCATAGATAAAAGCATTGCATCTCAAGTCCTGTTAGAATCTCCATTCAGTCACTTGTGAACTTTGGCTTATTTACTTTAGGACAAGAAATCTGAGTTCATTGAGATAACCAAAATCTAATTCATGGTGATCTCAGTAGGAGATATGAATGAAATTGCTGTTAAATGATGGAATCTTTGAAAGACTACAGTTATTATGTATTGATTTCCTACTTGTAAGGATTTGATTAGACACTTGACACTTTATACATATACTCCTGCCAGGTACTGTTGTTCATTGAACTTATCTGATTAGTTGTGTTCCTATTTGTAAATACTATTTAACACCCATTTCTTTGCTTGATAAAGTAAAAACAGGTCCCGGTGTGACTTCTCATACACATTTCCAGTGATGCTGTTAGCTTGGCACATGGTATATACCCTACAGTTGCAATGGATATATATATATACACAATATATATAAATTGTATTATATACTATGTCTATAATACAATTTCAGATTTTTGTGCCTTACACATATTTCCTCAGTTTCAAAAGGCCTCCCTTCTGTTCATTTTAAGTAGTTTCTCACATTATTTTAGTACAAGCTTAGTATTCAGTCTTTTTGGGAGAGCATTCCTGAGCATTATACATTGTTGGTCTCTTATCCATTACTATGCCCTCCAAAGTAATACCATTCAAATCATGTTCATTGCCTACTCTTTTCCTTAACTATATTCTAAATATATTTATATGGGTTGCATATTTTTCCATTGATTATTAAAAATAAGAATATCATTATTTAATGCTGCAAAATAGGAAGATTCATCTGCATTACCACTTCACCGACAGTGTCAAAGTTACATATAGAGCTAGACAGGATCAAATCAATTGTCTGCAAAGAAGTACATGGACAGAATACAATGGTTATCTGAAGGATAAAAACAAGTTCAAAAGATTATAATGTATAGTGATTAAAATTTCAGTCTCCTACAGTAAAAAATATGCTCTAGTGTAACTGAGTCAAGAGCTTTGTAAATATCTTTACAATTTGAGATATATGCAAATAAGTTCAAATATATTCTGTCTTACTGTCTTTTGTGTAAAGTGGATGCTGGTTATGGCTAACTAAATTGATACCTGACAATACCGAAGAACTCTAACGATGCTCTAAGAAAAACCTTCAGGCTTGTAGAGGCTGAGCCACTGGTGGGTAGGAGACCTGGGCTGCGAGGAGCAGAGAGATCTCTGCGGAGTGCACACGGAAAGTGCACCCCCTGCCTTGCCCTGTCCTGCCCTGCCTGGATACAAAATTTACTTGAACAAATCAGTAGCCTTCCTATACTCTAAGGACAAATATGTGGAGAAAGAAATTAGGGAAAAGGTACCCTTCACAATCGTCACAAAAACTATGGAATACCTTGGTTTGACTCTAACTAAGCAAGTGAAGGACCTGTATGACAAGAACTTCAAACCTCTAAAGAAAGAAATTGAGGAGGATCTCAGAAAATGGAAAGATCTCCCATGCTGATGGATTGGATAGATCAACATCTTAAAAATGGCCATCCTACCAAAAGCAATCTACAGATTCAATGCAATCCCCATCAAAATTCCAACCCAGTTCTTCAAAAAATTGGAAAGATCAATGTGCAATTTCATATAAAATAACAAAGACCTAGAATAGTGAAATCCATCCTCAACAACAAAAAAACATCTGCGGGAATCACTATCCCTGACCTCAAGCTACATTACAAGGCAATTGTGCTGAAAACTGCATGGTACTGGTAGAGAAATAGGCATGTGGATCAATGGAATAGCATAGAAGATCCAGAAATGAGCCCTCATGTATATGGTCACCTGATTTTTGACAAGGGAGCTGTAAACATTCAATGGAAAAAGGACAGCCTATTCAACAAATGGTGCTGGTCCAACTGGCACTCAGCATGCAAAAGAATGAAAATAGACCCTTTCTTATCTCCCTGTACAAAGCTCAAGTGTAAGTGGATCAAAGATCTCCACCTTAAATCAGATACACTGAAACTATTAGATGAGAAAGTAGGGAAAACTTTGGAACACATAGGCACAGGAGAAAATTTCCTGAACAAAACACCAATGGCTCAAACTCTAAGGTCAAAGATTAACAAATGGGACTTAATGAGATTGCAAAGTTTCTGTAAGGCTAAGGACATCATCAAGAAAACAAAAAGGCAACCAACAGAATGGGAAAGATCTTTACCAACACCACATCAGATAGAGGCCTAATATCCAAGGTATAAAAGGAACTCAAAAAACTAAACACAAGGGAATCAAATAACCCTATTAAAAAATGGGGTACAGAGCTAAACAAAACGTTCTCAGTCGAGGAACACCGAATGGCTGAAAAACATCTGAGGAAGTGCTAGACATCCTTAGCCATCAGGGAAATGCAAATCAAAACAACCCTGAGATTCCACCTCACACCAGTCAGATTGGCCAAGATCCAAAACTCAGATGACAGCAGATGCTGGCAAGGCTGTGGAGAAAGAGGAACACTTCTCCACTGTTGGTGGGGTTGCAAACTAATACAACCACTCTGGAAATCAGTCTGGCGATACCTCATAAAATTGGATATATTACTACCTGAAGACCCAGCTATTCCACTTCTGGGCATATACACCAGAGACACTTAAATACACAACAAAGATATATGCACCACAATGTTCATAGCGGTTCTATTTATAATAGCCAGAAGCTGGAAAGAAACCAGATGTCCTTCAGAAGATGAATGGATACAAAAATTGTGGTATATTTACACAATGGAATACTACTCAGCCACCAGAAACAATGACTTAACCAAATTCTTAAGAAAATGGCTGCATCTAGAGAATATCATCCTGAGTGAGATAACCCAGTCACAGAAGAACAGACATAATATGCAGTCACTGATATTGGGACGCTAACCCCAGAGGCTTGCACTCCCCCAGAAACAACTCACAGACTGTTTGAAGTCCAAGAAATAAAGAAAACAAAACAAAAAAAAATTTACAAAACAAGAAGACTTTGACTATTTCTATGTTGCGTTTTGTTTTGCATGTTCTTTACGCTCATTGTAACTATTAGGTTTTCAATGCATACTGTCAAGCCTTTGAAAAAATCAAGTACTGACTAAAAAATATATTCATATAGTTTTATGTAAAAGTTATTTTAAAATCTGAAAAAACAATACTAACAAAAGTACAATTTTAAGGAAAAAATGTTTAAAATTTGTACGTTTATCTTTGTTTTGTAAAATAAAGTTGGTTAAAAAAACAAAAAAAAAAAAAATGCACATGAAAGCAGCTAGCTTAAACTTTATTTTAATACAAAAAAAAAAAAAAGAAAAACCTTCAATGATCTGATTGGAAGACATAGTCATGAGCATGGGTGTAATATTTAATTGGAGGCAATCAAGTAACAAAAATTTTCTAAGAACATGGAAATAGGAGTTCCTGGGGGGAAGGAGCACCCTACTACCTCTACCACCACCAAACAATTGCCTGAGATAACACGTAAGTTTCTTTGAGATCCCATATCTGCATGGAAATCTCAAAGCTCTGCTCTTAATCTCTACACAGAATGTGATAATCTCATATAATTCTACACAAAATAAAGCAGTAGAACGATGAAAATGGTTCTGTCATCTAGTAAAGTATGTCAATTTCATAAATACTATACCTACCCACAAAGTAGCTACAGGTACACACCATCACTATCAGGAAATTCTTGCAAATGCAATTGAATAATATGCTAAAGTTCGGTTCAGAAATGTCATCTGAAAATAAATTCTACAGCAGGTTAATTTTAATTTACAATATATTTTTTACTTAGAGATTTAAAGCAAACCTAGTAAATTTTGTCATAGCTCTCTATGTCACTAGCACAAGTGATGTATTTGGTTCTCTGCTCTGCTTCAAATGTTGCATTGACTATATCATTCTTCATAGATGTTAAACAGAAGAAATTACTTCCCAGATCATTCATCTTACTAAGGGTAATATTACTTGAGGTAGAGGACGAAAGCACCATATTTCTGTTAGGTAGTTGGCTGGAAGTTGCTATCTGACCTTTTGAAGTTTGTCTAAACTTCCCTACCAGCTGCCTTTTTATGCTGACAATATGCAGGCACAGAAAAGTGGTCACTTTTCACTGAATAACTGAGAGAGGGAAAATTGAGGACTGTGTTAGAATCCTACTTAGGATACGCACTATAGATGTTTCTCTCTACCTGGTTGAGAATACGATTTAGCTTACACTTTTATACAGTAGTTATGAATGTATATAAATGGATGTTTTTGTAGAATGTATCTCATCATATATAAGAATATCAAGATTTATCTTACCTAATATTAAGGGATATGGTAATCAACAATGATTATTTAAAAGAACTGCTTGCAGCTTTAATTGTGGTATGTTCAAGTTTGCTGCAAAGATTTTGTGGAAATGTGGGAGTTGATTTGATTTGCATTTTATATGTTTTCACATTGAAATATATTTTGGTTATTTAAAATGATATCAGCTTGATCACAGCATTCACTCATTTTTCTTACCTACTTCAAGAAAATTGGGCAGCTAAAGTAAGTAAGAGGATGACTGACTCAAGAACAAAGCAAGTATTAAAGAGTAAAGACAAAATTCTTAATGGACAGAAAGGGTATAGGTGACATCTATTTTCCAGCAAGTGAACTTTGAAGTGTCCTTTCTTTCTCACTACATAAATATTTAAAATATGCTTATTTTTCCCAGAGAATCTGGACTTTGAGTAGATCTTCTAATCGGACCATATCCATTTTTAATGTTATGTATGGTTTAAAATTCTTCTCTACCTTTTTCTCTGAATATAAATTTTGAGTTTGGATTTCTCCTGTTCTAACTAAAATAGGAAAAAAGCAAAAATAAATATAAGTAAACTCTCCACAGTATCTTAAGCTATATTCAATTTTATCTGGAAGATAATAGTTCTAAAACTGTACTTTCATTTTTTTTTAATTAAAGAGAATTCCTTATGTGTACAAGTGAAGGTGAAAATGAAGTATAGCTGCAAGGGCTAATTGTATCTGTGCATCTGGCATAGTCTAGAGCAATAGGAGAAGAAAATTTCAGTGAGGAATTTTCTAGATTATTTGAGTCTGTGAGAATGCCTGTGGGTGGCAGTATTCTTTGGGTAAAGAATCTTGCATTATAAAAGAGGGTAGAAAGGAAGCTTAGTATTAGTATTCAAGCAACAATGCATTACTCTCTATTTCAAACTATGGATACAATGTTACTTCTTTAAGTTCTTAATGGCTTGAGTTTTCCAAACTGATATGCTTTTATGTTAAACTGTGAGTCAAAAGAAAAAAAAAAAAACATTTCAGGTTTATTTCTCTTTTGTTAGAGCATTTTATTGTAGCAATAAGAAAAAAAGGGAAAACAAACATAAAATAAAAGGTTAAATATAGAAAAGCGTGTTAATGAGTATAATGAATATCTGTGGCAATCATGTTACTAAATTATACATTGTTTTTACATATATTTATTTATCTTTTAATGGGGGCTCTTGAGTATTATAACACATAGTTAGATGTCAGAATACAAATTGTGGGAATTGGTGCTATTCTGATCTATGGGTACTGAAGGTTAATATCATGTCATCAAGCTTGGTAGAAACTCTCATTCTTCTACTGACCCATATCATCAACCTTAAATTATGTTCTGTTATTATTTTATGCTACTTATATTTGACTTCACAGATGGCTCATAACATACTCAAGTAATGTAGTGTTTCAAAAAACTTTGAAAAGTAAATATAAATATTTGTCAAGGACCCAATGTTCTATTAAAAAAACATTGAAGAAGAGATGTTCTGTGCAAGTGCAAAGATTCTAAGTGTAAGTAGTGATATGTCAACTTAAATCTCTGCATTCTGAAGCTCTTTAACTATGGGATTAAATCATCATTTTATGTGTATTTTCATTCCATTTATGTAAATGAAAAGCCTTAGTAATGTTTTGTAGAGTTATAACAGAGGAAAATGGATTTAATTATTGGCAAGTTTTTCATACAAGATTGAATCCAAAATTTTAATCTGATATTGTATTCCATTAATGTACTAGATTTCAGAATGATTTTGACATGCAGAAACATATGAACTATTCCTATTGTCAGTTAATTCAAAACCTACAAGATATAAAAGATTTTAAATAGTATACATTGAAGATTCTACCTCATACCAATCAGAATGGCTAAGATCAAAAACTCAGATAACAGCAAATGTGGAGAAAGAGGAACACTCCTCCATTTTTGTGGGATTGTAAGCTGGTACAACACTCTGGAAATCAGTCTGGCAGTTCCTCAGAAAATTGTACATAATACTACCTGAAGACCCAGTTATTCCACTTCTGGGCACATACCCCAGAGATGCTCCAACATATAACAAGGACATATGCTTCACCATGTTTATAGCAGCCTTATTCATGATAGCCAGATCCTGGAAAGAACCCAGATGTCCGTCAACAGATGAATGGATACAGAAAGTTTGGTACATTTACTCAGCTATTAGAAACAATGAGTATATGAAAATCCATTAACATAATCAACTATATAAATGAACACAAAGAAAAAAAATCTCATGATAATCTCCTTAAATGCAGGAAAAGCATTTGATAAAATACAACATTCCTTTATCTTAAAATATTGGAGAGATCAGAAATGCAAGGCCCATAACTAAACATAATAAAATCAATTTACTGCAAATTAACAACCAATATAAAATTAAATGGAAGAATACTTGAAGCAATACCAATAAAATCAGGGATAAGACAAGGATCCACATTCTTACTATATCAATGTAATATACTACTCTAAGTGCTTAATGGGACAATAAGACAACAAAAAGAGACCAAGGGGATACAAATAGTCAAAGAAAAAAATAAAGGTACCCCTATTTGCATATGATATAAGAGTATACATAAGCAACCCCTAAAATTCTACCAGAGAATTTCTCTGGTTGATATTCAATTTAAGCAAAGTGGCTGGATATAAAATTAACTCAAATAAATCAGTAGTCTTTCTTTATACAAATAATAAAATTTATGTGAATGAAGTTAGGGATATAGCTCCCTTCACAACAGCCACAAATTATATAAAATATCTTGGAGTAACTCTAACCAAACAATTGAAAGTTCTGTATGACAATAAATTTAACTCTCTTAAGAAAGAAATGTAGTAAGATCTCAGAAAATGGAGAGATCTCCCATGCTCATGGATTGGGAGAATTAACATAGTAAAAATGGCCACCCTACCAAAGGCAATTTACACATTCAATGTACTACCCATAAAAATCCCAATGCAAAGACATGGAAAGAGCAATTCTTGAATTCACCTGGAAGGGCAAAAAAAAAAAAAAAAAAAAAAAAAAACAAAAAAAAAAAACATACCAACCAAAACATAATAGAGAAAATGAAAATAGACCCATATTTTTACCTTGCACAGAGCTCAAGTCCAAGTTTATCAGTCACCCAAGGAATTCAATAGAAAATCAGATACAACCACTCTGGATGTCAATCTGTTGGTTCCTTAGAAAATTAAAAATAGACCTACCTGAAGACCCAGCAATACTACCTTTGAGAATATACCCAATAGTTGCCCCATAGTGCCACCCGGGCGTGTGTTTCAGTATGTACATAGCAGCCTTATTTGTGATCATCAGAAGCTGGAAACAACCCTGATATCACATGACAAAGTAATGGACACAGTAAATGAGGTTCAGTTACACAATGGAATAATATATAGCTATTAAGAATGAGGACATCCTGAGTTTTGCAGGCAAATGGATAGAACTAGAAGATATCATCCTGCATGAGGTTACTCAGACCCAACGGTCATGCTTGGTATGTCTTCACTAATAAGAGGAAATTGGCAAATAAATAAATAAATAAATAAATAAATAAATAAATAAATAAATAAATAAATAAATAAGATAGATAGATAAATGAGTGAATGAATAAATAAATAAACAAATGTACAGAACACTCAAGATACAGTCTAGAGATCTCAAACAGGTAAACAGCCCCATGTAAGGACACCTCAGTTCTACTTGGGAGGGAGAAGAAATCAACCACAAGGGGGAAGATAAAAAGTGACCTGTGATGGAATGGAGGCAGGGCATAGAAACATTATCTAGTATTGGGTGGGGAAAATGACTGAAACCTTGAGAAACAACAGAAATAATGGAAGCAGGCAACCTAGGGCAGTAGGAGGTTGAGAGGACCATCAAGAATGTACCAGAGACCTGGAAGGTAAGAGACCCTCAGAACTCAAAGGGAGGGACTCTACCTAGAGATTTTAAAATTTCAATATGTGTAAATTTCATAATATCTTGTCAAATCAGTAGTATATGAATGATCACTAAGAGTGATAAATTCACACAAAATCATTTACTAAATACTAGAGTAAATTACCTTTCAAAAGTGTGTTTTCATTTTACCATATGTTGAGTACAGTGTGGCCGATGTAAGCTCTTTTCAAATGTGATATTTATTCTATTTCAGGTGAAGAACCATATTTACTGGAAGCATTTTCTATCTAATATTTACATCCCTTTTCTTCAGAAATTTTATATGTTGCACCTATAAAAGTTGCAGGCCATTTAATTTGAGATTTTGTCTCTTAGTAGGATCAGAAGCTACATTGATAATGTCTTACCAACATGACGGCCCAAACATGAGCTGAACAAAAATGACAAGAGTGAGCATGCAAAACTAGACAGGAAGTGCCCAAGAATCACCAATAATCTGGGCTTTTACAAATCGGGGACCTATGATAATTACTTTGCCTTTTTCACCACGTGATGACAAATCACTAAGACAGCATATGAACATACACACATGCATTTTCAGATTTTGAGTTAGAAAGTGTATATTTTCCTTTTACATAAGCTATCTAATTTGTGATATTTAAGTGGAGATATCAAGATTGGTTAAAACACTAGGCTTTTGAATAAGAAAATTAACATACTAGATTTATTGATGTAAGGAAATATACTGAAAGGTAAAAAAAGAACTATGGTCTGTGAGAAAGTTCAATTGCTGAGTGACCTAAAATTACTTTGATAATAATAACTTCTATGTTGATTTTAAATGTTAACATTGACACATGATATTTTGATGCAAAACAAACTTTTATTTATTGTTTAAAACTGGCATTATATGTTTTAGAAACATAAATTTGTTATTAATGAATTGTATCCTTTTTGGTATATATTTACAGAATGGTAATATATGGTCAATATCTTGAATATAAAAATCAGAGTTCGCAGGGATATGCCAAATGATGTCTATTTTATTCTGATGTGCTCAGTAGTATATAATAATTTTAACAACACAGTAATAAGTATTAATTAATAAGTATTAATATTTATGCACTTATAATTGTGCTAATTATCCTGAAAAACTTTGTTTTACTAAAATTTAATGTGCAGGTAACGTAAAACATTTAATCCAAACAAAGCATTGAGCTGACTTTCCAATCAGTGGTCATATATCCCAGATAAAATTATAGCATGTTAAACTACAACAGTTGTGTTTGTGTGATATTTGAGTACTGTCTTTTCAATCTACTAGAGTATAAATGAAGTTGAGAATATTATGAATGATTGAATAAGGAGAGATATATCTGTCCTATTCAGCCTTGCACTCTGAATGTCAACATAGTGTTTGACATATGACAAAAGGCAAATAAAATGTGGTTGAATAAAAGAAAAGAGTGTTTTATGAACATTAGCCATTTATATCTGTGTAATAAATTATGTAAATTGCCTATAACAGGAAGAAACATTAAACTAAATGAAACATTAGTTGGAGGATAAGAGGAAGAACTCATAGAAGTTCCTATTGATGCTGATAAGATATCTCAGCACTTAGGAACGAGTTATATTCCTACAGTGGAACTGAGAATAAAACCTCACACTCACCCCCTCTGATAATTCCAGGGCATTTGACATCATTTGCAGTTACATATTACAATCTCCCCCCCCTCCCCCTCTTCTGTCTCTCTCTCACTCTCTCTCTCTCTCTCTCTCTCTCTCTCTCTCTCTCTCTCTCTCTCTCTCTCTCTCTCCCTCCCTCCCTCCCTCCCTCCCTCCCCCCCCTCTCTCTCTGTATTTCTCTTTCTTTCTCGTCTCTTAAACACACATAAATAAACCTAAAACAAGTGTCTCATTTTTTTTTCTGATAGCAAAGACAAAAAAGAATAAGAGGAAGATTCAAAATGAGAAGAACAAGAAACTGGGGGAACTGGGACATTTATTTTGCATTAAAAAGTACAGTTCTCTTATTATTGCAAATAAATGGTATATTTTTATCACTATAAAATGTCAATTTCTAATTCAAGATATAAAAATATCTATGGGTATGTTAGAGAATGTAGATAATAAATGGAGCTATAACAAACATTTTGCATTATTTTAAAACTGTGAACTGCTTTCCTTTATAAAAATCTCACATCCTTTACCTCTAATCATTAAATAATCTTTATTTAAATTAATTTTATTCTTTTCTGAACCCTCTCTAACTTCTATATATAGATCAAGACTATAATCATTCTATTAGGTTTATATTTCTCAGAGTAAAGCATGACATTGCTATTCAGGCATACATGTTCCTCAATGCATCAGAAAAGAAATGTAGGTGGGTATTTAGTTTCAATTTTAAAAACGATGTCTGCCTTTTTCTGTTTTGAAAACGTTTCAGGATTTTTGTACACATTCTAACTTCTCTTCACCCTACTTTGGCCCATTTTTCCAAAAAACTATTAATATTTAAAATTGAACTTAAACATTTTAGAGTACTGATAACTTAAATGTCTTACAGTCTGTAGGCATTAACATCAAATTCATTATAATTAGGGAAAGAAAGTATATTTAATATTGCATATTCCATGTGTCAGTGATTCGGGGTCTCTTAACAATCTCTTTTAATTCAAACTATTTTAAAACAATTTTAACTACAAAGAATCCCCCCCAAGCTGTTACCAATATGGACCATATATTTCCAAAGGATACTATGAAACAGATCAATTAGCAACTACTTTGAATTAATTTTCTTCCTTAAGGATATATTAGTTCCAAGTCCACCATTAGTGATATTCTAGGCTGCTGTGGTCTGTAATGCATGATGGTATGTGGTTGTTCTGGGATGTATGCCAATTCCTTAAGTAGCCTAGAGTGACAGTTATCAGTGTTTTCTTGCACAAATCATCCTACTTCCTATTTAACTTTACTCATTCAGATATGTGTGGGATAAATTAATAGTTGCCTTCCCCCATTTATTTGAGCAATATTTGAACTTTGCTGACCTAATATCATTAAGACCAGTTGTTCTCATTTAAAGTCGTGTATTACAGGCTACAATTGAAGTCAACTAATGGCATATTCCTGCAGCATCTTTGGGTTAAGTAATAAACTTCACCCAAATGTTTTTTTGAAGTCAGCATTATTGTGCAGATTTAATTAGCTCATATAAGTTACAGTTGCTTCATATTGTATTCAGAAAGAACAATATTGTGGATTTGAAGTTTCAGGCATAAAGGAGAATCTGAAAATGTTATTTAAAAACTACAATTTGAGATGTGCAATTTGGCAAAAACCCTATTTCTGTCCTATTTAAATATAGGCGTTAGTTTATTTTGTTTAAAATGAGTAATCTTTCCACCAGTTTTATACTTTAACATATGTGTATCTGCTGTCTCAATGAGTGCAGGCTTCACAAGGACTCATATGAGCGTTCTCACTGATTACTTCAAATAGTACTTCAGTAGCAACTTTTATGTCATGAAACATTCCAAGTTAGGGCATTCAGGGGAAAATTGATAATCAAAGCTGTGTAGAGGATTTTAGGTCCATGTTATGGAACTGGAACAAACCAGGTAAAATGCTCTGTGTTTATCTGTAGATTGAGTCTATGATAGTTTTCGGGAAAATAAAGGTGAGATGAACCTTTATTTAAAGGTGAGATGAATCTTTACGACAGAAATGATTTCTGGAAGTTTTTATTTCATAACTGATTTTATGTTTGGCAGATAATATGTCT
The DNA here is from genome assembly GCF_963924665.1 of Micromys minutus. NCBI lineage: Eukaryota > Metazoa > Chordata > Mammalia > Rodentia > Muridae > Micromys > Micromys minutus. The sequence goes on along the minus strand of NC_137970.1, from coordinate 117,593,501 downwards.
TCTCTAATGTGGATAAGTAGGATAATGACCTGATATATTCCTACAAATTATAACTTAAATTATGTTTTTGACACTCTGGGGTATTGGTAAATTAGAAGAGATTTGTGATTATGTTTGGTATTACCAAATCTTCTATTTATAATAATCTATATAATGTGAAAAGAATGAAGAGTTTTCCTTTCTCTGCAGAGAAATTTCAAGATATAAGAAATAGATACATCACATTCTGCTGTGATGTTGTCATCTGAAAACTTTGTCATCTCCCAAATGAGGCAGACTATAGTTTTCTTTCTGGTCATGGTAGTTTTACATAGGGGTTTCAGCATGTTAGGCAAGTGCTCTACTAGTAAACTACATTCCTATACTTAACCTATCATTATGGTGTGTCTCATTTTCAAAGACTTAAATTATTTTGAGAAGTTTTTAATACATATTTCATTAAGTAAGAGCTTTTTGATACTCTTGGGCTATCACTAAAAATGATTGAAGGTACCTTGAAACATGTCCTCATTTTGTTTGACCCACCTCATTTGATGTTTGCTAATTTATGAACCAATTCCCTAAAAGCTATTGTATTTATTAATAAACTCATGGTCAAGCATAACCTTTAATATTGTTTTCAAATACACTGTTAAATCCACATTTGTATATTCAGTTTGGACCTCCACTATCCCGTTGCCCTAAGTACTTTACAAGCTCCTGATATACACCTTAGAATTCTAAGAATAAACTAAAAAATAGTATGCTTTAACCCAACTTACACCTTTTTAACAAAGCTCATTGCTTTTCATATGTATTGGTACATATAATGCTGTTTTTTTTTTTTTTTTTATTTTGGATGTTTAACCCCAAAACTCAAATTCATTTCTGTCTCATATCTATTAAAGGCCAGCAAATACTGATCACTGTCTTTAATTAATAGTTGCTGATCAGTATTTATATATTTGATGTTGAAAATAATGAGAATATTAGTTTATTGTAAACATATTGATCTTCTCTTGCTACAATATACAAGAGAATATTCAATCACTGTCTCTATGGTATTTATACTCTATTAGACATTGAAAGACATCAAGATAATTAAAGTATATTACAAGATATGTATAGGGTAAATACAAAAAAAATTATATCATTTTACCCAAAGAGTTTAAAGATCTCTAGAGTATGATATCTTCAAAAAGTTCTTGCACCAATTCCTTCAAGATAAGTGTTGGATTCTCTCCTCCACTTACATAGGTATTCCACTAATATATCACCATCACTATCCTGACTCCATTAGTTCCTAAAGAGGCCTCACTTGATTTTTGCACACAGTTTTCACAAGTCCAAACATACTAAATGGTTTCAACATTAATAAGTGAGATGACATAGTATGTGTTCTTATATACTGGCTTCTTTCTTAATATTAGGTTTTCAAATATCATCCATTTTTTTCATAGCATTTGTTCCATTGCAACATAATATATTGTTACATGGTGTTCTGTGTCTCATAAATCAATTCAGCAATCAATGAACATTTGAATATTCACATCTACTTTACCGAATGTTTCTGTGTATGGTTTCATACAAGGCTTGGCTTGTATATCCTTTATAATTAATCTTTAGTTTATGCCTAAAAGTAGAACTGATGGATACTATGGTAAGACTATATTTATTTTTTTGAGGAACTACCAGAATGTTTTCTAAAGAAAAGTGCATTTGTTTTTAATCAACCAAAGTATAAAGGTTTTTATTCTAGCAGTTTTTCATATAGAATATACAATTTTTCCTACTGAATGAAGTAGAACCTACTTGAATTGTACAATGGGTCACTTTCAATATAAAATAGTTTTTCTTTCTCTAAAAAACCTGAAACACTGCATAATAAAATGAGTTATGTTGCTAAAGCTTCACAGTCCCATCATTTTTGAAAATTTTATGTGAATATTAATGAATTGCATATTATTTCATCTTAGGCCAATTTTTTTATTTTGGGAAATTATCCCCATGGATTTTTTGTTTTTCCTACACTTACCTTATTATTATTTAATCTTTTAGACTTTTTCACATCAAATACCAGAAATGAATTATTTACCAATGACATATAAGAATGTCTATATATTTGAAACAAATAATGTTGTTTATATTTAAAAATATTTTAACCATATATTAATGCTTTGAGGACTCCATAGTGTATTTTATCCCTTTCAGTCATGTCCAGCATTTTTCCTCTTTTTAAAATAGCTCTTTAGTTCAATTTCTGCCTCCCATATACTGTTGTTTTTGTGGTCTTTCACAAGAACATGATCAACTTGTCACTGATAATACTCTTTAAAAACCTGAGTCACATTTCCCTAACAAAAATTAGATGCCAATAGCTCATCAGCTAAAGGTAATGCTCCATGCCCACCTCCATTTTCCAAGTGAAACATGACACCTTACACAGTTTGGTGCCTGGTGTCACAACCATAGTCCTTTTATATGTGCAACTGCCTTGTTATGCAAGAAGAAACTTTCATTTTAATAAATATTCCACCAGTTATTGCTCTTATACCATTTCTTTTCCCTTATTCAGAATGATTCATTATTAAGGGGTATATAGTATACATACCACATTTAAAGTTGAGTACTCTTTATTCTTTCATTCTCTGAACATTGACCAGGTGATATTCTCTTTGTTTATCACCACCTACTTAAAAACAGAAGCCTTTATGTTGACAGCTGAGAGATAAATTTAGTTATGTAACAGAAATTATTAGGTATTTGTTTAAAAATTTATCAATTCAGTAGAATAATAGCCTCTGGGTTTGCCTTACAGATATTGACCAATGTATTTTATACACAGGTTCTTTGTCTGAAATTAATGTCATGTGTGGTTGGGATGTTTTTAAATATGATTGGGCCAGGGAGTGGCAATATTTGTAGGTATGATCTTTTTGGAATAAGTGTGTCTTTCTTGGACAAAGTAGATAGCTGTAGGTGTGGGCATTAAGACCCTCATCCTAGCCACCTAGAAGCCATTCTTCTCCTGTTATCATTCAGATCTAAATGTAAACCTCTCACTACCTCTTGCATCATGCCTATCTGTATACTGTAATGTTTCCACCTTCATTTCAATGGACTTGAGCTCTCAACCTTTCAGCTATTCCTTATAAGAATTGCTTTGTTCATGGTGTATGTTCACAGCAGTAAAAGCCTAGCACAGTGTATTAGGTTTTATGTGGAGGTCCTTGATACACTTGGACATGAGCTTTGTACAAGGTGATAAGAATAGATTGATTTGAATTCTTGTATGTGCTGACCTCCAGTAGTACCAGCATCATTTGTTAGAAATTCTATCTATTTTTCACTGGATGGTATTAGCTCCTTTGTCAAATATCAACTGACCATAAGTGTGTTGGTTCATTTCTGGGTCTTCAGTTCTATTACATTGATCTACCTGCCTGTCTCTTTACCAATACCATACAGTTTTATCCCTATTGCTCTTAATGCAGCCTGAGGTTGGCTGCTCCATCCTATATGCAGTCACAAACCCAGAAAATATTGTGGATTCCAAGAGGCACACGCTGACAAGAGCTTGATATAGCTGTCTTTGTGAGGGTCTGCAAGAGCCTAAGAAATACAGAGTTGGATGCCCCCAATCAAAGATTGAACTGACAATAAGGTTTTCAAAGGAGGACTTAGAAAAAGGACTGAAGGAGCTGAAGGGATTTTCAACTCCACAGGAAGAACAACAATATCAACCAACCAGACTCCCAGAGCTTCCAAAGACTAAACCACCAAAAAAAAAAAAAAAAAAAAAAAAAAAAAAAAAGTATACATGCAGTCACTCATGGCTCCAGCAACATACCTATCAGGGGTTGGCTTTATCTGGCCTCAACCACAGAAGAGGTCCTTGGCCCTGATAAGGCTCAATATCCTGTTGTAGTGGAATGCCAGGAAGCAGAGATGGTTGGGGACCACACTTATAGAGGCAGGGGGAGGGGAAATGGGATTGGGAGGGGAAACCGGAAAACAGAATAACATTTGAAATGTAAGTAAAGAAAATGTCCAATAATTTTAAAAAATCATTATGATCAAAGATCTTTTAAAAAATGAAACAAAAATAACAACATAACAACAACAAAAACCCTAACACAAAAGTTGGTACCAGAGAAGTTGGTATTATTGTGAAAGGCTTGACCAAGTATTTTTTTAGAAATATTTGAATTTTGAGACTTTGGATTTGGAAATCAATGGAATTTTGCAATCTCATTAAGTCTCATTTGTCGATCCTTGACCTTAGAGTACAAGCCATTGGTGTTATGTTCAGAAAATTTTCCCCTGTGCCTATGTGTTCTAAGGTTTTCCCTACTTTCTATTCTAATAGTTTCAGCGTACCTGTCTTAATGTAGAGATCTTTGATCCACTTACACTTGAGCTTTGTACAGGGAGATAAGAAAGGGTCTATTTTCATTCTTCTGCATGCTGAGAGCCAGTTGGACCAACACCATTTGTTGAATAGGCTGTCTTTTTTCCATTGAATGTTTATAGCTCCTTTGTCAAAAATCAAGTGACCATATATGTGAGGGCTCATTTCTGGATTTTCTATTCTGTTCTATTGATCAACTTGCCTATCTCTGTACCAGTGGGGCTTAATTGTCTACCCTAGTGGGAATATTGAAGACTTGCTTATTGAGAATGATTTGACCTGTGCAAACCTTGCCCAAAAGGTTTCAGTGGAGAAGAATTCCAGTGCCTTAGATATTGTTTTGATAGTATTTTGATGAAGAATGTGGCTGCTTTTTGCCCTTGTCTGAAGAGTCTACCTGAAACTAAAGTAAAAAGATTTATATTAATTCCATTGAAAAAGGTTGTTTCAAAAAAAAAAAAAAAACCAGCAACGACTTTGTTCTCTGGTTTAGTAATATGCAGAGGGTTTTTAATAAAAAGGAGCAAGGTAAGAAAGGAAAAATATAAAATGTATGGTTCAAGTGATAAATGGGCACCAGGTATTGAAATGGAACCAAATCCTATGTTCAGGTAGATAAACAGATTAAGTGAGTGGTACCTTTGGAGCAAAATTCTAACCAGCTAAATTTAGGCACAGGCAAGATGGTACACACCTTTAATCCCAGGAGACAAAGCCAATCAGATCACAGATTTCAAGGCCAGCATGGGACAGAGAATATTCTAGGTAAAGAAAAGCTTAAATTCAGTTTTTTATTATAATTCCAGGATTCAGCAGAGATATAAAGATCTCTGAGTTCAAGGTCAATTTACAGAGCAAGTCCTAGTATAGCCAAGCTTAACCAATGAGAGAGTTGGAAACCAAAAAGCTGGTAATAGAGTAATGGGAGGCCACGGTTCATCCCCGGGAAGCAGCAGAACTCAGCAGATTTGAAAATGTGGCTCTGTCTTGAAGAGTCAAGAATAAAAGTAAGTACTTCAACAACTGATGCTGATAAGCTGATGCTAAAGAATTAGGCTTGATTAAGAAGAAACCAGTATCACTGAGGTAAAATCTGGGAAGTGCTTTCTGAGAGCACATCACTGACTTGAGAATGCAAAAGAATTGCCCATATAGTACTGGTTTTGAAGGCATGAAGGGGTCGAAGAGAGCAGGTGAGACTTGGCACTGTGAGAGACCCTAGAAGGCAACTGGTGAAGGTGAAACCCAGTTGCAATTGACAGCCCAGGCCTGAAGAGGTCATACAAGGAGTTGAAGGATGACACCATGAAAGATCTTACCAGAGGTTTTTGGTGAAACCTAGTAGCAGAAGAAGATCCCAGTGTACTGCAGATGCCAGTATCATAGTCTGATCACCAAAAGTAGTAGCAGCATCACAGTGGGGTCACCCAGAGCCTACAGTGCTACAGAGGGCAGAGCTGAAGATGTGATGCAAGCCCTTTGAAGAATCCCAGATCATATGTGGATCTTAGCCATTGGAACAAGTAGCTGTGAAGTTGAAGTTGACTTGGAGAGCCAGCCCCAGTGAAATGTTGTCCTTATAAGAGTTGTCTTGGTCATGAAGTCTGTTCACAGCAGTAAAACCCTAACTAAGACAAAAAAAAAATGTGTTGGCTTCCTTAACGTTAATGGAATGTTCTTTAGAAACAAGCTAAAAAGATTGCTTTGTCATAGTACTAAGTCTTCTTCCTGTTAGCAAATGCAGAGATTAATGACCTTCACTTTCCCCTTTTCTGCTACTCCCATAAAACATATGATGCATCTTTCTTTCAGTTTGCAATCAATATCTTTTATACTAAATTACAAATTTTTAATTACTAGTAATTTTTGGTCTAATTGCTTTGACGCTATCATGCCATGCCTTCTGAATAATAGAAAGAAGGACTAATATTCTTTCATCTTAATCTTCTCAAAATCTTGTTTCAAGGACATGGAGTACGACTGAAAGAAAGGTTAGCAGTGTTGACAGGAACTGGGTAAAATGATAAATACCTAAAAGAGTGGAATCCTCAAGGTAATATAGCTCACTGTCTCTGTTGAATGACCTCTTATTTCTTGTGTTCTTTACTTCATGTAGGACACATTGCTATATGAGATGCTTATATTTTCCGTGACAATTGACATTCACACAAGGACCTGAGTGTGACATATGAAAATATAAAATCACTTTCATGTATAGATATCAAATATACTCTTTCTTAGTTCTTTTAAAGTGTTTTAATTTTCCCAGTGTGTGACTGAAATAGAAGGAAAAAGATAAATTGGGAACCTGGATGTTATTTTGAAAATATATGGTAATAGAAATTAGTCAAAAATATCTTTGATATTTTTATATATAAGATGAAGAGATGATGGGAATAGAATACATAGAAATAGGAACAAAGATTAAGGTACATTTACATATTTATACATACATATATATCTTGTACTGGCCTAATGATTTTGTTTATAATTTATTAATAAATAAAACTATTAAAAAGGTTAATAGATGACATGCAAAAATAAAAATTGCTAATTAATATACCACAAGGCACTTAAAATGTTTTACAATTTCAGTGGAACTTCTTTTTTTTTTTTTTACATGACCCTCCCAAGGTGAACTGTGAAACAACGGTTTATCATCTCAACACTGACCTCGAGAGCAATGTCTGCCTCAACATCATCAGAGAGGATTGGAAGCCAGTACTTATGATAAACTCCATAATTTATAGCCTGCCCTATCTCTTCTTGGGCCCAACCTCGAGGACCCACTGAACAAGAAGACTGCCGAGGGCCTGCAGAACAATCGGTAGCTGTCTGAACAAAACTTGCAGTACTCCATGAGAGGCGATTACCTTGGGTCTACCTACTTCGAGCGCTGCCTGAAATAGGGTTAACAATTATTCATCCCTGCCAGGATTACCAGCCCAGGCATCCCCTGCAAATATTTATTGGGGACCAAGGTAGGGTATGCGATGTAGCCTTGGCCCCTGCCTTGGCCTTGCCTCTTCTCCCTGTCTCCTGCCCCTGGTTATATATATATATATATATATATATATATATATATATATATATATATATATATATATATATATATATATATATGCATATAACCTGGTTTATATATATTTGACCACCACGTGATTATGGTTAGTGTTGCCTCCCCCGACCTGCTCAGGGATGGAAAATAAATTGGCTTCTTTAGAGGCCCCGCTCCCGCTGGGCGCTGTCCAATCCCCCACTCTTGACTGTGGGGTAAGTGGGCAACGGGCCTGGGTTGCTAGTCCCAAGCCACCCACCCCACCATAACTGGAGGTCGCACCAGGCTATTAATAGCTAATGTTACTGAAAAAATTAATATTTTATTTATTTACCTTTCAAATGTTATCCACTTTCCTGGTTTCTCCTATCCCCCCTTACCATGCTTCTATGAGGGTGTTCCCCTACCCACCTACACACTCCCACTGTAAAGTCCTAGCATTTTTCTATACTGGGACATCGAGCCTTCACAAGACCAAGGGCCTCCTCTCTCACTGATGCCAGATAAGGCCACTGCAGCTCCTTCAGTCCTTCCCCTAACTTCTCTATTGGGGTTCCTGTGATTAGCCTGATTATTGGATTCGAGTATCTGCATCTGTATTGATCAGGATCTGACAGAGCCTCTCAGGAAACAGCTGTATCAGGCTCCTGTCAGCAAGCACTTCTTAGTATCAGCAACAGAGTCTGGGTTTGGTGTCCGCATGTGGGGTGGATCCGAATTTAGGACAGTCTCTAGATAGCCTTTCCTTCATTCTTTGCTCCATTATTTGTCCTGTATTTCCTCTATACAGGAAGAATTATGGGTTAAAATTTTAAAGGTGGGAAGGGAGCCACATCCATCAAACAGGGGGGTCATGGCTAACCTCTGGATATGGTCTCAACAGGTTATTGTTTTGCATTGTGGAGTTTTGAGCTAATGTCTTCTCTGTTGGGACCAAGTAGGATCTTGCTTTCCTGGCATCTGGGGCATTCTGGTTGCTACTCCTGTTCCCCATCCCCCATTGCTATACATTTCTGTTCAATTACCTGTCCCACTGTACATCTCCACTATCTCCTTTCATACCTTATCTTTTCCCCATCCCCTTTTCTATTCCTCCCAAGTCCTTCCTGCCCTCTACTTCCATTGAATATTTTGATCCCCTTCTAAATAGGACTGAAGCATCCACGCTTTGGTCTTCCTTCCTCTTGAGCTTCATGTAGTCTGTGGATTGTATCGTGAGTATTAAAAGCTCTTTGCCTAAAATACACGTATCTGTAACTGAGTCACCTTACTCAGGTTGATATTTTCTAGATCCATCCATTTGCCTAAGAATTTCATGAAGTCAGTTTTTTAATAGATGATTAGTATTCTATTATGTAAATGTACCACATTTTCTGTATCCATTCCTCTGTTGAAGGACATCAGGCTTATATCCAGTTTCTAGCTATTATAACTATGGCTGCAATGAACATAGTGGAGCATGTGTCCTTATTACATGCTGCAGCATCTTTTGGGTATGTTCCCAGGAGTGATATAGCTGGGTCCTTAGGTAGTACTATGTTCAAATTTCTGAGGAATTGCCAGACTGATTTCCATAGTGGTCGTACCAGCTTGGATTCCCACCAATAATGAAGAAGTGTTCCTCTTTCTCCACATTCTTACCAGCATCTGTTGTCACCTGAGTTTTTGATCTTATTCATTCTGACTAGTGTGAGGTGGAATCTCAGGGCTGTTCTGATTTGCATTTCCCTGATGACTAAGGATGTCGAACCTTTTCTTTAGGTGGTTCTCAGTCCTTTGAGATTGTTTGGTTGAGAATTCTCTATTAAGCTCTGAACTCTACAATAGGGTGATTTGGTTTCCCAAGTCAACCTTCATGAATTCTTTGTACATTTTTGATGTTAGCCCTCTATCTTGTAAATTGTTGTCTTTATGCAGGTGAAAGTAGACAAAAGATAAAACCAGGCCTGCCACTGGACTAAAAGAAAGGGTAGGCAGAAAAATGTTTTAGAAAGATGGGGAGAATCCAGGGCTGGGGTGGATGAGGGAAGATGGGGGAAGACACGGATGACCCTCTTTGCATGTCTCTGCTTATTGTTTGTTATTAATATTTAGTAAGAGATAGATTTATAGTTGTACAAGATGATTTGTCTTCTCTAGATAGGAAAATTGTAGCATATCATTTGAATCAGGGTTTATTTTATGTTGATTTCCTTCATGTTGTGACTCAATTAAGTTTAAGAAAAGGTACAGTGGTGGGATACAACAAGCCCCTGATGGAATTGACATGTTTGGGCCCGGTGTGGTAGCGAACCGCCAAGGGCATTATGAGAGGGTACCTACCTCTGGGACCAGGGGTGGCTATAGGGAATGTGAGTAGAGTTCTGGTCTACCAGAGAAGCAGCTGGCAGAGAGAGATTCACCAAAAAGGAGTCACCAATGAGATAAATTAATGTTAGTTCTATATGGCCACCTAGTGCTGCAAATGACACCAGGGAGCAGCGTGGCAAGGTGCAACACTGGAACTGCTCACAGAACACCCAGGTCAGGGAGTACCTAGGGGCAGCGTGGAACTCCTGAGATGAATTAATTTTAGTTTGATATGGTCCTCCTGTGTCAGAACAAACATGTGTAAGACCACCTTGGTCAGAGAAAACCTGGGGACAGTGTGGAACAGTGACACCCTGGAAACAGTTTATGCTTTTTTAATATTTGCCACAACACTATTGAATGTAGGTTTAGTTAATATTTTCCTAATATGTTGGTCATCATTTTGCCCAACTGACAGTATCCTTTACCTTACTGAAAGTTTGCAATTTTATGAGGTCCCATTTGTAGATTCTTGATCTTATACCATACAACATTGATAATCTATTCAGGAAATTTCCCCCTGTGACTATGTGTTAGAGGGTCTTCTCTCATTTCTCTTCTGTTAGATTCAATGTATCTGGTTTTATGTGGAAGTCCTTGATGCACTTTGACTTGACCTTTGTACAAGGAGCTAAGAATGGATCAATTTGCATTCCTCTACCTGCTGACTGCTACTTGAAGAAGCACCCATTTGTTGAAAATGTTTTTTTCTACTGGATGGTTTTAGCTTCTTTGTCAAAGATCAAGTGACCACAGGTGTGTGGTTCCATTTCTCAGTCTTCAAATCTCTTCCATTGATCTACCCGCTTGTCTCTGTACAAAAACTATGTAGTTTTAATCACTATTGCTCTATAATCCAGCTTGAGGTTAAAGATAATGATTTCATCAGATATTCTTTTATTGTTGAGGATAGATTTTACTATCCTGATATTTTGCTGTTACAAATAAATTTAAGACTTTCTGTTTTTAACTCTATAAAGAATTGAGTTGGAATTTTGATGGGGAATGCATTCAATTTATAGATTGCTTTTGGTAAGATAGCCATTTTTACAATATTAATTCTATGATCAGGGAAGATCTTTCAATTTTCTGAGGCTTTGTTTTATTTCTTCCTCATGAGACTTGAAGTTTGTTTTACAGATCTTTCACTTGTTTGGCTAGAGTCACCCCAAGACATTTTAGATCATTTCTGACTAGTGTAAAGAGTGTTGTTTTACTAATTTCATTCTCAGTCTGTTTATCATTGGAGTAGAGCAAGACTACTTATTTGTTTGAGTTGATTTTACATCCAGACACTTTGCTGAAGTTGTTTAGGAGTTATCTGGTGGAGATTTTTGGAGTCACTTAAATATACTGTTATGTCATCTGCAAATATGGATTTCTTCCTTTCCAATTTATAGTTCTTTTACCTTTATTTGTGTACTAATTGCACTAGCTAGAACTTAAAGAACTATACTAAATAGATAGGGAGAGAATGGACAGCCTTGTCTAGACACTGGTTTTAGTGTGATTGCTTCAAGTTTCTCTCCATTTATACTGATGTTGGTTACTCTATATTTTGTTTACTACATTTAAGTATGGGTATTAAATTGCTGTTCTTTCCAAGACTTTTTAACATGAAGGGGTGTTGAATTTTGTCAAATGTTTCTCAGCATCTTATGAAATGATCATGTTTTTTTTTTTTTAATTTATTTTTATGGTGGATTACTTTGATGGATTTTTATATACTGAACCATCCCTGCATCCCTGGGATAAAGCCTACTTGATTATGATGGATTATCATTTTGATGTGTTCTTGGATTCAATTTCAAGAACTTTATTGAGTATTTTTGCTGAAATATTCATGATGGAAATTGTTCTGAAGTTTTCCTTCTTTGTAGGGTCTTTGTGGTTTAGGTATAAACATAATGCTGACTTCATACACAAAAATTGGGTACTGTTCCCTCTGTTTCTATTTTCTGGAATAGTTAAAAGAGGATTTGTTTAGGTCTTCTTTGAATGTCCAACAGAATTCTGCACTAAACCCACCTTTTCCTGGGCTTTCTTTGTTTGTGAGACTTATAATAAATGCTTTTTCTTTTTTTCTATAGGGGTTATGGGGCCAATTAGTTGCTTTTTCTGATACTGATTTAACTTTGGTACCTGGTATCTGTCTAGAAAATTGTCCATTTCATCCAGATTTTTCAGTTTTGTTTAATATAGGCTTTTGTAGTAAGATCTGATGAAATCTCAAATTTCTTTGAGTTCTATTGTTATGTCTCCCTTTCCATTTCTGATTTTGTTCATTTGGATACTCTCGGTGCCATCTGGTTAGTCTGACTAAGTGTTTATCTATCTTTATTTATCTCAAAGAACAAGCCCTTGATTTTTTGATTCTTTGTATAGTTCTTTTTGCTCCTAATTGATTCATTTCAACCCTGAGTTTATTTATTGCTGGCCCTCTACTCATCTTGGGTGCATTTTTTTTTTTTTTTTTTTTTTTGTTTTTATTCTAGAGCTTTCAGCTGTGCTGTCTAATTGCTAGTATATGCTCTCTCCAGTTTCTTTTTGGAGGCACACAGAGCTATGAACTTTCCTCTCAGCACTGTTTTCTTTATGTCCCCTAAGTTTGGGTATGCTCTCTCTTTATTTTCCATAAGTTCTAAAATGTCTTTAATTTCTGAATTTTCTTTTGAACAAATTATCAATGAGTAGAATAGAATATCAGCTTCTGTGTTTATGTGGGATTTTTGTTGTTTTTGTTGTTATTGATGACCAGCCTTAGTCCATGGTAATGTGATAGAATACATGAAATTATTTCAACTTCTTTATCTATTGAGGCCTGTTTTGTGATGAATTATATGTTCACTTTTGTAGAAAAAACATTGATTTCCTGAGAAGAAGGTATATTCTTTTATTTTAGGATGAAATGTTCTATAGATATCTGTTAAGTCCGTTTTCTTCATAATTTCTTTTATGGGTTTCTTTTCTATGATTTGTCCATGAATGAGACCCTGGTGTTGAAGTCTCCCAGTATTATTGTGTGAGGGGCAATGTATGCTTTGAGTTTTGGAATGTTTTGGGTTTTTTTTTTTTGTTTGTTATTTTTGGTTTTGTTTATTTGTTTGTTTTTTGAATTTGGGTGCTCTTGCATTTGGAGCACAGTTGCTTAAAAATCAGATTTAATTTTAGGATATTTTTCCTTTAATGAATATGACACATCTTTCCTCATTCTTTTTGAAAACTTTTGTCTGAAAGTTGATTTTATTCAATATTAGATGGTTACTACACCTTGTTTTTGGGGACCTTCTGCTTGAATTTTTCCAGCATTTTACTCCTAGGTACCTTTTTTTCTTTGTCACTGAGGTGTGTTTTTTGTATGCATCAAAATGTTGGGTTCTCTTTATATATCCAGTCTACTAGTCTGTATCTTTATTTTGGGGAATTGAGTCCATCGATTTTAAGTGCTATTAAGAAATAGTGTTTCTTGTTTCCTGTTATTTTTGTTAGAGGTGGATTTATGTTTGTGTGTCTATCTTCTTTTGAGTAAGTTGAAAACAGATTACCTTCCTGTTTTCTCTGAAGTGTAGTTTCTGTCCTTGTGTTGGAGTTTTCCCTCTATTATTTTTTTTAGGGCTGGATTTGTAGAAAGATGTTGTGTAATTTTTTTATGGAATATTTTGGTTTCTCCATCTATGTTAATTGAAAATTTTGATGGATATAGTAGCCTGGGCTGGCATTTGTGTTCTCTGAGAATTTGTATGAATCCTTCCCAGGATCTTCTAACTTTTATGGTCTGTGTTGAGAAGTCTGGTGTGATTCTCATTGGTTTACCTGATATTTTCCCTTACTGCCTTTAATATCCTTTCTTTGTTTTGTGCAGTTGGTGATTTGACTATTACATGTCAGGAGGAACTTCTTTTTTGGTCCAAATTATTTTAAGTTTTGTAGACTTCTTTTGTGTTTACAGGTATTTCTTTCCTTAGGCTATGGAAGTTTTCTTCTATAATTTTGTTGAAGATATTTACTTGTCTTTTAAGTTGGGAATCTTTGATCTCTTTTATAACTATTATTCTTTTTTAACATCTTTATTTTACAAAACAAAGATAAATATACAGATTTCAAGTATTTTTGCGTAAAATTATACAATACATTTATGTCAGTACTTTTTTTTCTGATTTTAAAATAATTTTTACATACATTAATATGAATAGTCAGTACTTGATCTTTTTAAAGGTTTGACAGTATGCATCGAAAACCCAATAGTTACAATGAGCACAAAGTACATGCAAAACAAAATGTAACATGAAAGTAGTAAAAGTTTACTTGTTGTGTAAAGATTTTTTTTGTTTTGTTTTGTTTTCTTTATTTCATGGACTTCCTACAGTCTGTGAGTTGTTTCTGGGGCAGTGCAAGCCTCTGGGGGTTAGCATCCCACTATCAGTGACTGCATATTATGTCTGTTCTTTTGTGACTGGGTTATCTCACTCAGAATGATATTCTCTAGATGCAGCCATTTTCTTAAGAATTTGGTCGTCATTGTTTCTGGTGGCTGAGTAGCATTCCATTGTGTAAATGTACCACAATTTTTGTATCCATTCATCTTCTGAAGAGCATCTGGGTTCTTTCCAGCTTCTGGCTATTATAAATAGAGCTGCTATGAACATTGTGGTGCATATATCTTTGTTGTGTACTAAGGTGTCTTTGGGGTGTATGCCCAGAAGTGGAATAGCTGGGTCTTCAGGTAGTATCATGTCCAATTTTCTGAGGTATCGCCAGACTGATTTCCACAGTGGTTGTATTAGTTTGCAACCCCACCAACAGTGGAGAAATGTTCCTCTTTCTCCGCAACCTCGCCAGCATCTGTTGTCATCTGAGTTTTGAATCTTGGCCAATCTGACTGGTGTGAGGTGGAATCTCAGGGTTGTTTTGATTTGCATTTCCCTGATGGCTAAGGATGTGGAGCACTTCCTCAGATATTTCTCAGCCATTCGATATTCCTCAACTGAGAACTTTTTGTTTAGTTCTGTACCCCATTTTTAATAGGGTTATTTGATTCTCTGGTGTCTAGCTTTTTGAGTTCCTTGTATACCTTAGATATTAGGCCTTTATCTGATGTGGAGTTGGTAAATACCTTTTCCCATTCTGTTGGCTGCCGTTTTGTTTTCTTGACAATGTCTTTCACCTTACAGAAACTTTGCAATCTCATTAAGTCCCATTTGTTAATCTTTGACCTTAGAGCTTGAGCCATTGGTGTTTTGTTCAGAAAATTTTCTACTGTGCCTATATTATAACTATTATTCTTAAGTTTAATATTACCATTGTGTCCTGGATATTCAGGATGTTTTATATTAGGAGCTTTCTACATATTGCATTTTCTTTGACTGATGTGTCAGTGTTTTTTGTGGTCTCTTCTGTCCCTGAGATTTTCTCTTATATCTCTTATATTCTGTTAGTGATACTTGTGTCTATGACTCCTGATCTCTCTTGTAGGTTTTCTACTTCCAGGGTTGTCTCCTTTTGTGATTTCTTTATTGATTCTATTATTTACTTGTTTGTTTTGTTTTCCTGTAGTTCTTTAAGGGACTTTTGTCTTTCCTCTTTAAGGGCTTCTACATGTTTACCCGTGTTCTGTATTTCTTTAAGGGAATGACTTATGTCCTTCTTAAATCCTTCATCATCATCATGAGATGTGATTTTAAATCAGAATATTCCTTTTCTGGTATGTTGTGGTATCCTGGGCTTGGTGTTGTGATATAACTGGGTTCTGATGGTGTCAAGTAGCTGTGTCTTCTACTGATTATATTCTGTTACTTGCTTCTTGCTATCTGGTTATCTTTGGTGTTAGCTGATCTTGCTGTCTCTGACTGTGTCTTGACTATCCTGTAAGCCTGTGTGTCAGCACTTTTGGAGATTATGTCTCTATAGGCAGAATTTGGATAAGGAGAGCTGGGACAGAGTGTCAGCTTCAGGGCACTTTCAGATCCTGGAAGAATCCTGTTGCTGACTGCTCCTTTGTTTCTTTTTCCTGATGGCTCTGGGCAGGTCCATCTTGGGCCAGGTATTTGTACAGACATGATGGTCTTACCTGTGTTCTCAGGTATATCAGTATTTATGGAAGACCAACTCTCTTCAGGTGGCATTTGCATATGGAAAGCTGAGACACAATGTCAGCTCCAGGCACAGATGGAAGCATGAAGAAGGCACTTACAATTTCTTTTTTTTAGTACTTAGAGAAATAATCATGTCTTAGGTAGTTTTAATACACACACACAAATTTTCTAATAATTACTTAGCATTTTTCCTGAGACATACAAAGTAAACTTTTTCAGTCTATACAGAAACACTATAGATTTGCAATAATGAAGACATAGTTTGTGATGTGCTTAATAAGTACCCCCAGAGAAAGCATTATGATAATAGTTCATTATTAGATCTACATTTAGCCCAAGTTATCTATAATAAACAATTATTTTTAAACTTTTACTTAACAAATTTATTTAATATGTAGTATCTCTTAGGTGCTACGCTGTTCAATTTATAAATATAAATAAAATCATTTTAAGTGCTATTTCAAACGAAACTGCTATTAGTGCTGGTTTACAAATGAAAATATTAATACTCCTAGAGGTTTAAGTAAGCTTTCCAGGGTGATATATATGATGAATGGTATCATCAAAATTCAAATGTAGTCAGTCTAATCCCAGTGTGCTGACCTGTGACCTGCAACTAAAATGTCTCATATTACATTCAATTATTATCCTATGGTCAAATTCATACCATATAAAAACAAATGAATGATTTATTACATCTCTACCCCAATATTTTCTGCCTGAGAAACATGATCTAATATGATTAAGAACTCCCTATAACTCTTTTGTCCTTGAGGATGCTGTTTCTCCTTTTCCCTTCTCTCTTTTGAGTGCTGCTTCCTGTGTACCCTTTGGGTCTTCTTTCCCCTGTCAACTACTCATAGTGCCATATAAGTTCCATACTTGCAAACATAATTTTTCACAAAAATAGCTCCCCCTTCTCTCTCTCTCTCTCTCTCTCTCTCTCTCTCTCTCTCTCTCTCTCTCTCTCTCTCTGTGTGTGTGTGTGTGTGTGTGTGTGTGTGTTTCTATCTAGATCTCTATCTTTCTCTCCACTTTGTTTTCCCTCCATGGTACTACTTAGTATGTTCTTCTCTCTTCTCAATAAAATCTCCCTAATGGAATGGAAGAAACTTTTTTCAGTTCATCACTATCATCTCACTCTTTAAGCACATCAGTATTCCTTTATAAGTATGTTTCTGGATAATGGAGTGAGAGAGGAGTATGATTTTGTAGAAAAATACTGGCTCTCACTGGATACAATAAAAGAGACAGACTACTGATGTGGAACAAAAGTATTTCTGTTAAATGATGAGTGTTTGAACATTCATTTTCATTGAAAATTCATATTAAAAAAACTCCAGTTGCTTTGCAGGAAAAGAGATAGCCCTCACAATCAATATATCAAAACATTTCAGGAATAATTGACACCTAACAGTCATGCTGCCCATCTTTTTAACTTCTCTACTTCCCCCTTAAGATTTTTTGTTCTTTAAAGGAACAGGTAGTTCTCTACTTTCTTTTGATAATCATTCAAACTGTTAATATTCATTGCAAAAATACCACTGTATTTGGGGGGGGGGTGTAGCCTGGGTTGTACCAGACAAGCCACTTTCCTTGCATTTTATTTTGATGGATTCTGGTGACTTTCAGTGGGGATGCAGCATAATCTCTATCAATCTATGGAGTTCCAACCATTCTCTGTCCTTATTTTCCATATTTCTTGGGGGTAATCAAGCATTTGTAGCACTTATATCTCTTTTCGAAGAAACCGTACAAAACACACATTCTTTTGCACTATTCACTCTGAAAGCTTACTTCAATAGATCCTTAACAATCTGGTTTTCCTGAATGTCTCACTCAGTAGGATTGATATCTCCAGAATTAACTGACTGGCACTCCCCTTATGTGTTCTCTTGGGGTTAGGAACCCAGAATGAACATTTATTTTTCAGATTTACTTTCCTCTTTAGAGACAGTCAGAATTGATTTTTCTCTCTTTTCCTTCCAGCAGTCATTTACCACCTTTCTTTAAATATAATCAGTCTTCTCTGCAAGATAGAGAAAACAGAGTGGGACTTTGCATGCCATCAACTCCACAGTTGCAAGGCCCTTCTCTTCACAGTGTGTTTCCCTACTGAAGTTAGCCATATTAAATGACAGCAACATGCTATAAGAAATAGCTAGCTCTTAAAATACAAAAGAAGTGTATTTGTAGAATAGAAAAGTGGCTATAAAAATTTTGTCTAAATCTGCATGGCTAATGGTCATTTGACAAGAACAATTTTACATTTTCTGGGGGTGGGGGCTGTAATTGAAGCATATTAAAACTTTTGCTTTAACCTTTTCCATTATCAGGAAAGACAGTTAAAGTAGTTGGTCCTAATATTTTTGGCAAAATTTAATGAAAGAAAAATGTGTAATACATTGAAAGATGTTTTCATCTCCAAAATAAAAATTCTGGCAAGTCTTTTAGACTGGTCACATTTACTTTTTCTTTCATCTCTCAAAGAGTAATGACATGTTAATCTAAAAAATTTTCAATCATCTTGCAAATGCATTTGTATACATAAAAACATATTGTAGCATAAAAGTGTATAATTATATTATATAATATATTTTATATTACTATATTATTATATTATATTCATTCTTATTTCACTTAGTCTGACTCATAATTATTGATTTTCATTCTTTGTTGAACAGGCATAGTTCTACATCCAATGAGTATAGCAATAAACATGATCAATTCTTATTTCAGTTGGAATGGAAAATGGCAAATAATAAAGACCATGCATGAAGCGTAGTGGCTGAACAAGGTCCACTGAAATAAGTGTAATTGATTCAAAGGTTGGAGGTATGATCAAAATACATGAATTACAATTTCAATGAAGATGTCCATGGCATTTCTAAGCATTGGACCTTTAATTAGAGACAGAAAGTGCATGGGGGAATAATGAAGTAGGTGTCTTCAAAGAAGCATTCTCTTCAGAAATCATTAATAAATAAGGTCCTAAGACAACAGTACATACCAATTACCAATGTTTATGAAAGAAACAGATATTGCCTCAAGGTGATAAAAGAGATGCCTAACTCTTGAGCCAGTTGTAAGTGACCATGGCCTAGGAACACAAATTTATTTTTCCTAAAATACTTTGTCCCAAGGAGGTAGCAATTTCATAAACTGCTTATGAAAGACTCACTATTTTTAATTATGTATGTGTGTTGGAAGCACTCTATATGGGTATGTGCACATGAGTGCTGATGCCCAAAGAGGCATGAGGCATAGGATCACATGGAAGTTGATGTTAGGGGTGCTTATGAACTGTCCAATTTAGCTATTAGGAATTGAACTGGGTTCTTCTAGTCATTCTTAACCAATGAGCCAAGTCTCTAGCAACCATCACAACTGTTTTATAGCAATAATAAAAATGTCACAAAATGACACACTTTTCTAAACCATTGGTGGGTCCATAGGGTAAAAAAGTTACAACAAAGCAAGGAAACCATTGCTATAGGACAGCATTCTTTGTCCTTGCATGGTGGAAACTAGGGACTAGTTGCAGCATTCCAAAGAAGTAACCTAATAATGACAAATATTCTTAAGTCACTTATAGAGGATAGAATTAAGTGGCTACTAAATGGGCAAAAGATGAGCCCAAGATAACTGCTTTTGTACTTGAAACAGTCCAACATCTCCAAATAATTGAAGTTCTAATCAGTCAATCATCCACTTCAGATACACTTTCTTTCCAGAAATGTTAATGCACACAAAGAAATAGTGTAGAAATGATAATATTATAAAATGAACCATAGTAGCCACAGGAGCTATAGGGTTACTAAGGTCACAGTTTGAGGCAATTCAAAAGTGTACACAATGTAGAAAGACAGCTAAATGTTTATCTATAAAGAGGTACACTGATTGTCCAGAGTTTGTAGAATTGATTTAATGTAAGCATAAAAGTTTTACAAAAATATCAAATTACCATGGTTAGACATAGAAATTCTTATTGAGGATGTTATTTGTATAATTTGATATAACTAATGTAAGACCAGAAAGAATATTGGTCTGTGAAATATTAATGAAAAAATAAAACAATTTCTGAAAGGTCAAAGGCTATAAAAGTTGTCTTTGTCAGATTTAGATTTCTGATGTTAAGCGTTAATATGTGACTGCCACATGATCTCAAGTAATAACTTGGCCTAGATAGAATGAATAGCTCTTAAGCCCCATTAACTATTTAATCATATTGCTTCATGATTTCTCAGCCTTCATCTGTTATCAGGACTCTAGAGTAAAATGCATGTTAAGAGTGTTCATCAAATGCCATTGAGGGAAAATATCAATACTGACTGAAAGGTATGAAAATCAAAAAAAGCAAGGCCTTCTTCTTTGAGTTAAATATGAAGTACTTTTGTGTGTATAAAATCAAGCTGCTATGCAGAGTGCATTAAGACACTCGATTCAATAATTTGATGTACTGCCTGCTTCTAAACTAAAGGCCAACTAATACCTTTATCAAAATAGCTCTAATTGTATTGTAATAGTCAAACACTTTTTATTATGAAATTATATTTTAATCGTTCTACCTTTATATGTTACCTTCCTTTTTCTCTTACTGCTTTTAGTATTCTTTCTTTGTTTTTAGCATTTTTTTGTTTTGACTATTATGTGTCAGGAAGAATTTGTTTTCTGGTCCAGTCTACTTAGGATTCTGTAGGCTTCTTCTTCTTCTTCTTCTTCTTCTTCTTCTTCTTCTTCTTCTTCTTCTTCTTCTTCTTCTTTTTTTTTTTTTTTTTTTGAAGATATTGCCTGTGCCTTTCAGTTGATATTATTTTCCCTCTTTTATACCTATTATCCTTAGGTTTGATTTTCTCATTGTATCCTGGATTTCCTGGATGTTTTGGGTTAGAATCTTTTTGATTTTTTCATTTTATCTGTGACTGTTGTGTCAATGATTTCTATGGTACCTTCTGCCCCTGAGATTCTCTCCTCCATCTCCTGTATTCTGTTGGTGGTGTTAGCTTCTATGACTCCTGATGTCTTGCCAAAGATTTTGTACTTCAGGGATGTCTCCTTTTGTGATTTCTTCATTGTTTCTATTTCTATTTTCAGTTTTTTTTTACCTGGCTATTTTTGCTTTTATGTAGCTTTTTAAGTTATCTTTGTGTTTCTTCTTTAAGGGCTTCAACTTGTTTTCATATATTCTCCTGGCTTTCCTGTACTTCTTTCAGTATGTTATTTATGCACTTTTCAAAGATCTACATCATCATTGTGAAGTATAATTTTAAGTCTAAATCTTGTTATTCTGGTGAGTTGGGATATCCACAATTTGCAGTGGTTGAAGAACTATGTTCTGATGTTGCCAGGTTGTCTTGGTTTCCGTTTCTTAGAGTCTTGTTATTGATTCTTGCCATCTTCTTATAGCTAGGTGATCTTGTTGTCTCTTACTGCAGCTTGTCTCTCTTGTGGGTCTGTGGGCCCGTGGTCTCCAGAGGGAAATTGCTCTTGGGTGTTCCTCTTTCAGGGTAAGTAAACTGTGAGTTCTGATGGCAGAGCCCAGTCCTTAAGTACCTGTGCCTGTTCTGGCCTTGGGCTGGAAGTGGGAACTTCCAGGCAGTATTGCTGCTTGTATCGCTGCTTGTATAGCAAGAGTTGTGGGCAGCCTCTCCTGGGGTGAACAGTAGGTAAAAGAAGTTGACTCACCCTTCCACTTAGGATAAATATCACTCCTGCAGCATTTCTGAGCTTCCCGCCATAATTTAACTTTACAAACTATCTTTTTTCCTCTTTTATTTATTGGATATTCTCTGTATTTACATTTCAGGTGTTATCACCTTTCCACCAATCCCATCCCCCCTCCCCCTCCCATTGCCTCCATGAAGGTGCTCCCTCTCCCAACCTTCCTCTCCCCCATCAGTGCCTTGACATTCCCCTACACTGGGAAAAGGAGCCTTCACTGAATCAAAGTCCTCTCCTCTCATTGATGCCAGAGTATGACATCCTCTGCTTCATATGCACCTGGAGCCATGGGTCTCTCCATAAGAACTCACTGGGTGATGTTTTTGTCCCTGGGAGCTGTGGTGGGTTTGGTTAGTTAATAATTTTGTTCTTCCCATGGGGTTTCAGACCCTTTCAGCTCCTTCAGTCCTTTCTCTGGCTCCTTCATTGGGGTCCCTGTATTCAGTCAAATTGCTAGCTGCAAGCATCCTCTTCTGTATCAGTATGGCTCTGGCAAAGCCTCTTAGGAGGCATCTATATCAGGTTCCTGCCAGTAAGCATTACTTGGCATCAGCAATAGTGCATGCATTTAGGGACTGCATATGGGATGGATCCCTAGGTTAGAAAGTCTTTGGATAATTCTTTCTCCAATCCTTGTTCCTCTATTCGTCCCATTATTTTCTCCCTGTAGTGTTTTGTTCTCCTTTCTAAGACGGAATGAGGCATCCACCTTCTGGCCCTCTTTCTCTTCGAGCTTCATAATTCTGTGTATTGTTTCTTGGGTATTTCGAGCTTTTTGGGCTACTATCTGCTTATCAGTGAGTGCATACTATGTGTGTTCTTTTGTGACTGGGTTACCTCACTCAGGATGATAGCTTCAAGTTCCATTCATTTGCCTAGGAATTTCATGAACTCCTGTTTTTAACAGCTGAGTAGTACTCCATTGTGTAAATGTACCACATTTTCTGCATCCATTTCTCTGTTGAAGGATGCAAAAGGTGATGTCAATATTATATGTATGTGTGTGTGTGTGGGTGTGTCTCTCTACATGTGTTTTACCTCTTTTTGTTTCTTGGTCCCATGTCAACGTCTTATGATGAATTCTTTCAGAAAACTATGAGTAGCAGCCATGACAAAGCCAGCAATGGAAATGATACGGTCATACATACATGTATAAAGATCCTGTTATATTTTATACCCATGAACACATGTTCTAAAATAATTTGCTTAGATTTTTCTTGTTTATAATTTTTCAATGTAATGACATATGCTTTAGAATATTTATTACATATATTTCATCAATTAAGTAATTGGGCTATTACATCATATTACATCTTCTCCCATAATGGAATTATGAACCATTTTCTTGTTAATTGCAATAAAGAAACAATGTATCAAGTTTATTCAATTAAGGATAACATTGCATAATATTTTTGATACTTGTTCACATTGCTCATTGCAAATTGCTTCTCCGGAGAAAACACTGCAATTATATGATTCAGGACTAAGCACACATATTTTACTAATGTTATTTCTTCTATGGGCATACCTTTCTACTTCAGTTCATTTCAATTGGTAAAACTTGGTTGTTTCTTAGAAACTTTCAACTCAAGTACTACATTATAATTTTCTCATAATTTCATTACAGTATCAAACTCTTTAAATCCATAAATCAATTCATTCATGTGACACTTGTTATATTATTTTATCTTCCACTGTGCTGTTTTAACGTTTCTCTCCAGACTCCCGGCATTAATATAGCTGAGTTGAAGGCACCACTTCAGCTCCTACCAGAGAGATTTAAAATTCACTCTTACACATGAAAGTAAAAGTCCACCAAATTTGCTTCAATTTAGGGAATTATTCTTTAATTTTAAAATCGTTCTCCCAGAAGCAACAGGAGAAAGATTTTAAATCAATATTCAGAAATGTTACAACTTAGAATTATTTGACAAGAAAACCCTGTGACTTCAAAGGCCATTTAAATAAACAAATTATTGGCTACCAGATGGGAATTTATCAGAACAAGTTAAAGTAAATAGAAAATCAGTAGTTATCTTATGTTCATTTGTAAAGTGTTGATGGGGAAAAAAAAAGACAAAGCACAATTAATTCATGCTAAATAGTATATGTAGTCTGATGAAAAAGAACCAGTTTTTTTCAATAATACAAAGACCATTTAAGATAATCCTGTGGTTAAGAGGCAGGAGTGGATAGGCAGGTAGGGATAGTCATAGAAGAAGGGTGGTGGAGTATAACATTTGAAATGTAAATAAATAAAATAACCAATAAAAAGAAATGAAAAATAATCACTCAAACAAATGTTTAGTATTATTAATTCTTTAATTTTACTTTTTGCAAAATTAGTAATGGCAATTCTACAGTGATGGCAGTAAAGGAGAGAGCTCAGAATGCAAGTTCTGGGACCACAACAATGTCTTGCACATCCTGAAATCACAGTGTGATTTACAATCTGACCTAAGAAAAGGAATTGTTAATTACTAAACATTTTTATATAATTTTATAAACAAAATTTTTATTATATATGAACAGTATATAAAATAGCCACTTGTGAGTGGTGACCTGTAAATTGAGTGCTGACATGAAATTGTCTCAGAACAATGTTGAACTCACTGTTGTACTTCCCTAACTTTGATTATAGACCAAGTAAAATATTTCACAGAAAACAATAAACAAACACTTAGAATTTTATATGACTTTAGATCATAGATGTGTATGTTGTTTTCAAATAAGTGGGGATAATTACTTAAAAATGATATTAGCGACAGTAGAAAAAATTATTCTCTGCTTTTAATTTAGTACCAATAAAGTCATCTGGGAAAAGAATCCCAATGAATTTTCTCAGAGCTCTGGAAAGAAACACTCTTTGTACAACTGGACATCCAGGTGGAAAATAGTATCAACCTTTTAGATATTCCATATTATCTTAGTGTGGAGACACTGGAATAGTTCACTATTGTGCTAAAAATACAGCAATTATTTAACACCTAAGAAAATGCTGTCCCTTTAAAATTTAAAGACAAGAATATTATTGGATCTATCAATTTTGATATCTAACTCATTCCAATTTCCACTTAATAAATAAAAAGTATGAAATAAGTTGTGCTACATATATTAAAGAAAACATTCAGTCATAGAAGTTAATTACAACCATATGGTGAATATATAGATTATGTTCAGACACAAAGTTCTGAATGTGTGATGGCTCTATAAATATATAACACAGTAGAATAGATAAGCTGATTGAATCACAAAGCAAATTTGTGTTTACTGAGTTATTGGTTGGTGAATCGCCATGGAATGAGGGAATAAGGATTTACTGATTATTGCATACAAAGTTAGATTTTAAGGTAATAGTTATGTTCTTAGTCTAGATAACAAAAATAAATTTCCAGAATAGAAAAGTACTAAATGTAACTATATTGGTAAAATAGTGAATTGTGTATTTTATGAATTTATCCATATTAAATATTGCTATGTCTAAATATTTTAATTTTAGATATCTGTGTTTCTATTATAATATGCTAAAATATGCTAATTAAAGAAAATTCCTAGGCTAAGTATTCTTCTCCCATGTAAGTACATAATATAAATTACCACCAAATGAACAAATAGAGTCATTCTCATCTATCATCAACATTTGCAAGTTTTAGCATCTGTCACATACTCTGTGAGTCATTTCTATACTGTGAGCATCATATGGAATAATGTCATCCTTCCATGTCTGTAATCCTTCAGACTTTTCTTAGTTTTTTTAGAATCTGTCCTCTAATCTTGAAAATGTTAAGCTTCAGGTAGCCGGTGGTATAAAGATGGATCTACTTCAATTTTGTGTTTTTCTTATTTTTAGAGATTAAAATATATTTACTTACATCACGTTTCCCTTTTAAATTCCCTCCTTTTAAATCTTTCCTTACTCTACTTCTTGCTCTCTTTCAAATTCATGATTCCTTTTTCATTAATTATTGATACATATTTACATACACATATATGTTTAAACACTTAAGTAAAACGTGCTCCGTCTGTATGTCACACATATGTAAGTTTTCAATGTCGACCATTTGCTATTGAATAACCAAACTATGTGCTCTTCCCTGAGAAACAATATTTTTTCTCATCCTCGGTACTCCTTAGTTGCCTGTAGTTCATTGTACAGGTATGAGGTCCCATAATGTTTTCTTTTTAAATCAGTATAACTTTTGGTGATGTCTTGGATTGGCTTATGATTTTTAGGCAGCTATTTTGGGGGAGACATTATGGGTATAGCTACTGACATTTCTAGAAGATATACTTTCCCAGAAAACTGATTCCTCTCATACTCACAATCTTTCTGCCCCATATACTGCAATGTTCTCTGATCCTTCAGTGGATGTAATTTAACTTATCTCTTGGAACTGGTCATCATAAGTCTGTATTTTGATGTGTTTTTCTGCAGTGCTATCTATCTGAAGCACAGTTGTCTTGATATGAAGTGAGGCCTACACTTACCTCTTAGAAAAAATGTAAGTATTCTGAATGTAGTTAAAGGTTGTGCTACTTCAAGACCCGTGGCTTCACTAACCCTGGGTAGCTGACTAAGTTTCCAGTACCAATCAGGAATAGAAAGGTTCAGAACTATTGATGTAAGTCATATCTGAATCAAAATCTTAAGTGACAGCTCACAGTGGACATGGGTCAAGGGGCACACATATTGAAAGGCTTATCTTTCTTTAAATTTTATAGTTTGGTGTCTTCCTCAAAATCACAGGAGTATAGTTTCTCATTCATTAATTTATATGTTTTGTATTATGCTTTATTTTTGACAAATTCTTCTGCTTTTTTTACTAGGGCTTTTTAGTATGAATTTAACTCACATATTACCATACGTTTAGCAATATAGGCTTTGTGTGTTAGATTGCCCATTTACTGACTAAATTATTTTATTCCTAGTTCATTTTGATGTCCTTCATGTATTGCAGAAAATCATCCCTTGTCACATGTATAGTTAGTTTCTTATATTCTATTTGATATTTTTATTGTTTATTTTTTAATATTTAATTTTTTCCTTTCTTATTTGTAAAATTGTGCTCACAATTTCTGAACTGTTGTAAATAAGTGCAATCAATATGAAAATTCCTTAGAAAACTAGAAATAAACCTAAGATCCATGTCACTTACAAGGTGAAAGCCAAAGAGTGGCAGCAATTCTGACATAGCTTAGAGTAGTGCTTCTCAGTCTTCCTATTGCTGCTACCATTTATTACAGCTCCTCATGCTGTGCTGATCCCCAACCAAAACATTATTTTATTGATACTTTATAACTCTAACTTTTCTACTATTGCTAATCATAAAATAAATATCTCATATGCAGGATATTTGTTATGAGATGGTTGTCAACCCACAGGGTGAAACCCAGTGTTTTAGAGGATTTTGCTCAAATGTGACAAGAACATTTTGGATGCGGAACACTGATACTAATAGAAGAATTTATTCCTTGTGTAAACTCTGTAATTTCAGATATAAAATATTCTCCACACCAAAAATAAATTGTTTTTACTTATTTCTTGAAGCTAAAAAGATTTTTGTTTACTTTAATTCTACATTTGAAGCCCATGGAAATACACATCAAAAATACAGAACAAGCGCTCAAGCCATCTGCCACCAGGAACAGCAGAGATCCAGTGACACAGGCCTGGTGAGATGGCGCTCCAAGTAGCCAGGGAACAGAGACATCTGTGCTGAAGGCCCTTGGAAAGTGTGCCACCACCCCCCCCCCCGATTGGTTCAGGGGAACAGGAACCCTGCCTTAAGGTATCTGTTTCCTCTAGCGGTGCCTGCATGCAGAACAGGCTCTCAAGCCATCTGCCACCAAGAACAGCAGAGATCCACGGACACAGGCCAGGTAGAAGGAGAGACGAGAACCAATCACTGACAAGAAGAACACATATAATCACAGACAACAAGATGGCAATAGGAAATCAAAAGAACGTAACCCAGGGAAACCAAGACAACCTGGCAACACCAGAACCCAGCTCTCCCATCAAAGCAAACATTGAAATGCCAGATACTGAAACTATTAGAAGAGAAAGCTTAGAACACATAGGCACAGGAGATAATTTCCTGAACAGAACAACAATGGCTTGTCCTCTAAGGTCAAATATTGACAAATGGGACTTAATTAGATTGCAAAGTTTCTGTAAGGCTAAGGACACTGTCATGAAAACAAAATGGCAGCCAACATAGTGGGAAAAGATCTTTACCAACCCCACAGCAGATAGAGGCATAATATCCAAGGTATGCAAAGAACTAAAAAAACAAGATACCAGAGAATCAATCAACCCTATTAAAAATGGGGTACAGAGCTAAACAAAAAGTTCTCAATCGAGGAATATCGAATGGCTGAGAAGCATCTAAAGAAGTGTTTGACATCATTAGCCATCAGGAAAATGCAAATCAAAACAACCCTGAGATTCCACCGCACACCAGTCAGAAGGGCTAAGATCAAAAATTGAGATGACAGCAGATGCTGGTAAGGATCTGGAGAAAGAGGAACACTTCTCTGTTGGTGGGGTTGTAAACTGGTACAACCACTCTGGAATACAGTCTGGGGATTCCTCAGAAAATTGGACACAGTACTACCTGAAGACTCAGTTATTCCACTTCTGGGCATATACCCTAGAGAAGCTCCAACATACAAGAAAGTTACATGCACCACAATGTTCATAGCAGCCCTATTTATAATAGCCAGAAGCTGGAAAGAACCCAGATGTCCTTCTGTAGATGAATGGATACAAAAATTGTGGTACATTTACACAATGGAGTACTACTCAGTTACCAGAAACAATGACTTTATGAAATTCTTAAGAAAATGGATGTATCTAGAGAATATCATCCTGAGTGAGATAACTCAGTCACAAACGAACAGACATAATATGCAGTCACTGCTAATTGGATACTAACCCAAGAAAGCTCTGAACACCCCAGAACCAACTCACAGACTATATGAAGTTCAAGAAAAGAAAAAAAAAAAAAAGAAAAGAAAAAAAAAAAAACATTATGCGTAATCCTTACACACCAAGAAAACGTTGAGTAATTCCAGGTTACATCCTGTTTTATATGTACTTTATGCTCATTGTAGCTAGTAAGATCTTAATGCACACTATCAAACCTTTAAAAAAACCAAGTACTGACAAAAATGTATTTGTATACTTTTATTCAAAAATGCTAAAATCTGTACATTTATCTCTTGTTTTTAAAAATAAAGTTGTTCAATTAAATAAATACATCAATAGATACAATAAAACCAGGTTGAAAAATTGACTTCTAATATTTGAGGACTCATAAGACCATTCAATTCTTAAGTCTTCTACTGATTGCTGAGACCCATCAATGACAAGCACACAGCAATGGAGAGAAGGTGTGATATGTTCTTAGCAAAAAATGTCAGTGAAAACTGCTGTTGAAAAACTATCTACTTCAAACAACTGCTGATATATTTTATGCTAAAAGTTCTAATGATTATATTCAAAAGAATCAAAAATAGTGTAGTGGCTTTTAAATGGAAAGGGACAGGAGAGAAGTACAGAGGCTCTGCAAATCACATAGAAATATGTAGCAGTTGTGGGATGGGGAAACAGGGGTAGCCACTAGAAAGTCACAAACACCAGGGAATTGTGAGTCTCCCGGGACCCAGTGGTGATGGCTTTAGCCAAAATACCCAAAATAGGATAGATATAACCTGTACAGTCCTTATCCACTAGATAGGCATGGACCAGTTAATGGATGGGGCCTCGTACCCATCTCAAAAGGTTATATCCTGAGCTGTTCCTGTCCAAGGAAAGTCAGGAAAAAAAATGACATCCAGAAACCACCCCACCTAGGGATCCATCCCATCTGCAGAAAGAATACCCCAACACTATTGTTGATGCCAAGAATCACTTGTTGACAGCAACATGGTATGGCTATCTCTGGGAAGTTTTGTCAGCACCAGATTAATACAAATGCAGATACTCACAGCTATTCAATTATAAGAACATCTATTTCTTTTCCTGTGCTAATTGGTAAGCTCTGAAAACAGGAACAAAATTAACATGTGGAATCAATAGATTATATTTAGGAATGTGCATGTTTATACATATGTGTGTATATATGTATATATATATACATTGATGAATATATATATATATATATATGCATACACTAACAATTAGTGGTAAATGAGACAATTAATTTGAAGAAGAGTGAAGAGGGGTGCATGAGAATGGATAGAAGGAGTAAAATGAGAGGGAAAGATGTAATTAATCCATAATAAAAATAAATATAAAAGAATAACTAATGTAGTATATTATATACAAATGCAAAGTGGCAAATGGTTATACATAAAAGAATAAAATATTTCTGGAACTTCATAAACATTGGTATAAATATCCAGCATTGAGCAGTCTTGAGATGCTACCGAATCTTTTGTTCTTTTGACAGTTTCATGAATGACAGCTTCATTCAGTGAAGAGCTTCAGAACAAAATGTTTTTCTGAGTTAAAACAAACCGTACTAGTATTTGGTTACCTTAAAATCCCAAAGGCTTCTAAAGTACACAGTTGAGCAAAGTACTGTCCTGATAAGGGTGATATCTTTTCTCGCTAATATTTGGTTACATATTTTGCTTCTCACCCTATTTTGTCAGTTCTTAGTGATTTCTGATAGAGAATTAAATTGCAGATTTTGCCTATGCAATTCTCTAGAATCATTTTCAAAATTATGGACTGAGTATATAAGGATTAGGCATGACTCATAAATTGCAGACCTATTCTATACATTAGTAACATAATTCCACAAAAGAAATATGTAAAATTTTTATCAGTCCTATCCATAGTTAATTTAACTATTTTCCAACTCTGAAGAATGTAGTGATGACATTCTTAATGTTTGCTTTCCAAGATCATCTTCAGTTTTTGATAATGAGGCCCTCTTTCAACTGAAAGCAATATTTGAATCTGAAGAATTTTACTTTAAATTAGCAAATATAAACTAAATATTGTCAAAAGCAAGCCAATTATGCAGTTTATTTTCAAAAAAATCTCAACATTTATACTTTACTTTTTTCTTGTGATTTTTGCATCTTTCTTTTCATTATTATTATTATCCTTTATTCCTTTCTTATATTATAGTCATTATCTTCCTCCCAGTCAGCATTCTGACTGTTCTTCACACCATATTTCCTTCCCTCTTTCCAAGAGAATTTCCCCATCCCCATAGGAACTTCTCACTCCCAAGAGCCTCAAGTCTCTTGGGGTTTAAGTGCAACTTCTAACAAACCAGGCAGTCCTCTGCTGTATAAGTGTTGAGGGTCTTATATCAGCTAGTGTAAACTGCCTGGTTGTTGGTACAGTGTATGAGAGATCTCAGGGCTCCAGGTCAGTTAATATTGCTGGTCTTCCTAAGGGGTTGCTGTCCTCTTGTTAACATATATAGCTTCAAAATTAGTGCTAGGTCTTGAAACCTCCCCTTAAGCTGAATCACAACTTGGAACTGTCACTAGAGCTCTTTTCCCTCGGGGTCTTCTCTATTGTCTCTTCAGTTCTTTTAGACAGTAAGAATTTTGTGTTAGAGATTTTGGCTATGGGCAAACCCATCTTTCCACTTGGTGCCCTGTCCTTCTTCTGGAGAAGTTCCCTTTCCCCACTATTGGGCATTTAAGCTAAGATCCCTCCCTTTCAGTCCTGAGAGTCTCCCACCTCCCAAGTCTCTGGTATATTATAGAGGGAACCCCAACTCCTACTTCCTGAGGTTGCCTGTTTCCATTCTTTCTGCTGGTCTCAGAGATTCAGTCCTGCCCCTGCACACACACACACACACACACACACACACACACACACACACACACACACTACCTGATTATGTTCACCTCTTCCCCTCTTCCTATATTTCCCCTCTACCACCCAGATGCTTTCCTCCATCTGCCCATGACTACTTTCTACTACTTTCTTCCTCTTCCCATGTGGAATTGAGGCATACTCACTTGGTTCTTTTGGCTTGTTAACCATCTTGAGCTATATGGATTATATCCTGGTTATTCTGTATTTTTGGCTAATATGCACTTATTTATATTTATATAACATGGATGTCCTTTTGGGTCACAATTAATTACTCAGAATGATATCTTTTAGTTCCCTCCATTTACCTGCAAAATCCATGATATCCTCATTCTTGATAATTAAATGATATTTCACTGTGTAAATGAACCACATTTTCTGTATCCATTCATCTGTTATGGGGTATCTTGGTGGTTTCTAGCTTCTGGCTGTAGAAAAATATGCCATTATGAACATAGTGAAACATATGGCACTATGGCATGGTAAAACGTCTTTTTGGTATTTTCTCAAGAATGATATAGCTTTGTTCACATGTAGAATTCTTTCCAATTTTTTGAGGTACCTCCAGATTGATTTCCAGAGTGGTTGTACCAGTTTGCAATCCCACCAGCAATGGAGGAGTGTTCCTGTTTCTTGACATCTTGCCAGCATGTGTATTCATTTGAGTGTTTGATCATAACCATTCTGATTAGTATAAGGTGGAACTCATGGTCATTTTGATTTGCATTTCCCTGATCATAAAAGACTCCAAACATTTCACTAAGTGCTTCTCAGCTATTGGAGATTATTCTGTTGGGAATTCTTTGTTTCATTATATGTCTCATTTTATGATTGGGTTGTTTGGGTTT
This sequence comes from Micromys minutus, assembly GCF_963924665.1. Taxonomy (NCBI): domain Eukaryota; kingdom Metazoa; phylum Chordata; class Mammalia; order Rodentia; family Muridae; genus Micromys; species Micromys minutus. The sequence continues at coordinate 117,561,193 of NC_137970.1, read as the reverse complement.
TTCGGAGGTTATCTTCCTGAGTTCTTTATATATTTTGTGTATTAGCACTCTATCAAATGTGGGGTTAGTGAAAAGTATTTCCCAGTATGTAGCTTGTTGATTTGTCATTGATTATGTCTTTGTAAGGTCCCATTTATTAATTCTTGATCTTAGAGCCTGAGCCATTGCAGTTTTGTTTAGAAAATTTCCTCCCAATTCCAATGTGTTTTAGGATCTTTTCCACTTTCTCTTCTATTAGATTCAGTGTATCTATTTATGTTGAAGTCCTCAATCCACTTAGACTTGAGTTTTGTGCAAGGTGACAAATATCAATGTTTTCATTTTTCTACATACTGACTACCAGTTAGACCAGAACAATTTATTTAAGATGCTTTCTTTTTGCCATTGTATATTCTTGCCTTAATTGTCAAAGATCAAGTGTTTACAAGTGTGTCCTTTTATTTATGGGTCTTCAATTCTATTCCCTTGATAAACCTTTCTGTCTCAGTACCAGCTCCATTCAGTCTATATTTTTTTAATCGCCATTGTTCTGTAGTATAACTTAAGTAGAGGGATGATGAGTCTGCCAGAAGTACTTTTGGTTAAGTATTGATTTCACTAGATATATCACATGATCATCTCATTAGGTTCTTAAAAACTATATTGAGTAGATACAGGGAGAGTGGGCATCCTTGTGTTGTCCCTGGTTTTAGTAGGATTGTTTCAAGTGTGTCTCCATTTAATTTCATATTAGCTGTTGGTTTGCTATATAATACCTTTATTATGTTTAGGTTGGACTTTGAATTCCTGATCTCTCCAATATTTTTAATATGAAGGGGTTTTGTATTTTGTCAAATATTTTTTCAACACAATTCTTCAAAGGTTTGGAAAGAGAAATTCGCAAACTCATAGGTAAAAGGAAACAAACAAAAAAAAACTCAAAATACCATTTATACTTTAAAAAAACCTTTCTTTGGTTGGTATTTAGTCCCTGGGAGTTCTGGGTAGAGGGGAAATAACTCTAGTAGGTTGATATTGTTTTTCTTCCTTTGTATTTGCAATCCCCTTCACCTCCTTCAGTTCTTCCCCCAATTCTTCCAATTGTGGTCTGCAGGCTCAGCTGGGGGCAATAAGTGTGAGTTGGTGGAGAGCACACTCTTAGAGGCAAAGAAAAAGGAGGATGGGATGGAAATTTTAAGGAAAAAAAATACCAGAAAGGGGCATAACTTTTGAAATGTAAATAAATAAAATCAGCAATTAAAAATCATTTATACATTTCTTTTCAAAGGGCTAAAGTGAGTCCTCAGGGTTTCTTATCTCCTGGGGCTCCGGTACTTTCTAGAGAATCCTCTTACCCCCAAATGCTGCTTATTTCCATTCATTCTCATAGCCCTTTGTCTTCTCTCTAGCACCCTCTCCCCATACATGATCCTGTTTCCCTCTCCCTTACCCCTTCCCCCTCAGTCAGAAATGTGTTTAATCCTTGATAGACTTGAGGCCCCAGGGAATGGGGGGTCTGTTGGAGGGAAACCATGCTCTTGGGGGCAAGGGGGAGGAGAAATGGGATGAGCAACTATGAAAGGACACATCAAGAGGGGAAACAACTGGAATTAAAATACATAAAACAATTTTTAAAAGGGTTAAAATGATATTACAAGAGTACTTTGTACTTATACAGTAATAATTCTTCATTTATTTTCAACATTAGTAGTTTACCACAAGATTACCAAAACAAATAATGCTATTTAAAAAAAAAAAAAAAAAAAAAACACAGACTTCCTCATTATTTGAACTTATGTATGGCTCTGGGAATATACAAGTGTTTGTCTGTTTTCACTAAAACATTTTTCTTAGATTCTAAATCTATAAGATTACAGTATACGGAGATACTGATTAGTCAGGTATTTTAAGTCATGAAGGTTTTATTCTTGTTCTAGTTTCTTTTAATTTCTCTGATGAACATCATGACGAAAAATAACTTGGGAAAGAAAATATTTATTTCCCATTATAATTATCAAGTCACAGTCTATCACAAGGAAAATCAGAGAGGAAAGTCAAGACAGAAAATGAAGCAGAGTCCCTGGATAAATGCTGTTTTCTGTATTATTCTCCATGACTTGCTCAGTTATCTTTTTTATGAAATCTACATTTAAATACCCAGGGGTGACATTGCTCTGAGTAGACAAGACACTCCTACTGTTAGGATTCTGTAAACTACCACCCACATTTATTTGACAAAAACTAGGTATGTGCTGCCCCTGAGTTACTTCCTCCTTACCATCTTGCTCTTGCTGTTGCCCCTTTGTCCCTACTCTCCCAATTCCCTTAACCCCTCTCGCTCCATGACCTCATTGCTGGCCTCTACCTCTCTACTTTTCTTCTCTTCTTTTCTCTCTCTAACCTTACTACCCTCATAACTCCCCTCCACATGCCCTGAATAAAATGCATTCTGTTTATTTTCTTTTTTGTTGGATATTCTCTGTATTTATATTTCAGATGTTATCCCATTTCCACCAATCCCCAACTCCTTGCTGCTATGATTATGCTCTCTCTCCAAACCTTCCTCTTCCACTTTATTCCTTTGGCATTTCACTATACTGGGAAAACCAGCCATCACTGAACCAAAGGCTTCTACTCCCATTAATGCCAATGAATGCTATCCTCAGCTGCATGTGCACCTGGAAGCAACTGTGCTAAAAACTGCATTGTACTGGTACAGAGATAGGCACTTGGATAAATGGAATAGATTAGAAGATCCAGAAATTAGCCTTCACATATATGGTCACATCATTTTTGACAAAGGAGCTGTAAATATTCAATGGAAAAAGAACTGCCACTTCAACAAACGGTGTTGGTCCAACTGGCACTCAGCATGCAGAAGAATGAAAATAGACCCTTTCTTATCTTTTTGTACAAAGCTCAAGTGCAAGTGGATCAAAGATCTCCACATTAAACCAGGTACACTGAAATTATTAGAAGAGAAAGTAGGAAAAACTTTAGAACACATAGCCACAGTAGAAAATTTCCTGAACCGAACACCAGTGGCTCCTGCTCTAAGGTCAAAGATTAACAAATGGGATTTAATGAGATTGCAAAGTTTCTGTAAGGTTAAGGACACTGTCATGAAAACAAAACAGCAGCCAACACATTGGGAAACGTTCTTTACCAACTGCACATCTGATAGAGGCCTAATATCCAAGGTATACAAAGAACGAAAGAAGTTAGACACCAGAGAATAAAACAACCCTATTAAAAATGGGGTTATAGAGCTAAACAAACAGTTCTTAGTTGAGGAATATCGAATGGCTGAGAAGCATCTAAAGAAGTGCTTGAGCCTGTAGATTGCTTTAGGCAAAATGGCTATTTTACTATGTTGTTCTTTCCAGTCCATGAACATGGGAAATCTTTGCATCTTCTGAGTTCTTCTTCAATTTCCTTCTTCAGAGCCTTGAAGTTATTGTCATACATATCCTTCACTTGCTTGGTTTAGGATCACACCAAGGTATTTTATATTCTTTGTGACTTTTATGAAGGGTGTTTTTTCCCTAATTTTTTTTTTCTCAACCTGTTTTTCTTTTGAGTGGAGGAAGGTTAATGATTTCTTCCAGTTAATTTTATATCAAGCCACTTTGCTTAATTTGTTTATTACCTGTAGAAGTTTGCTGGCAGAATTTCTGGAGTCTCTTAAGAATATTATCATATTATCTGCAAATAGTGATATTGTGACTTCTTCCTTTCCAGTTTGTATACATTTGGCCTCTTTTTGCTGTCTGATTACACTGGGAAACGGGACATCCTTGTCTAGTTTCCAAATTTTAGTGGAATTGTTTCATGTTTCTCACCATTTAGTTTGATGTTGGCTACTGGTTTACTGTATACTGCTTTTACTATGCTTAAGTATTGGCCTTGAATTCCTGATCTCTCCAGGACTTTTAACATGAAGAGGTGCTGAATTTTGTCAAATGATTTCTCAGCAAAGAGATGATCATGTGATTTTTTGATATATTAGTTTATGTTGACAGATTTCAGTATATGGAATCATCCTTGCATCCCTAGAATGAAGCCTACTTGATCATGGTGAATGATCTGTTTGATGTATTCTTGGAATCAGTTTGCAAGAAGTTTATTCAGTATTTTTGTATCAGTGTTCATGAGGAATATTGGTTTACTGTTCTCTTTCTTTGTACGGTCTTTGTGTGGTTTAGGAATGAGAGTGATTGTGGCATTGAAGTATGAGTTGGGTAGTATTCTCTGTTTCTATTTTGTGGAATAATTTGGAAAGTATTGTCATTAGGTCTTCAATGAAGGTCTGATAGAATTCAGTACTAAACCCATCTGATCCTGGGCTTCTTTTAGTTGGGAGGCTTTTGATAACTGCTTCTATTTCTTTAGGGCTTATGGGGCTGTTTAGATGGTTTATTTGGTCCTGATTTAACTTTGGTACCTGTTATCTCTCTAGAAAATTGTCAGTTTCCACTAGATTTTCTAGTTTTGTTGAGCATAGACTTTTGTAGTAGGATCTCATGACTTCTTAAATTTCTTCAGTTTCTGTTGTTATGTCTCCCATTTCATTTCTAATTTTGTTAATTTGGACACTCTATGTGCCCTCCACTTAGTCTGATAAAATGGTTTATCAATTTTATTGATTTTTCTCAAAGAACCATACTCTGATTTAGTTTATTCTGTGTATAGTTCTTTTTATTTCTATTTGGTTGACTTCAGCTTTGAGTTTGATTATTTCCTACTGTCCACTCCTCTTTGGTGTATCTGCTTCATTTTTTTCCCTAGAGCTTTCAGGTGTGTTTTCAAGCTGTGAGTGTATTTTCTCTACAGTTTCGTGGGGGGAGGGGTACTCAGAGCTATGAGTTTTTCTCTTAGCACTGCTTTCATTATATTCTGTAAGTATGTTGTGCCTTCATTTTTGTTTAAATTTTTTAAAAAAGCTTTTATTTCTTTATTTCTTCTTTGACAAAGCTATGGTTGAGTAAAGGATTTTTCAGCTTCCATGTGTATAGGTGCTTTTTGTTGTTTTTCTTGTTCTTGAAGACCAGCCTTAGTCTATAGTGATCTAATAGGATGCATGGGATTATTTTGATATTCTTTTATTTGTTGAAGCCTGATTTGTGACTGACTATATCGTCAAAAATAATGATTGTTTTTGCCTGTTACTTTTGGTGTTACAGGCAGAATTGTTTTTCTTTTTTCTTTTGATTTGTTTGCAAAATGATTATTTTCTTGCCTTTTCTAGTGTGTGGTTTCCTTCCTTGTGTTTAACCTCTCCATCTATTATCTTTTATAGGACAAAATTTGTGGACAGATATCATGTAAATTTGTTCTTGTCCTGGAATATCTTGTTTTCTTCAGCTATAGTAATTGAGAGTTTGGCTGGATTTTGTAACCTGGGCTGTTATTTGTGTTCTCTTAGGGTCTGTATGACACCTGTCCACTATCTTCTAGCTTTCATAGGTTTTGTTGAGAAATCTGGTGTAATTCTGATCAGTCTACCTGGTATAATTCTGATATCTCTGCCCTTATATGTTACCTGACCTTTTTCCCTTACTGCTTTTAATATACTTTCTTTGTTTTGAACATTTGGTGTTTTGACTGTTATGTGTCAGGAGGAATTTCTTTCTGGTGCAATCTATTTGTAGTTCTGTAGGCTTCTTTGTGTTCATGGTTATCTCTTTCTTTAGTTTAAGGACATTTTCTTCTATAATTTTGTTGAAGATATTTACTGGGCCTTTCTGTTGGAAATCTTTGCTCTCTTCTAAACCTATTATCTTTAGTTTTGGTTTTCTCATTGTATCCTGGATGTCCTGAATTTTTGAGGTTAGGAGCTTTTTAACTTTTATGTTTTCTCAGACTGTTGTGTCAATACTTTCTATGTCAACTTCTGCCCCTGTGATGCTCTCCCATCTGTTTGTGTTGCTTGTGTCTATGACTCCTGACCTCTTTTCTATGTTTTCTATCTCCAGAGTTGTCTCTCTTTGTGTTTTCTATATTGATTTCATTTTTGGTTTTAGATCCTGGTTTTGTTCAGTTCCTTCATTTGTTTGATTGTATTTTCCTGTGTTTCTCTAAGGGCTTGTACTTGTTTATCTGTGTTCTCATTTATTTCTTTAAGGGAGTTATTCTGGTGCTTCTCAAAGCCCTCTATCATCAGCATGATGCATATTTTTTAGTCCAAATCTTGTTTGATGGTGGATTGGGATATACACTACTTGCTGTGGTGGGAGACCTGGGTTCTGATATTGCCAGATTTACTTGGTTCCTGTTGCTAAGATTCTGGCACTTGCTTCTTGACATCTTTTTATCTTTCATGTTTGTTGATCCCTTTATCTCTGATTGGAGCTTGTCTTTCCTGTACATCTGTGGGTTGTATGCTCCAGAGGAAGATAGGTCTTGTGTGTTCAGTTCTATATAGGCAGGCTGTGAGTTCTGATGTCAATGAGCAGGCTCTAGCTCTTGGTGCAGATGGAAGCCTGAAGTGCACATACCCAAGCAGATAATCAGTGGAGAGAGAGTGTGGCTTCACTTATGGGCTGAGTAGGGAAAACGCTCCTGTGTCTCCTCTTGGTGCTCAGTTCTCTGCAGGCAGACAGTGAATCCTGATGGCATTGTGCTTGCTGCACCAATCGTAAACTCTATTCTATATCATAACAACATGTGGCTTGTCCCTCCTAAGGAAGGGATGCCTCAATATGGTCCTACCAAAGATATCCCCCTTCTTTTCATGCCTCACCACACCCACATAGAACATACTCCCCGGCACTCTTTTTTTTCCCTAACACCTACATCAAATAGCAATCTACAAAATATCCCACAAACAAACTCGTAGAGCCATCTAATTGAGACGGTTTCTTAATTTGAGATTTGGTTTTCAGGTATGACACAAGCCAATTGTCTACTCTCAACTTGACAATATTAAGCATTGCACTTTTTGTAAATGATTTTTATTTATGTATGAGTACACAGCTGCTGTCCTCAGACACACCAGAAGAGGGCATCAGATAGCATTATAGGTGGCAGTGAGCCATCATGTGTTTTCTGGGAACTGAATTTGGGACCTTTAGAAGAGAAGTCAGTGCTCTTAATGGATGAGCCATCTCTCCAGCCCCCACATTGCAACTTTATGAGTACATAAATGTTCATTATAAAAAGGTTTTATATAAAGTGTTTTGAATATGGCAACCTTTCTTTTCCTGTTTTTTTGCACTGGTTCCATGAGATGACAAAAAGTTTATCCTTTCTAGGTATAAAACCTCAAAAAACTTTGAATTTCTTAGTCTCCAATAGTGCACAAAATAATTTTTGTTGTTTTTAAATCACTTACTTTCTAGTGTTTTCTTATAACACCACAGAATTTCTAAGAAAATGCATTTGTGGATAAGTTAATGATATTTAGGTAATATAAAATCTGGGCAGCATTATTCCTTCATGAGGATATTGTAATATATGATTTATATCAATCTTTAATTCCAGAAAATATAAAATAAACAACACAAAATAAACTTGTTGCCAACATTTAGTGCTGAATTAAGAATCTAAATTAAAGGTGTCTACTTTCTTAACTTAGAATCATTTTGTGAAATTTACATCATGTCCCTGTTTCCTTCTCTAAGTATAAACAACACTTCCATGTTTTGGTATATTAGATACTTTACTTATTAATGGCACATAAATAAATGACAGAAGCAAGTTAAGTACAAAAGGTATATTTTGGTTCACAGTGCAGCTGAATTGTTCAACACGCCAAAAGAGCATTCATGACAGGAGATTGAAGCAGTTGCTCACATTGTATATGCAGGCAGTGAAAAAGAAATAAAAACTGGTGTTGACATCTTCTCTCTACTTTCAAATATTTTAATCTGATCCCCTAGCCTATTAGATGTTATTGGATCAATTAACTCAATTTATAAACTCTGTCAAACACATGGCTAAAGGTTTGTTTTCACTGTGACTTAAAACCCCATAAATACATAAAATCATAAGCACAAATTACATTGTGCCTCCTCGCAGCATGCTTAATCACTTGTATCTGAAGCCATCCACAGAAATTTTTGGTTAAAAATTTTGTTTTGACAAGCTCCCTGCTTTCTATAAGCAGGTATTAATAGACATTTGATTTAATTGTTTTTAAACATAGAATAAGGTACAGCCTTTGCCCAATTCTCATGGCAAATTCTGCCTGAAGTTCTGAATTATTGCACAGAAATATACAGTGGCTCCAGGCAGGGAGCATAAGTAAATATTGTCTGCTTCTTATAAGCACATATGAATAGAAGTTTAACTTAATTCTTTTAAAGATGATATAAAGATAAAATAGTCTAATAAAGTCTTACAGAATATTCATATTCTTTTTTAATCTATGTTCCATGGGAATTTTTGGTTAAAAATCTTCATTTGACAGATTAGAAAAGGCCTAATATAGGCTCAAGTATTATTTAATTTTCTTTACTTGTCTTAAATTGTTTAATTATAAAGATTGGTGTGATTCTAAATTTTTGGTTACTTTACTACTCCTCTGAAAAATAGCTCAAGCTAAAATTTTTCCTGATTATTGGCCAAAGGACATACAAATTTGGAAGAAAGGTTTTTTAGAAAAGGTGATTAGAATCTGGACACCTTTCATTGTTTTATTGATCAGATATAATAGAGGAAGATCTCCTGAAGAACTAGATGCAAGAGAACCAAACAAAAAACGTAAAGATTATTTACACAGCCTTTTACATGGCACAAATGAAGATTTTTGGTTATAATAATTGTTTATTATTAAAATTGGCTCATGGGGAGACCTAGGCTGCGGGGGAGCAGAGGGATCTCTGCGGAGTGCACACGGAAAGGGCACCCCCTGCCCTGACCTGCCCTTTCCTCCCTGATCCAGTGCCTGGGAACAGATCTTAGGAACTTCTCTTCCCACCCGGAGAGGACTTCAGGATGCAGAGCAGAGCCTGGCCCAACCACCAGCCGGAAAGGCGGCTCGTACAGGCTGAGCTACTGTGACCTGGAACAGATCTTAGGAACTTCTGTTCCCACCCGGAGAGGACTTCAGGACGCAGAGCAGAGCCTGGCCCAACCACCAGCCGGAAAGGCGGCTCGTACAGGCTGAGCTACTGTGACCAGGAACAGATCTTAGGAACGTCTGTTCCCACCCGGGGGCAACTTCAGGACGCAGAGCAGAGCCTGTCCCAGCTGCCACCTGGAACCTGGGCTGCTGGGGGGTAGAGAGATCTCTGAGGAGTGCACACGGAAAGTGTACCAGGGACACAGACCAGATACAAGGGAAAGGCAAGAACATATCACTGACAACAAAATGGCAAGAGGAAAGAGAAAGAGTATATCCCAAGGAAACCAAGACAATCTAGCAACACCAGAACCCAGCTCTCCGATAGTAGCAAACATAGGAATTCCAAACACTCCAGAGAAAGAAGACAAAGACCTGAAAACATGCCTCAAGATGCTGATAGAGTTACTTAAACAAGAAAGGGAGGAAAAGCAAAAAGATTCCGAAGCTTTTAAAGAAGAAACAAGAAAAACACTCAAAGAACTCAAAGAACAAGATGAAAACAGAACCAAAGAAATAAAGGAATGGAAGAGGGAAATTAAAAGAGAAATTGACACAATAAAGAAAGCGCTAAAAGAGATAACCCTAGAGTCAGAACACCAAAAAAAGAAATCAGGAGTCACAGAAGCAAGCATTTCCAACAGATTACAAGAGATCGAGGAGAGAATCTCGGGGGCAGAAGACAACATTACAAACATAGACAAAACAGCCAGAGAAGATGCAAAAAACAAAAAGCTCCTAACCCAAAATGTCCAGGAAATACAAGACACAATGAGAAGACTGAACCTAAGGATAATAGGAATAGAAGAGGGAGAAGAGTATCAACTAAGAGGCACAGTAAATATCTTCAACAAAATCATAGAAGAAAACTTCCCTACCCTCAAGAATGAGATGACCACGAGCATAAAAGAAGCCTTCAGAACTCCAAATAGGTTGGACCAGAAAAGAAATACCTCCCGACACATAATAGTAAAAACATCAAGTGCCCAAAGTAAAGAAAGAATACTAAAAGCAGTAAGGGAAAAAGGTCAGGTAACATATAAAGGCAGACCAATCAGACTCACACCCGATTTCTCAACAGAGACTATGAAAGCTAGAAGAACCTGGACAGACATCATGCACTCCTTAAGAGAGCACAAGTGCCAGCCCAAGCTGCTATACCCAGCAAAACTATCAATCACCATCGATGGAGAGACAAAGATATTTCAAGACAAATCAAAATTCACACAATATCTGACCACAAACCCAGTACTACAATGAATTATAGGTGGAAAACCCAATACAAGGAGGGAAAATACAGCCTAGTAAAAACAAGAAAACTCCTAAACAAGAAAACTAAAGAAAAAAACACAGACACAACTCAACCCAAAAAAGCAAAAATGGCAGGAAACAGAAACAATTATTCCTTGATATCTATTAACATAAATGGTCTCAACTCCCCAATAAAGAGACATAGACTATCAGACTGGATACATAAACAAAATCCAGCATTTTGCTGCATACAGGAAACTCATCCCAGAGACAGAGACAGACACTATCTCAGAGTAAAAGGGTGGGAAAAAAACTTCCAAGCAAACAGCTCCAAGAAGCATGCTGGAGGGGCTATTCTAATATCGAATAAAGTAAATTTCCAACCAAAAGTTATCAAAAAAGATAAAGAAGGACACTTTTTACTCATTACCGGGGAAATCTGTCAGGAGGAACTCTCAATCCTTAACATATATGCTCCAAATAAAAAATCACCCACATTCATAAAAGAAACTCTACTAAAGCTCAAAAAATACATTTCACCCCACACAATAATAGTGGGAGACTTTAACACCCCACTCTCACCAATGGACAGATCAGGGAAACAGAAACTGAACAAGGACACTGCAAAACTAGCAGAGACTTTGAACCAACTAGAATTAATAGATATATACAGAACATACTACCCTAAAGTAAAAGAATACACCTTCTTCTAACCACCCCATGGCACCTTCTCGAAAATTGACCACATAATTGGACACAGAACGAGCCTTCATCGATATAAGAAGATTGAAATACTCCCATGCATCCTCTCAGATCACCATGGTCTACGGCTGGTCTTTAACAACAAGAAAGACAACAAAATGCCCACATACACATGGAAACTAAACAACACTCTGTTAAAGGATAGCAAGGTCAAAGAAGAAATAAAAAAGAAATTAAGGATTTTCTAGAATTCAACGAAAACGAAAACACAACATACCCAAACCTATGGGATGCAATGAAAGCAGTATTGAGAGGAAAACTCATTGCCCTAAGTGCTTCCAAGAAGAAACTGGAGAGAGCTCACATCAGCAACCTGACAGCACAGCTAAAAGCACTAGAACAAAAGGAAGCAGATATACCCAAAAAGAGTAGACGGCAAGAAATAATCAAAATTAGGGCAGAAATAGACCAAATAGAAACAAAAAAAACCATTGAAAAAATCAACAAAACAAAGAGTTGGTTCTTTGAGAAAATCAACAAGATTGATAAACCCCTAGCCAGACTAACTAAAGGGCAAAGAGAGAGTATCCAAATTAACAAAATCAGAAAGGAAAGTGGTGACGTAACAACTGAAACTAAGGAAATTCAAGAAATCATCAGATCCTACTACAAAAACTTATACTCCACAAAATTGGAAAATCTGGAGGAAATGGACGAATTCCTAGACAGATACAAGGTCCCAAAGTTGAACCAGGACCAAGTAAACCATCTAAATAACCCTATAACACCTAAAGAAATAGAAGAAGTCATCAAAAGCCTCCCAACCAAAAAAAGCCCAGGTCCAGACGGGTTCAGTGCAGAAATTTATCAGACATTTATTGGGGATATAACACCAATATTCGCCAAGCTATTCCAAAAGATAGAATCAGATGGAATATTACCCAACTCATTTTTTGAGGCTACAATAACCCTCGTACCTACGCCACACAAAGACCCTACAAGGAAAGAGAACTTCAGACCAATCTCACTTATGAACATTGATGCAAAAATACTCAACAAAATCCTTGCAAACCGAATCCAAGAACATATCAAAACTATCATTCATCATGACCAAGTAGGCTTCATCCCTGAGATGCAGGGATGGTTTAACATAAGGAAATCCATCAATGTAATCCACCATATAAACAAACTTAAAGACCAAAATCACATGGTCATCTCACTAGATGCTGAGAAAGCATTCGACAAAATCCAACACCCCTTCATGTTTAAAGTCCTGGAAAAAACAGGAATCCAAGGCCCATATTTTAACATAATATAAGCAATATACAGCAAACCAACAGCCAACATCAAACTTAATGGCGAGAAACTTGAAGCAATCCCACTAAAATCAGGGACTCGACAAGGCTTCCCACTCTCTCCCTACCTATTCAACATAGTACTGGAAGTCCTGGCTGGAGCAATTAGACAGCAAAAGGAGATCAAGGGGATACAAATCAGAAAGGAAGAGATAAAAACATCACTCTTTGCCGATGACATGATAGTGTACTTGAGTGACCCCAAAAATTCCACCAGAGAACTCCTACAGCTGATAAACAATTTCAGCAAAGTGGCCGGATACAAAATTAACTCAAACAAATCAGTAGCCTTCCTATACTCAAAGGACAAACATGTGGAGAAAGAAATTAGGGAAAAGGTACCCTTCACAATAGTTACAAAAACTATGAAATACCTTGGTCTGACTCTAACTAAGGAAGTAAAGGACCTGTATGACAAGAACTTCAAACCTCTAAAGAAAGAAATTGAGGAGGATCTCAGAAAATGGAAAGATCTCCCATGCTCATGGATTGGAAAGATCAACATCTTAAAAATGGCCATCCTACCAAAAGCAACCTACAGATTCAATGCAATCCCCATCAAAATTCCAACCCAGTTCTTCATGGAATTGGAAAGAAAAATGTGCAATTTCATATGGAATAACAAAAGACCTAGAATTGCGAAATCCATCCTCAACAACAAAAAAACATCTGAGGGAATCACTATCCCTGACCTCAAGCTATGTTACAAGGCAATTGTGCTGAAAACTGCATGGTACTGGTACAGAAATAGGCAAGTGGATCAATGGAATAGAATAGAAGATCCAGAAATGAGCCCTCATGTATATTGTCACCTGATTTTTGACAAAGAAGCAGTAAACATTCAATGGAAAAAGGACAGCCTATTCAACAAATGGTGCTGGTCCAACTGGCACTCGACATGCAAAAGAATGAAAATAGACCCATTCTTATCTCCTTGTACAAAGCTCAAGTGTAAGTGGATTAAAGATCTCCACATTAAACCAGATACACTGGAACTATTAGATGAGAAAGTAAGGAAAACCTTAGAACACATAGGCACAGGAGAAAATTTCCTGAACAAAACACCAATGGCTCAAGCTCTAAGGTCAAAGATTAACAAATGGGACTTAATGAGATTGCAAAGTTTCTGTAAGGCTAAGGACATCGTCAAAAAAAACAAAACGGCAACCAACAGAATGGGAAAAGATCTTTACCAACACCACATCAGATAGAGGCCTAATATCCAAGGTGTACAAGGAACTCAAAAAGCTAGACACCAGAGAATCAAATAACCCTATTAAAAAATGGGGTACAGAGCTAAACAAATCATTTTCAGTTGAGGAACACCGAATGGCCGAGAAACATCTGAGGAAGTGCTCAACATCCTTAGCCATCAGGAAAATGCAAATCAAAACAACCCTAAGATTCCACCTCACACCAGTCAGATTGGCCAAGATCCAAAACTCAGATGACAGCAGATGCTGGCGAGGCTGCGGAGAAATAGGAACACTTCTTCACTGTTGGTGGGGTTGCAAGCTAATACAACCACTCTGGAAATCTGTCTGGGGATACCTCAGAAAATTGGATATAGTACTACCTGAAGACCCAGCTATTCCACCTCTGGGCATATACCCCAGAGACACTTTAATACACAACAAAGATATATGCACCACAATGTTCATAGCGGCTCTATTTATAATAGCCAGAAGCTGGAAGGAACCCAGATGTCCTTCAGAAGACGAATGGATACAAAAATTGTGGTACATATACACAATGAAATACTACTTAGCCACCAGAAACAATGACTTAACCAAATTCTTAAGAAAATGGCTGCATCTAGAGAAGATCATCCTGAGTGTGATAACCCAGTCACAAAAGAACAGACATAATATGCAGTCACTGATAGTGGGATGCTAACCCCAGAGGCTTGAACTCCCCCAGAAACAACTCACAGACTGTATGAAGTCCAAGAAATAAAGAAAACAAAAACTATACATATATTCACAAAACAAGAAGACTTTGACTATTTCCATGTTGCGTTTTGTTTTGCATATACTTTACGCTTATTGCAACTAGTACGTTTTCAATGCATACTGTCAAGCCCTTGAAAAAAATCAAGTACTGACTAAAAAACATATTCACATGGTTTTATGTAAAATTTATTTTAATGTCTGAAAAAACTGTACTGACAAAAATGTATAATTTTAAGCAAAAAATGTTTAAAATCTTTAAAAAAAATAATAAACTGTTAGTCTTTTGTGTAGATGGAAATATCTCAAGAAACACTTCTTGTTATGATTAATAATTTGAGTCTTATTTGTAACAGATAAGAGACCAATGTATTTTCCATGTATTTTCATGTTAAAAAAAAATAAATCTTGTTTTGAAGACAAAAAAAAAAAAAAAAAAAAAAAAAATTGGCTCATAATAATGATTGTCTTTCACATGTTCAAACATAAAGCAGAATTTTATCCTAACTAGTCTGTAAACACTACACAAACTAATACAATCCATACAGATATCTTGGTGTTACTTATTTTTTTAATATTTGTATATTGCAGAGCATACAGTTTTGGTGAGATTCATCATCAGACATGTGAACTGACCTGCTCAAACTCCTGATGGTGTGGATTTTCAGATGAATCAGTAGAAATGGAGATATCAGAGACTAGTAACAATAGTTGGTATGGCCTTCTTAAGGCCTAACTAACTTCCCCATTTTCTCTACTCTCCCCCAACTTTCAAAGATATCTTTAATTTTAGCAGGAAGAAGTTATGAAAAGTTGTCTTCCCAGATTCCTGTGTTCAGTGGTCTGGAGATGATTATTCTAGGTTGTCTTTCTGGGGAATTTAGAAATGGTCATATTTTGAAAAGGGAGAAAATAGCTAGAATTGATTGTGTAGCCATAATGTTGTTTGGTAGAAATCTTTATAATTACTAAGTTTAATTTATAATTTCTTACATTGATACAGAATTTATTTTGATACTGATTTAAGGCTTTCATTGTCATGAAATCCTTCTATTGATACAATAATTTAAGTATACAAAGCTTATACCCAGTCCTTCTCTAACAGTCTTTAAAAACTGATTTTAGATGATTAAGCATACGAGTTGAATTAAGGGTCAGACAGGAAATTCGTGCCTCTGAGTTAATTGTCACAATGTATTTTCAAGATATTTTACTTGGAAATATCCCAGAGTAGTTATAGGACAAGAGTCCAGGTTATTTTTCATAGATAGATAATTTTCACAAACTTCAGAAATCCACAGAATGTGGCATTTAATGTTCTTTAATTATTTGTTGTTAAGATATGTTTGCTCCAGACAGTACCCCATTTTTGAATTCAAAGAAACTGAGCATCTGTACATCTGGTTGTTGTTGTATGCCATGGTAAGGTAGCCTCTGGGCAGAAATTTGTATTTATCTACAGAAAAAAATATTACTGTCTAGAAAAAAAATACACACTATGTGGAATAGTCAACAGATAATTTCTGCAGAGACGGAATGATCAACACTTCAAAATTCTGCATTATGAAGGTCTGTCTGATGATCCTGGGCCAAATGACCACAAACTAATGTTCCAACATGGTGAGAAACAGGTGACCACGTAGGTAGGCAGCTGTCTCTGCAATCTGTTTCAGTTTTGGAAGCTGTGTTACTGCTTCCTATATTTTCAGGTAAATGTTATGTTTCTCCCAGAATTCTGGTGGAATTGAAGACTAACTATAGTCTCTTTGACAACCCAAGCTATTTAGCACTGAAAGAATATATATATGTGTGTGTGTGTGGAGATTATTTTCAGATACTATAAAAGCTAAACTAGGACATGACTAACATGTAGAATTATAAGCCTTTTCAGTTAGATGGATGATGGTAGAGTACATTATCTAAATTTACAATTGATAGACTGGATGTCATTTGTAACTCATACTATGTAATTTACTTAGATATTAAAGACAGCAGGAAGCCAACTGCTAGGTGATAAGGAGGAGATGGGCCTTCCAGGTCTGAGAGAGGAAGAGGGTATGCAGCAGAAAGGAACAGCCTTTTTTGTACAATGAGGAAGGAGCAAAAGGAAGCCGGATGTAAACTGGAAACTGTTAGATCTAGTGACAGATTTTGTCACCAGAAGATTTCCAACATAGAATAGTTGATAACTTTAAAAGTATAGATTCCCTGCATAGTGATTATGTTATCTGTTGATTTTAAACTAGGATTGTCTGGTGTTTCATATTTGCAGCAACTCAGGTAGGCTTGAGGACAAAAATTTAGCCAGGGCTAAATTTAGCCAGTCTTTGGAATAGGAAGATTGGGCAAGGGCCAAGCTCCAGGGGGAATGTAACCTCAATGGGAATTGGGCTGGCTAGAATTTGCCCAAAGCTGGCCTTAGAGACCAAGAGAGTGATGATCTCAAAGCTCTGTAGATTCATAGCTGTTGTTTGTGGAAGAGGAGTTGTCTAGGAGAAACATGTGGTCTTGGTCTCCGTCTATGTACCAGGCTGGGAACAGACAGAGACCCCCAGTAATTAGCTAGATTAGCATGGATTTATAAATGCAAGCTACAATAAGTATGCTTTTAATAGAGAGTCAATATTAATAATTTTATAAATAAATATGGTAAGTGGAGTAGGTAGAAAATGACAGATCAGGGAGCATCATGCTTCTGTTATTTGGTAAATATCATTAATTCACTACTCATCTAAGTAATAAAATTTAAGTCAGTAGTCGTTGGACGACAGAGGCAAGTTAAGAGATCACTGTAAGGAAAGAGGTGAAAGAGGTGTAGCTTGAAGTGTATTACTGCAACATAATGAAGACTTTAGATTTTCTTGAATAGGAAAATTAACTAATCATTCTTTGAAATTTTTATCTAACTGAGAACTCGATTTGAAAGTAAGAAGATTGTGAAGACAATAGACTAACTAAAACTAAAGAAACTGAAATTATTGCTTGTGGAACAGTTCATATAGTAGATAATACAAACATGACTTTTTCTTATACTAATTATTCAACCACCACTGTACTAATTTTGACATTCAGAGGTTTACAGGCATGTTGGATGTTTAATAACTGTAGAGATGGGAGATTCCTGTTTGCTGAAAAACTAATAAAGTATTTTAATTTAATAGTCGGTACCATTGACTCTTGTATCCTACATACCTGGTATTGTGACTAAGGCTAGGGTTAAAATTTTGAATACTAAATCACTAGCAAATTCCCATTTATTTGATGATTTATAGTTCCCTAATAGAAGCCTTGTATTATTAACTCTAACTCTCAAGCAATATAGTTCATACGCTTCAAGATGAAACAGATCATTTTTGGTTACATAAGTGGCAATATATGGTTTTGGACCTATAAAAATCAAAACTAGTACATCTTTATACAGTAATATATGAACATGATAGAGAAATAAAAAGCAAATAAGATTGTTTGAATTGCATCATTGTAGTTAATATGATAATATGGAAGAGAGTGTACATTTGGTAAAACTTTATGTGATATATGTCCTTTCACAAACAATGTGCCTTAGCAGAGTTGAAACAAAATATATCATACCCAAGCAAGCATATATATATATATATATATATATATATATATATATATATATATATATATATATAGATATAGATATAGATATAGATAGATATAGAGAGATAGATATAGAGAGATAGATATAGAGACAGAGACAGATAAATATATATAAACATAATATGCTAACTAGTAAATATAGAAACAAGATTGTAAATATATGTGAATTATTTAAGTAACCTGGGAATTAAGTTGAACAATTATTTAAAACTAAAATTCTTCTGGATAACTCTTCTGGATATGACCCAGCAGTTACAGTCATTTAATTACTGCAACGGTAATTACTTGCAAAAATTTGTGCATGGGTAAATGCTCATGAGGCCCTACTCTGAACAGTGAGTGGCTGCTGGTGAGTAAGATAACATTTTATTTAGTGGTGTAACTACTTATGAGCTGCATATGCTTAAGTAACTAACTTCCCACTTATGATCAAGCAAAAAAGAATAATTAAATTTAGTAGGTCACATACACAAAAAGAAAAGAATATAGGAGGTGAATTTGGTTGGAAAAAGGGTTTCAGCAGGAAATTCAGGTGAATAAGAGAAGGTACTGGGGACAAAGATAACTAGCATTCATTGTATACATATATAAAACTTCAGAAAGCTCATTTTCTGGCCCACAGCTTTGAATTCTGAGAGGTCTGCCAGCACAAGGAATAACCATGTGAGACCTCTCCCCACCAATCCCCTACTTGCTTGGTCTTATTACTGTCCTCTGCAGTCTACTTTCTGGTCCACAGCTCCCCCTGCATTCTCAGAGCCCTGATTGTTTGTGGCAAAAAACAGTTAAACCTCTCATCCCAATTGATGCCTGCCTATTTCCTGGGGGCAAACTCAGCAGCGGTAAACTGTACCCTATTCTCAGAGAACAAACACATTGTTCTGCTAGTATTCAAAAAGGCCAGACCAGTACCTAAGACAAACAAGAAAAATACTGCCTCCTTTGCTTAACTGGTCTCCTCACGGCACACTACCAGCAATAAACATCACCCTGTCCACTGTACTCCATTTTATGTTCCAAGAAACTGCCTGCATTCCCAGATACGTGCTAGCAACAGGTGAATCCAGATGGCTAAAGACCAGCATAAGAGCACAGTGAACAAGAGACAGGGCAATAGGGAACCACCAAAATCAATACACCTACTAGGCCAAACCATGGATAACCTAGAACAGCTGAAGCACAAGAAAATGACCTTACATACAATCAGGTAAACATGACAGGTGCCTTTAAAAAGGAAATAACTACCCTTGAAGAATACAGAATAATACTATCAAATGGATGAAAAAAATGAATAAAGTTGTTCAACGCCTGAACATGAAAATAGAAGCAATAAAGAAAACACAGAGGGAATCTTGGAGATGGAAGGCAGACACAAGCACCACTAATGTACACTAGAAATGGATGTGAGACTCAAAAGTGTAAAGATGTGATAAAGCAAATTGATATATCTGTCAAAGAAAATGTTAAATCTAAAATGTTTGTAACATAAAACATCCAGAATATCTGAGATATTTTGAAAAGACCAAACATATGAATTATAGGAATAGAAGAAGGAACAGATTCCCCATTACAAGGTCCAAAAAGTATTTTCAACAAAATCAAAGAAGAACATTTCCCCAACCTAAAAAAGGAGATGCCTATAAACATACAAGAAGCTTACAGAACTTCAAATGGGTTGGAGCAGGAAAACAACGCTTCTTGTACATTTTAAACAAAGTTCTAAATGTACACAAGAAAGAATAGTAAAAGCTCAAGTGAAAAATGGCCAAGGAACATATAAAGACAGACCCATCAGAATTACAATCAGCTTCTGAACAGAAACTCAAAAGAAAATCTAGAATGACTTGGGTAGATATTTTACAGTCTCTAGGAAACCAAAGATGTCAGTTCAACCTACTCTTTCCAGAAAAAATTCTAATCAGCATAGAAAGAGAATACAAAATATTCCACAACTAACTCAGATTTAAACAATATTGATCCAAAAACCTCAAAGAAAAACCCTAAACCAAAGAAGCTAACTGCATACAAGAAAACACAAGAAATAATAACACATCAACAAAGCTAAAAGAAGATAATTATACACATACCTACACACACACACACACACACACACACACACACACACACACACTTACACATTCTCTCTCTCTCTCTCTCTCTCTCTCTCTCTCTCTCTCTCACACACACACACACACACACATTCTCTCTCTCTCTCTCTCTCTCTCTCTCTCTCTCACACACACACACACACACACACACACACACACACACACCAACATCAAAACAACAGAAATTAAAATTAAGGATCATTGCTCACTAATATATATCAGCATCAATGAGCTAAATTCAATAATAAACAGACATAGGCTAACAGAATGGATGCAAAAACAGAATCCATCATTCTTTTGAGTGCAAGAAACTTTTCTCAGTAACAGACATAGACATTACCTGAGTGTAAGTAATTAATACTGGAATAATTAAACAGTCCATTCTCACAAACAAATGTGTCATGAGAGAGAAATAATAAAACTGACATTGACAAACTCTTTGACTCAAACACAAAAGTATATACCTTCTCAGCATCTTATGGAATCTATTCCAAAACTGACCATATCTTGGGTCACAAAGCAAATCTCATCAGACACAAAAATAAATGAAATAATCCCTTTATATATTCAGATCACTATGGGTTTAAGCTGGATTTCAGAAACCACAGAACCCTTACAAATTGATGGAAACTGAAATTTTCTACCACGTGACCACTGGGACGAAGGAGAAATAAAGAAATTAAAGACTTTTTAATTCAATGAAAATGAAGGCAAAACATACCAAAACTTATGGGACACAATGAGAACAGTGCTGAGAAGAAATTCTTAGCACTAAGCATCTTTTTGTAAGGAAATTTAAGAATTCTCATACTATCAACTTTACAGCAACCCTGAAAACTCTAGAACAAAAAAGAAACAACCACCCACGTGATGAGTAGATGTCAGGAAATAATTGAACTCTTTTCTGAAATCAATAAATTAAAAACAAAGAGACTAATTTAAAGAATCAAGGAAAGTGTGAGCTGGTTCTTTTAGGAAGTTAAGAAGACAGACAAACTCTTAGCCAATCTAACTAAAAGGTCGAGATAGAATATCCAAATTTACAAAATCAGAAATGAAAAGGTAAACAAAATAAAGGATATCTAGAAAATCCCAAGAATCAGAAGATCATCATTCAAAAACCTGTATACCATAAAATTGGAAAATATAAATGAAATGAACAATTTTTAGCTAGTTCCCATATAAAGTTAAACCAAGATTAAGATGAGGTAAACAACTATTACCAAAATAGAAGCCATCAACTAAAAGTCTCTCAACCAAAAAAAAAAAAAAAAAAAAAAAAAAAAAAAAAAAAAAAAAAAGCCCAGGTCCAGCTCCAGATAGCAGGTGTTCCTCAAAGTCTTCCATAAATTCAAAACAAAAGGAAAACTACCTAGCTCGTTCTATGAGGCCAAAGTCTTCCTGATACCTAAATCAAAGGAAGACTCAGCAATAAAATAAATTTTCAGACTACTTTCAAATTGATTTTAAAATACTCCAAACACTTTTGCTCTAATACAATAGAGGTGGCTGTCTGCCAGCTCTTGTGCCATTTAAGGATTGTTTTAAATAAGAAATATTGAGTATCTTTTATCCAGAAACTAAATGGTAAATGGTGGGGTACAAAACCTAGATTGGAATTTAAAATTTCTACACCAACTCACAATATTAATGATATTACCCTATAAAAGGAGACAGGAATCTAGGATAACTGCCATCTGAGAGGTATTACCCAGCAGCTGATCGAAACAGATGCAGAGACCCACAGCCATACATTATGTGGAACTAAGGGAATCTTGTGGAAAGGAAGAGGAAGGATTGAGGGAGCCAGAGATGTCAAACACACCAGAAGAAAACTTCCAGAATCAAATCACTTGGGCATATAAGGGCTCACTGAGACTGAGCCAGCAAGCTGGATATCAATGTGTATCTTAATCTCCATGTGGTGACCTCTAACAGCAGGAGCAAGTACTGACTGAGAACATGTTTCTTGGACTTTGGATCCCTTTCCCCTAACCGGGATGCCATATCTAGCCTCAATAGAAGCACTTAATCTTACTGCAACTTGAAATGTCAAGATGGGTGGATATTCATGGGAGGCACCCTCTTCTCCAAGAACAAAAGGGAGGCTGGTAAGTGGAGTAGAGTTGAGAGAGAGGGACTAAAAGGAGAAGAGGGGGAGGAAGTAGCAGTCAGTAAAAAAAAAAAATAATGAAAAAATAAAAATTTAATGAGAGGCAAAAATTTTCAAAGAATGAAAATTAAAATTAAAAATTAACAATACATAATTTGTATAGACTATATTTACATGAGCATCTACTAAAAAATAAACTGTGTGTAAAAAGGGGCCAAATTATATTTTGCAAAAAATAGCTCAGCTGTATATCTGTATCTATTTTTGAAACAAAAGAAATTGGCAAATATAGGATATATCTTTACCTGATACCTTGCTCTTTCCAAGTGGTCAAATATTAGCTTCATAGTATATTAAGAGCCTCAGCTTTCAAATTTACTATCATGACCTTTAAATTTTTCGGAAAAGGAATTATTCATTTTGATGGTCAAATTCTCATTTGCATATAGGAAAGTAATTAGCATTTAGTATTGTCATGAGTAAATGGAATAAGAGGTCCAATACAAAGGGCACATAACAACAGTAATATTCTAAAAGGTCCATTTTATTGTATTCTGCAATGCTTTTTTTAGGTTATTATATATATATATATAGATAGATAGATGGATAGATAGATAGATAGATAGATAGATTTTATTTAAAAAATAGTTCATATCAACATTTAAATCTTATTGGTATGTTTATGCTGATAAAATTTTATTATAAATCTATCTTCAGAAATGCAAGGACTTGCCTGTGTCAATAATTTCATAGAAAATATTGATAGAAGTTCAATGTTTGAACAAAAGATAAAAACCTTTTCAAGTCACATTTCTTTTTTTGTTTGTCTTTCAGTCTAAAGCAACAATTTACAGTCACCAACAAATGTGAGGCTACTCTCCATTATCTTTGTAATTTTTTTGAACATGGATCATGGAAATCCTTTCAATTTCCTATCAAATATTGGAAAAATAATTTCCAAAACCCTTTTAATTTGCATTTTATTACTACTAAAACTTAAGAATTTGTGCTTTGTACTTTGCATTTAACTCTAAACTTTTGTTCATTTCTTGCCTTGGTTATACTTGTCACTTCTATACACAGAAGCATGTATAAATTAAGATTTTTATGCCATTACCTTTAAATACCTTGTAAACATTTTTTTTCAGCTATATTTAGTATAAAGGTGATATATTTCAGTGATTAAAAGAAAGTTGGGGTTGAAAAAAATAGCTCAGTACAAATGTGCTTATTGAGATGTTCATTGCCCTGGGTTCAGTCCCCAGTATAAAATAGACACTTCGGCCATCAGGAACAGTGGAGATCCAGGGACAGAGCCAGGTGAGACTGCACTGGGACTAGCCACGGAGCAGAGAGGTGTATGTCCAGTGCTTGGAAAGTGTGTCCCCCCCCATTTGTTCAGGGAAGCAGGAACACTGCTTTAGGGTCTCTGCTTGCACCCGGGAGGCCTGTGCATGCAGAACAGGCACTCAGGCCATCTGCCAGCAGGAACAGCTGAGAACCAGGGACACAGGCCTGGTGAGACTGCACTGAGAATAGCCAGGACACAGAGAGGTTTGGGTCGAGCGCCCAGAAAGTGCGCCAACCACCCGCCCCATTGGTTCAAGGGAGAAGGAACCCTGCCTTAGGGACTTGGTTTCCAACTGGAGGGCCAGTGCATGTAGAATAGGCACTCAGGCCATCTGCCACGAGGAACAGCGGAGATACAGGGACACAGGTCAAGTACAAGGGAGAGATGAGAACCAATCACTGACAAGATGGCAAGAAGACAGCAAAAGAACTTACCCCAGGGAAACAAAGACAACCTGGCAACACCAGAACCCAGCTCTCCCATCACAGCAAACAGCAGAATGCCAAATACTCCAGAAAAAGAAGATTCAAACCCGAAATCATACTTCAGGAAAATGATAAAGATCCTTAAATAAGAATGGGAGGAAAAGCATAAAGAAATAGAAGCTTTTAAAGAGGAAATAAGAAAAACACTCAGAGAACTCAAAGAACTAGAGGAAAACAGAACCAAAGAGATGAAGGAATTGAAGAAGGAATTTAAAATGGAAATGGAAAGAATAAAGAAAACACTAAAAGAGACAACCCTAGAGGTAGAAAATATTTATACTTTTTTAGATATATGGAAAATATGAAGTAAAATTCTGTGTATCACACATGTAGAAAGCTCAGTGCATGCTAAAATACACTGAGATGTTTTCTTATTTTCAGCCAATATATTTCCTGTATTTATTTCATGACTTTAACATTTTAAAATTTACAATTTTAAACCCTTACTTTGTAATGCATCATTGTTGGTTTAATATGTAACTCACATAAAATATTCATTACCTCCTTCATTTCCTGTGCCTTATTCTAATAGAGTCTCTGCTACAGCTTTTATTAAAAGTTCTTGAAAACAATTGTCTGCTTTTATATATATATATATATATATATATATATATATATATATATATATATATATATATATATAATTATCTCTCCTTATCCAGTTCTTAGGTCTCTATGTTCTTGGATATTCCAAACATAGATAAAAGTACTTTGTAAATAAAATATACTTTCAGTACCTTAATAAATGTCATGTTATTTCTGTAGGTGGCAACATTGAAAATACTTCTCAGAGTTAGTTTATGTTTAAAATGCACTATAATAACTGATGACAGTTATAAAATAGAGAGGAAAAGTAAAGAGAAGATTTTTTGACAACCTGCCTGGAATGAATAATCCAAGATACCTAAATATGCCATATAAAAGAAGATAAATAAAAAGTATTTTAATAGGCTCATATAATGTACAAATTACATGCTATTCTATAACAGCCAATAGAAGACATTGGCCATTATAGCATCTAAAATGTCAGTAATAAAGTGAAGTTCAGTCATAGTTTCACTAGTAATGATATCTGATTAAAAGTTGTTGATGATATGACAAAAAGTATATTTAAATAATGTACAATTTTTTTATCCAATAGAAGGTAATTTAATAATATTTAGCATTTTCTCACCCATTTATATGAAAGATAGTATAAAATAAAACTAAATTTTCCTGACACATTTAGAGTTTTCTAGATTTTTTTCATATTATCTAATTTGATCTTCATAGCAGGAAGAAGTATCAATTACAAGTAAATAAATACATATTGGGAAGAAATTGTAATATGCTTTATGTGTTTGAAGGGACAAGACTAGAAGCTTATATGTTTAAAGAGTAAAAACATCACTGTTTGCATATGACATGATAGTGTATGTAAGTGACCCCAAAAATGTCCCCAGAGAACTTCTACACTTGATAAACAAGTTCAGCAATGTGGCTGGATATAAAATTAACTCAAAAAAAAAAAAAATCAGTAGCCTTCCTCTACTCAAAGGACAAACATGCAGAGAAAGAAATTAGGGAAAAGTAACCCTTCAAAATTATCACAAACAATATAAAATACATTGGTGTGACAATAGATAAATAATTGAAGGACCTGTAAGGTGAGAAGAACTTCAAATCTCTAAAGAAGAAAATGAAGGAGGATCTCAGAAAACGGAAAGATCTTCCATGCTCATGGATTGGAAGGATCAACATTTTGAAAATGGCTATCTTACCAAAATCAATCTACAGATTCAATGCAATCCCCATCAAAATTCCAACCCAGTTCTTCATAGACTTGGAAAGAGCAATGTACAGTTTCATCTGGAATAACAAAAGCTCTAAAATAGCGAAATCCATGCTCAACAACAAGAAAACACCTTTGGGAATCACCATTCCTGACCTCAAGCTTTATTACAAGTCAATTGTACTAATAATTGCATGGAACAGAGATATTCATCCAGATCAATGGAATAGAATAGAAGATACAAAAATAAGCTCTCACATATATTGTCACTTGATTTTTGACAAAGGAGCTGTAAACATTCAATGATAAAAGGACACCCTATTCAACAAATGGTGCTGGTTCAACTGTCAGTCAGCATGTAGAAAAATGAAAATAGACCCTTTCTTATCTCTTTGTACAAAGCTCAAGTGAAAGTGGATTAAAGATCTCCACATTAAACCAGGTACACTGAAACTATTAAAAGAGAAAGTAGGGAAAACCTTAGAACACATAGGCATAGGAGAAAATTTCCTGAACAGAACATCAGTGGCTTATGCTCTAAGGTTAAATATCCACAAATGGGACTTAATGAGATTGCAAAGTTTCTGTAAGGCTAAGGACACTGTCAAGAAAACAAAATGGCAGCCAACAGAGTGGGAAAAGATCTTTACCAACCCCCCATCTGTTAGAGGCCTAAATTCCAAGGTATACAAAGAACTCAAGAAGTTAGACACCCGAGAATCAAGCAACCCTATTAAAAAATGGGGTATAGAGCTAAATAAAAAGTTTGCAATTGAGGGATATGGAATGTCTGAGAAGCATCTAAGGAAGTGCTCAACATCATTAGCCATGAGGGAATGCAAATCAAAACAACCATGAGATTCTACCTCACATCAACCAGAATGGCTAAGATCAAAAATTCAGATGACAGCAGATTCTGGCGAGGATTCAGAGAAAGAGGAACATTTCTGCACTGTTGGTGGGGTTGTAAATTGGTACAATCACTCTTGATATCAGTCTGGAGAATCCTCAGAAAATTGGACATAGTACTACCTGAAGACCCAGTTATTCCACTTCTAGGCGTATACCCCAGAGATGCTCCAACATACAACCAAGACACATGCACCACAATGTTCATAGTAGCCCTATTTACAATAGCCAGAAGCTGGAAAGAATTCAGATGTCCTTCCGTAGATGAATGAATACAAAAATTGTGGTATATTTACACAATGCAGAACTACTCAGCTATCAGAAACAATAACTTTATGAAATTCTTAAGAAAATGGATACATCTAGAGAATATCATCCTGAGTGAGGTAACCCAGTCACAAAAGAACAGACATAATATGCAGTCACTGATAATTGGATACTAACCCCAGAAAGTTTTGAACACCCCAGAAACAGCTCACAGACTATATGAAGTTCAAGAAAAACAATGGCCAAAAAAAAAGAAAAAAAATGAAAAAAAGCATTATAATTACTTGATTTTTACACACCAAATAAAACGTTGACTATTTCTACATTACATCTTGTTTTACATGTACGTTTTGTTCATTGTAATTTGTAAGATTCTAATGCATACTTTCAAATCTTTAAAAAGTCGAGTATTAACAAAAATGTATTCATATACTTTTATGCAAAAATGCTTAAAATCTGTACATTTATCTTTTTTTTAAATAAAGTTGTTCAATTTTTAAAAAAAATTAGAAAGGAAGAAGAGAAAATATCACTATTTTTAGATGATATTTTACTATACTTACACAACCCCAAAAATCTTACCAGAGAACATTTATAGCTGGTAAACAGCTTCAGCAATGTGGCTGGATATAACATTAATTCAAATAAATTAACTGCCTTCCACTACTAAGAGGATAAACAGGCTGAGAAAGAATTTAGAAAACTGATCCTTCACAATATTCACAAAGAATATAAACTACGTTTTGGTGATGCTGACCAAGAAAGTGATGGATCTCTATTAAAAGAAATTCAAGACTCTGAGAAAGGAAATTGAAAAAGACCTCAGAAAATGGAAATATCTCCCATGTTCATGGATTGGAAGGATCAATATTTTAAAAATGACCATCTTACCTATAGCAATCTACAGATTCAATGACATACCCATCAATATTTCAACTCAATTCTTCATTGAAGGTAAATGGATGTAAATGGAGGAGGAGGGCATGGAGCAGGGTGTAGGGAAAGAGATTAAAATCTCAAATGTAAATACAGAGTATTCAGTAATAAGTGACAAAAATGAGAAAAATAAGAAAACTAAAAAAAAACAAAAACAAAAAATAACAAAACAAAATAAACAAACAAACAAACAAAAACCACCCTGGGATAGAGGCATTATGGCAAGAGGGGTAAACCACCAGGAAAGAGAGTCATGCAGACAGACTGAGACTGTCTAGCGGTTTGGACAGAAGGGCAGAATCTGTGGGTATGGCTCCATAATAGAAGTAGCAAGTGTGGAGTCAGATTTCCAGGCTGATATGGAGATAAGCTGTATCATTTTATAATATTTACTGCAACATCCACTGGCTTGCAATTGTATTCCTACCACACCAATTGCAGCCTTTATGTATTTCTAGGATCCCAAGATGACAACAAATACCAAGAATGAAACACTCACCTAAGAAAGACAAGACCAGATAGCAACATCTAGACACAGAATTGTCCCAAAATGCCTAGACACTAGGAAAACACAATCATTATCAAGTAAGAAAACATATTTTTCTACAACTCAAAAAGACTACTACAGCAGTCCCCAAGAAATGCAATATAGCTGAATCACAAGACAAGGACTCTAAAATAGCTGCTATGAATCTACTGTTCAATAACATTAAAGAGGATATGAGTAAACTCCTTAATGATGTTTGTGAAAATACAAATATTGAATGCAATGATGAAATTAGTTAGACATAAATAAAGATAGATACTGAATCACTAATGAAACTCAATCAGATAAAACAGGAAGCAGAAAATTTAGGAAAATCAAACAAAAACTCACAGGTAAGCAGTACCAATAAGGATAGAAATAATAGAAAAGAGAATCTTGAGAATTAAAGACAAGGTAGACAACCTTTATTCCTTAGATATATTCATATACATACAATCTAGACAAACTATATTGATGAGATCTGGAATGGAATGGAAAGACTGGTTTTACAAATACTTTGGATAGAGAAAGGAGAAGAAATATATGTCAAGGTATGAAAATATTTTTATTGATGTAACAGAAGAAAATTTCTCTAACCTAAAGAAGGAGATACTTATTAGTGTACAAGAAGCATAGAGAACATCTAGTATACAAGACCAAAAAAAAAATTTTTCAAGAAAACTAATAGTCAAAACACCGAATGTACAGAAAAAGAAAAAAGTATTAAAATATAAAAATATTTAAAAATTAAAAATATTAAATGTTTCAAAGGATAAAGAATGAATAACATATAAATTCAGACTTATTAGAATAACACCTGCCTTTTCAAAGGAGACTTTAAAAGTTTGAAGGTGCTGGACTGATATTATCTAAATTCTCAAAGATCACTGGGGTTACCTCAGATTACTATACAGGGTAAAACTATTCATCACAATAAATGAAGAAAAGTATTTCACTATAAAACCAACTTTAATCAATATTTATCTATAAGTCCAGCTCTTCAGAGAGCTCTAGAAGGAAAATGTCAACATTAAGTGGTTTACTAAACTTTAGAAAACACAAGAAATAAATGATATCAGATTAGCTAATCAAAATTGGAGGAAATTCATAAAAATAAAATAACACAAATCAATAAACGCTTTTCATGGATAACTCCATTAGTTGTCTAATTTCTACAATAAATAACACAGATCAATAGATTAGGAAACAGGAACAATGTTTCAGCTGCATCCAAGAAACACACCTTCAAAGATAGATTTCACCTCTGGATCAAAGAATAGAAAAATATATTCCAACCAAACACCCAAAATACAAAGATTTACAGTCATTTCAATATGTGATAAAATAGACTTCCATCCAAAACAAATCAAAAAAGAAAGGCATATACTCTAAGTACTCATCAAAGAAGTCCACTTAGATTATATTGTAATTTTAACAATTTATGAAGTTAAATCGTGCCATAAATCAAATGGACCAAGCAGACATTTACAAAAGATTTCACCCAAACAGAAGAGATAATACTTTATCAGCAGCTCATGAAATGTTGTTGAAAGAAAATTGAAGTATATTTTAGAATAAGGAAAATCTCACTTTCTCATGGATCAGTAGGAGTGGCAGAGTAAAATGCCTAACCCTTCAAAAGCAATATAGAGATTCAATGTAATCCTCATCAAAATTTCAACAAAATTATTCAAAGAACTTGAAAGAACAATTTTCATCTTCAAATGCATGTGTGTATCACACACAAGTACACACACACACACACACACACAGAAAGAGAGAGAGAGAGAGAGAGAGAGAGAGTGAGAGAGAGAGAGAGAGAGAGACAGAGAGAGAGAGAGAGAGAGAGAGAGAGAGAGAGAGAGAGAGAGAGAGAGAACAAAAACCAAATGAAATAACAAAAAGAACAGGATAACTAAAACAATCCTGAATGATAAAAGAACTGTTGGAGCCATCACTATCCCTGATAACAAAAGGTATTTTAGAGCTTATATTAAAAACAACATGGGATTGACAAAAGGGAGAGCCACTAATCAATTAAATTGAAATTGAAGACCAACATATAAGTCCATACAGCTGTTAATATCTGATCTCTGACTAGAAATTCAGTTATACACACTGGAAAGAAGATAACATCTTCAACAAATGATGCTGTTCAAAATGAATGGCTACATGTAGAAGAATACAAATTGATACATATTTATCAACCTGAAGTGCATCAAAGACACTATCATGAAGCCAGATACACTGATTCTGATAGAAATGAAAGTGGTAAATAATTTATGGTTTTTGAACTCATTAGTACAGAAGAAGTTTTTGTAAACAAAGCAAGCAATAGCTCAGACATTAATATCAACAGTTATAAAAGAAATCTCAAGAGGCTGAAACCCTGAATAGCAAAGGTCATCATAATTAAGACAGGCTGCATAGTGTCAAAAGACTACATAACTAATAGAGATATATTAAATAAAATATAAAAACCAAAAAGATAGTACATACACAGAACTGACCATCAAGAAAACAAACCAGTTACAAAGTGGGGTAGAGATCTAAACGAAGTGTTCTCAACATGTATACAGAAATGAATGAAAAACACTTAAATTATTTTTCAATATTCTTAGTCATCTGTGAAATATAAACCAAATTACTTTGAGATTTCATTTTATACCAGTCAGAATATCCAAGATCAATAAAATAAATGACAGCTCATGCTGGTGAGGATGTGGGGTAATGGGAAAAATAATCAATAGCTGGTGACACAGCAAACTATGGAAATCAATGTGGCAGCTCCCCAGGAACCTGAGAATCAATCGATCTCAAGATCCAGCTATACCACTCTTGGGCATACATCCAAAATCTCCACAATCTAGTACAGAGACATTTGTTCATGCATGCTCATTGTTACTTTATTCATAATAGCCAGAAATTGGAAGCAGCCTAGATTTCCATCAATGGATAAACTCATAATAAAAATGTATATTTATATAATGGAATATTACTCAGCTGTTAAAGAGAAAAATAACAAGATTTTAGGTAAGTAGATGGAGTTAGAAGAAATCATCTTGTATGAAGTGACCCAGATCCCAAAAGACAAACAGGTTATATGTTCTCTTATATTGGCGGTTCTCAACCTTCCTAATGCCCTGATGTTTAAATATACTACCTCATGCTGTGGTGAACCTCAACCATAAAACAATTTCCATTACTACTCCTTAACTGTGATTTTGCTGATTTTACTCATTGGAACCTAAATATTTTGGGCGATAGAGATTTGCTAAAAGAGCTATGATCCACACAAATTGTGAACCTCTCCCTTACGTGTATGTTAGCTCTTAAGCCCTTGATAGGTATTTCACAATTGATATAACTACAGAGATTAGATATTGAGGAAGGGACAAGAGGTGATGGAAGGGTTTACTGAAGAAGTGGAAATAGAATACATAACTATTGAGACACAGCATCAGGAGAGACTGTAATGAGGGGATTAAATGGATCAGTGGATATAAAGATAGGTAAGGGAGGGAATACAAGAACCACCATCTGAGGGGTTATATGCAAACCTATAATAAAAACCTCTTAACATATATACGTGCATAAATGAACTAAATCTCTATGGAAACAACAAATAACAGGGAGAAAAAGCCCAACTGATCTCTCTTGGCACCAAGTAAAACTTTCCATGCCAGCAGTGGATTAAAGTGATTGAGTTGCTGTCTAAAGGAGTCTCATAGGAACTCCTAAGCAAGTCAAGCTATTGCCAGGGAAACTAGTAGTTGCTTTTTATAAACCAACTGTAAGGCCCCATGCTGAAGACAACACCTAAACATGTCACTGAAGAAGAAAAATTCAAGCTGCTGTACTCAAAACACTGATATATCTGACCTTTGTTGTAACCAAGTAAGAAAAACCTTCTGGTCAAAATAAGAAAATATAAAGTTTATCTCTTCTAAGCTATGGAACTTTAAGTATTAATCTACCTGGACTTATAAATAAAATGATCAAAAATATACTCTCCCAGGAATGCTAGATTACCTGAAGACATACAGAAAAGTAAAGAAAAATAAATTTACCCTTAGTAAAATAATATATTTATTCTTCTCAGAAACATCTCCAGAAATCATCTTCTTCCAGACATCCCAACTTGTAGATTTTCACTTAATAAATTTATGTATATTGGAGTATCTTTTCCACACATACACATAAGGTAACTTCATTTAAACCCCATTGTTTTGAAGTTAACAGTTACTTGGTATTGGAGAATTTTTCTCACTCACCGTTCTGTGTGCAACTTATGACTTCCTAAAGGATAAAGTTGCCAATAAACTCAAGCTCTAAGAATTTCATAGGTATGCATATTTATTGTTTGTAGCCTGTTTGAGGTGATTTTGCATTTTTTATACATACACACATTTTTG